>NC_140963.1:30577445-30599945 GCF_056783735.1 Eptatretus burgeri
AGTTGTCAGAGAAAAGGACACTTCTGGCTGAAATGGTGAAATAGCAGACGGCCAGTGCTTTCGTCTGACTGCGGAACGAAAAAATCCAACTTGACACACCAAACAAAGGGTTCTTCAATTTGGAAAAAATGGTCAAGACCTCTCAACAAATCCATGCTTTGTGCTCTTCTGGTGGTGATTTGTTGACCTCCCAGAGTGATATCAAGCATGAACTACAAGACTATTTTTCTAAACTCTTCGCAAAAAGAGCTGTGAATGAGAACAGGAATGTGATGCTTGAACAGCTCCCTTCTCTGTCTGAAGACCAACAACAATTGCTTGAGCCTGGCATTTCTCTTGGAGAACTTACTGCTGCGCTCAAGGATAGCAAGGATGGGAAAGCCCCTGGACTAGACGGCCTTCCGGCTGAATTTTATAAGGCTTTCTGGGACATTCCAGGCCCTACTCTTCTTGGGGTCTTTCAGGAGAGTGTTGAACAAGGTGAATTGCCATTGAGCTGCCGGAGGGCGGTTTTGTGTCTCCTTCCGAAGAAAGGAAACCTGCATGAGACCGCAAATTGGCGGCCTGTGTCACTCCTCGACACGGACTATAAAATATTGTCAAAAGCACTTGCAACCCGTCTAAAGGAAGTCATCTCTTTCTTGATTGGCACTGATCAATCGTACTGTGTTCCAGAATGTTCCATATACGATAATATTTTTTTGGTGAGAGACTTCATCAGTCTCGGTCGAACTACATCTCCTGGTTTTGGTTTATTACTTTTAGATCAAGAAAAAGCTTTTGATGCTGTTAACCATTCTTTTTTGTTTGATGTATTAAGGAGAACGGGGTTTGGGGAAAAATTTATTGCTTATGTTAAGTTATTGTACAAAAATGCATCTTGCCTGCTGAAGGTTAATAATAGTCTTTGTCACCCTTTCCCCTTTCAGCGAGGCATCCATCAGGGCTGTGCGCTATCAGGCATGCTCTACAATCTATCCGTTGAACCCTTATTAGTTTTACTTCGGAACTCAGTGTTAGGAGTCTCTCTTTCACAAAACTCCAAAGTCGTTGTTTCAGCTTATGCTGATGATATTTGTGTTGCTATTGCAAATCAAAAAGGTGTTTCTGAGGTCTCTCATTGCCTTACCCAGTTTGAGCTTGCTTCTACTGCAAGGGTAAATTGGAAAAAAAGTGTAGCTTTCTGGGTGGGCCCCAGATCGCCTTCCTCATCCCTGCCTGTTTTACCAGGAGGAATACAGTGGAGTAGTGAGGGTTTTAAATATTTAGGCTTATTTCTAGGAATTGATATATATTGAACAAAAAAATTGGGAGAACTTCCTGGAAAAAATTAAATTGAAACTGGCAAGGTGGAGAAGATTGTACCAACTTCTCTCGCTTAAGACACGGGTATCAATCATAAACAACCTGGTGGTTCCATTTATCTTGCGTAGAGTTATCCCACTTGAACCTCCGAGATACTTGGTCACAGGCATTCGGTGGGTTCTGACTGATTTTTTTCTGGGGTGGCCACCATTGGCTGGGCCCAGACGTGGTCTGCAGACCCCGAAATATGGGTGGTCAAAATGTGATGCATATCCCAAGTCGGATAATGGCATTCCAGATTTCCACGATCAAGCGCCTACTGTACAGTGAGTGTGTTCCTTGGCGATCTCTCACAAACGCCTGTTTGCAGAAAGTGGAAGGTCTGAAATATGACCGTGAACTTTTCCTCATCGACCTGCAACACGTTGACATGTCTCAGCTCCCCAGTTTTCATCAGAGCCTTTTAAATGCTTGGCAAGTCCTCGGAGTGCAACGTTTCGAGGTATCATACGATGCCCAAAAGTTTGTACATGAGCCATTAGTTCAGAATCCTTTATTCTCTGGAATTTCAACCTCCAGGTCGTTTATGCATCGTTTCACCAGTGTTGGAATAAACAGAGTGCGAGACCTGTTGCAGCCATCCTTGAATGCCTGGCTACCTGTAAGCTCACTTTCATCAAAAACTGGTGTTCGTTCTGCTCGTATTGTGGAAAATGTCTTGAAAGCAGTAATTCAAAATTTTCATAGACTAAACATTGGGTGGACTGGGGTGGATGAAGTGGTAGACTCACGTCTCTATTTCCCTGAACTTCAAATTGCCTCAAAAAAACAAGAGGGTGTGTTCTCCTCAAACTTGGAGGAAATTGGTGTGTTTCACGTCATGGGCAAAACGGCTATCTACAACATATGTCTGGAAGCATGTATACCTGGTTTTACAAAACTGTTGAAAAATCGGTGGAATGAGACCTTACCCGCTGGAGCTTTTTTAACTCCAGTGTGGAACAAAATGTATAGTTCTCCAACTCTTGGGCGAACTGGAGACCTGAATTGGAGACGAGCACATCAAGCCCTGGTCACACAGACATTAATTACTTCATAAGTTTAATTCTTCTGTTCCAATTTCTTGTCCGTTTTGTGATTTAATTGAAAATGTTGCCCACGTTGTTATTGAATGTAAGAGATTGGTACCCCTCTTTCTCTTCCTTCAACAGTCTTTCTATAAATTTGATTTTGTTTTTTTCCTTTCCAGTCTTTATTTATGGAATCGGGGGGAATTATAAAAGTAAACCAGTCCTCTCGTTTTTGTCTTTTCTGTTGGGAATTGCTAAACTGCCAATTTATAAAACCAGGAAAGCAAAATTGAAGGGGGAAAATGCAAATGTGCTTTTGTGCTTTGAAGGTATGGTTTCAGCACGAGTAAAAATAGAGCAGGCTTATCTTTTGAGCCTGGATACTGTGGGTGATCAGTGGTACACTGATGAGGTTTTGAGTTTCTTTTCATGAGGAATCTGTTTGTAAAAGTGTAAAGTACTTACTTACTTTTTTGCATATATGTATTATTCTATGGTGTGTTTGACATGAACAGACACCCTTGCTTTTGTTGAATTTATTTTTGCTGTCAAATTGTTTGGATTTGTTTTTATGGAGTGTGCTTTTTCTGGTGTGTTTTGATACTTTTATAATAAAAGCATACAAAAGTCAACTCTCTCTCTCTCTCTCTCTCTGAAATGTACAACTCAATTCAGCCGAACAGTAATGGCTCACCTAGCCTGGTGTTGGCTTAGTGGTTAGGGTGGCGGCTTGGGATCCCAGGGTCCTGAGTTCAAGCCCCGTTGGCTGCTGAATTAACACCAGGGGGTTGACTCAGCCTGTCATCCTTCCGAGGTCGGCGAAATGAGTGCCAGTGTACTGGTCCCGGTGTATGCCCCGGTTAGAATAGGTGTACCATATCCCTGTGTGTCATAAGAGGCGACCAGGGTTGGCGTCAGGAAGGGCATCCGGCCATAAAACATTACCTCAAGAAAAAGCCAAACCCCTACACAGCAGGGAAAAATGGCTGTAAAAACGTTAATTTTATAGTAATGGCTCACCTCTTGCTGCAGCACACAGGCAAATTTCACACAGCACAAAGACGAGAATCATGTAGCCTTCTTCCTGTGTCGAGGAGGAACCAGCCAGCGAGACCCACTGTCTCAATCGTATACCTCACCCAACTATATCCTCTCTGATCATGTCCCCTTCCTCTCACGTCACACAGACCAATCATAAGCCTCATGGTGTGGCTTGTTGGCACGAAGCCAAGAAGGCGGGGTTTCTTGCCTGTTCGGAAATGTTCGGCCCTGTTGTTGTTGTTGTTGAAAGGGTGGTTCTTTTATTTCCAGTTTTGTAAATGCAAAAACATAAGAAAAGGTCATAGGGGAATCACATACTTGGAGAAATTAACCTTAATCCCCACCTAATTAACACAGCACCATCCTCTCCACCCACCCCCTCGACCCCCCCCCACCCCCCATGCGGTGACACGTAACAATCTTAAGCTGGCAGTTTTCCCTACTCAAATTACATCGAGATGTCTCCTGCTCGTCCACGGACCATGCTACCCTATTGGTTCACGAGTCAGTAAGTGACCACAATATTAGTTATGGGTGTGTGTCTGTCTGTCTGTCTGTCCCGAGCATAGCTCCGTGGGTTTTGATCCGATCTTGATAAAATTTGGGTGAGAGGTTTATATCATGATGTAGTTGTGTTTTCCGGAGAATGGGCATGCTGTGCCTATTATGGGCGGAGCCACGCCCAAAAAACGTGTGTTTTTAGGGGGTAGCCAGTTTCAAGTTGCATCTTCTCCGAGGGGGTTTGTCGAATCTGGCAGGGGTTTTGGTATTTGGTTAGCCCAATGGCACCTGCATAGCCCCACGGAGCTCGATTTTTCATTTTTGTCCCAAGGTCAAGGTTAGAAGGTCAGGAACTCAGAAAATGTCAAAAAAATCAATAAATTGGGCATCGAGCTCCTAGGGTTTTCAACTGTTTCCAATAAAAGTTGGTATGCAAGTAGTGCTCTTTGAGTACTACAACTTTCATCGTTTACGTTTTTCCCGATTCCTGCCAGTTTGCCCGTGGTGTCCCCTCGAAGGTCAAAAAATAAAAAAGGCGAACCATGTACATTGCTCGTGAACCATCACCATCTCCATACTTGTACAATCCTACCTTTGCTATGAAATACTCCATCTACCCCACAAACATAACAACATGTATATGTATAACTGACGTCTCTGCTTTTACCTCTGAGGACCAAAGATAGTGGTCTTCTGAAATGTCAGGGTTTTATTGAAGAATTTTATTATTCTTTTCAGTTCAGTGTGCTTTTACTCTATGTGCAAGTTTGTCTCCTGAGCTGATTTTTAGTTATATCTATCGATCTATCTATATATATATATATATATATATATATATATATATATATATATATATATATATATATATATATATATATATATATATATATATATATATATATATATATATATATATATATATATATATATATATGTGTGTAGTGAATGCACCCAGCGTTGCCCGGGTTCTTTTTGAATGAATTTAATCTTCTGTACATTGGTCTGATGCGAGCCCAGTATTAGTTCTCCATTAAGAGGGTTTGTGAGGGGGAAACACCCCCCACTCCCCGGCAACTTGAAAGCCAGTTAGTTGAACTGTGCAATGTCTGCAATACCAAGTACTGAAATCAATGGGTTGGAATGGGCAATCACCAAGCATAATGCATAAATAGAGTAACAATGTCCTCTTTATAAGGTATTAGAAGATTAGATTTATGTATGTACATATATATATATATATATATATATATATATATATATATATATATATATATATATATATATATAACATGTATAAAAGAGGAGCACACTGAACTTGGAGGTGTCATGACACTGACGTCAGGAACTTAAATTATTCTGACACATCAACTCCAAGCTGGGATGGTGTCTATGTGGCCCGCAGGTCTTTGCAAACTGAGATTTATGCCTGTATGGTCACGAATAAATGAAAGTCGAGACGCTGATCCATATTTTGCCTTTGTTTTGAGGTCATCAGGACAACATACCACAAATCATTTACTTGTGATCATGCTAAACCCATTAATAAATACAGATCAAACCCCCTAACTTGATGAGGCAGCAGGGCAAAGATCGCATCCCATCACATCGCTTGCCTTAATCCTTTTTTGTGTAATTCGCTGTTCGCAAAAAGTGCCGTCTGCCACACAAACACATTGTCTCTGCCCTGCTGAACACCAGTTAGGAGGTTTGCAATCAGGAATAATCAATTCATCGAAAGAAGCAAACTGACCCGAGATGTGACAACACTTACAGGTCATGCAGCAACCGCTGTGATGGGACTCCATCTGTGCCCTGCTCCTCCGTCAAGTTAGGGGATTACTGCATTTATTAACTAGTTGAGTGTGGTCATGAATAACCGATTTGCGGTTTGTCGTAGTCGAATGTCAGACACGACTGAGCAGTTCGTGAAAGACTTTGTACAACCACACACTCCATGAGCCACCTATCCCAAACTAATGGGATGTGGCAGATGATGATGGTGATGCACTGAAAGCCAACATGAGGGATAGACTGATGATTACACTTCAGGTTAAACAGAAATGTTTCCATCCAGATTGATTCCCTTGTTTGTGATTCACATATGGTGATACAACACCAATGTGGGATAAAATGCATCCCACTGATGACATCAGGGCTTTGCTGATGATGCTAATGGTTATTTGATGCACACATGTCTGTGTACACACAAGAGAATATAAGACTGTTTGTTTTCTTTTTGTTTGTTGATTTGCTTATTTACTACCAAGCCCAAGCTGAAGGCCAGTCTCTACCTGGTCAATCATCGCAGTGTATAAATTATTCCTTTGGGGTAATTAATTGATGGTCAGTTGATTTTCCTGCTCATTCATGGATTATGGATCGTTCCTTTATGAGTTATTACCATTCGGCATTAACAATGATAGCTGCTTGGTAGTGTGCTCACCATTGATATACTGAGTGTGAATTTCATTCCTAATAGTCAAACTTTACAAAAAAGAGAGAAAGGCTGTTCTTGTAAATTTTCAACAAGAGTGCAAGCTCGACTTCATATCTGTCGTCTCAACTGCGTTTACCTTGTTTCTGTTACGGATCCCCTCATATCTTTCAAAAAGAGTGGCACTGCACACTGATACCCGAGGCCAAATTCTCCGATTGCAGTGACATCTGTAAATGTAGCACTACCTGCAGTGCGTGCTGCTGTTTGAATGAATATACAGTGCAGCACAAGCATAATGGCTGAATGACCTTTACCTGTACTTTAATTAACTTGTGATATATCGGTTGCCTGAAGGTTTAGCAAATGCCGAATAAAGAGGTGTACATATGATTCAAACATGTGAAGCCAAAAGGTCACTTTTTGCCCATATCTTCTTTTGTATCCATTTGCTACCGATTCGGATAGATTTTGGCCAACAAAGCTCAATTTATTTTTTCTCCCCTCCCTGTCTCCTAAAAACTTGCTGCCCACCTCCCATTGGATGAGCAGAGCACCGGTGCTCAGGTTCAAGTGGCTGGCGACCTGCTGCCCAGTTCCACAGAGCGAGCAGTCACCATTTCTGGCACCCCAGAGGCCATCACACAGTGCATGAGGCAGATCTGCCTTGTCATGCTTGAGGTGAGGGTTCTGATCAATATTACAGGTATTTATTCACACCTTTAAACTACACCAGGATGTCCCATCTTTCCTGTTCAATATTTGAGTCCCTTTCACTTCAACGGCAAGAGGTTTATATCTGCCATCAACTTTCTTCTCGGTTTATTTAACACTACCTGTTTGTCTCTTTTCCTCCAATCGCCAGTCCCCTCCAAAAGGCGCTACTATTCCTTATCGACCAAAGCCGGCAGTTTCAGCTCCAGTCGTGTTTGCTGGAGGACAGGTAATCATGATAATAATCTAATAAATCTTTTCAAGTGTTTGTGTGTGTTTGTTTGTGCATTTGTTTGTTACTCCTTCACGGCTGAGCCGTAGCACCTAGAGTCCCCAAATTTTGGGTGTATGTACTTGAGAATCTTGGCAAGGTTTTAGGGTGCCACATATTAGCCTTCAGGTCTGTTTTGAGGCCACCAAAGGCCGCTATAAAGTATGTATTGGGATGTGGGGTCAGGCATTGCTGACGCCGACCCGCAGGCAAAAGATAACCACCATGAGGCCAATAACTCCAAAGCTTTTCAATGTCGAACACGTCCCGAAACCCCCGCCGGGAAAAGCTCACTCGGCTGGACAGCACCAGGTACCCCACCCACAGTACATAATAATCTTCAAACATTACTTTCCACCCTGTCAAGGAAGACCAATCAATTTATTATTTATGCAGACATAATGGAATTTTGTTTAATCTGACCCACATCCCTCACTTCCTCCATCTATCTCGAACACTCCTGTCTTTCTTCTCTACTCATTTCTGCTTCAAATGTTCTTTACCTTCTCTCCATTTTCCTCCTCCCTCACTCATTGTGCTCTCTTCTCTTCAATATCTTGCTCTGCTCTCGCATTTTTTCCCCTCTCCCCATGCACATGTAAGAAAAAAGATGGTCCAAAGAGATGAACATTGTGTGACGTTATTATACCTCGGCTGTGAACTTGCTTACTTACCTCTGAGTAGTCTGATTTGGGCTTTGATTCTGAGTGAGATTGTAGCCAATTAGAACTGTCCTCTGCAGGTGCAGTGCTGCACAGAGCACTGTGGATTATGTTGTCCTTCAGAGAGCAAGTTAATATGGCTGTCTCATCTGCTTATACTTTCTTATGCACTTTAAAGATCCAATATTTTGCAAAGAGTAGGCCTTTGAAGCTTTTTCATAATTAAATTACATCGCAGTCAAGCAAAGGTTTCTTCTTTTCCTTTACAATATCGAGGATCATGGAAGAATAAGATGATGGAGGGCATGAACTAGCAGTGAGGCAGGAATGAGCAAACAGGAAAATAGGACAGAGAGGAGGGGAGGAAATGCAGCAATCTGCAAATAAGAGTGTTCGGCAAGGCAGGGTCATTGGGGGGTAAAGAGAGATTTTGTGTGGGGATGGGGGATGACACTGTCTGCTTGAAGCACTGCAGAGAATAGTGGGGGATGGGGTTCAACCTCAGAAAGGCACTTCCACAGATGGGAGAAGTGAGAAAAAGAAGGGCTGACCACTTTCCCTCATTAAAACTCCTTTCCCACTCGCAGTTGTAAGTCACATTGCTGCACTATGGCTTCAAATGGTTGCAACATTTCAGTGGTTATTGTGACCTTTGGTAGATGCTTGAGCTGTTTTTTTTAATGTAGTTAGCCTGACAGTACGAGCTAACAATATGAAGTTTTGCTCGCATTGCTGCTGCTTTTGTCATTGTTTCCCCATCTTGGGAGGAATTGGTGTCTCCAATGGCTGCTCAGGAATGTTTGCCTCGCTGATATTTAACCCTGAACAGGACACTACTCCAGTTGCAAAGTTATTAGCATCCCTCAAGCAAAACGTGAGTTCGCAATGCATGCTAATATGATGTAGGACGACCGGTTTAACATTGCCTCGGAGTGGCAGCACACTCACTGATGTAACTCCCTGCCTGTGAAGCACCAATCAGACAGCTTCTCAGGTCATTCATCAAAACCAGACAGGGTTTCCCATTATATATGAAAACAAACAGTTTATCTGCTACACAATCTCTCTTTGTTGTGGTGGTTTGTTGACTGCATATTTTTGCCCTCTTGTGCAACCAAAACATATATTATGTTCATTAGGGAGAGTCAAAGGGAAGGAACACATTGAACTTGGCCGCTAGTAAAGTTGACCACACCAAGTCCAAGTTATCAGCATTACATGTCCGCTAATAGTCTCCTATTTATCATGTTTTTAGTAGCTGTGATTTGATCAAAACTCTCATCGGGCCAGGCTTTGGGACCATTTACATATCACGTACATACAGATATGTAATTATTTGAGAGAAGGAAGCGAAGGGGAAATGATGGCGAAAAAGGAGTTTGGGAGAGTTGAAGATGTTTGGAGAGGTTGGAAATTAAGGTAGATGTGGGATCGACGATATATGCAACATTACGTGGAGAAGAAAATGGTAGTGTGTGGGGAGAGGGGGGCTCATGAGGAAGTGATAAAAAAAACAAATCTGCTAGTTTGTGTACATAAGATGCAGAAGGCATTTAATTCTGTTTCAATGTGCATAGCAAGATGTGCATTCCAGTTTTTCTTTTATTATTTTGTCTGTATTGAATCGTTAAAAAAGTGACTGAATGCAGAATTCTGTGCAAAACGCTTTCAAGTATCCCGCTGCGTTTAGATTTCATATTACTCGGAGCAATGACTCGCAACCATTATTGTTTGCATTAATCCAGCTTCAAATGTAAGGAAAGTTGGGAACAGATGGCCATTTGGTCCCTTCTGCCCATACCAAAACCAGACTCCAGCATTCTTAGCGACTGTGGGAGGTGCTGATTATACAGCTAATATCATGCAAGAAATTTGTGCAAGGTATTGGCACAATGGCCTACACTTTTCAAAAGATGTCGTGGTATCTTTGACGTCCACAACCTAAGTTCAGGCGGGACGGCCGGCCCGCTGCAACCGGCGGCACATTTTGAGAAGGGGTGTCCGCTGCTGACTGTTTCCCATGTCAGCAGATTATGTTCATCTTAGAAAGTACCAACTGAGCGAATGATGCCACTCCATTTGTCTTTCCATATTACTCGGTAAGATGCTTGATAAACACATGTAAAATAGGTGTCACGACACAGGTGTCAGAAAGGTGTCAAGCGTGAATCGAAGTGCAGTTTTCAGAACTTGAGCGTGAATGATTTAGTAATCATTTCAACCTTTCATGAAGAAGTTTCAAGTTTAGTACATTTATGAGATTTTCAACAAGTCCTGGTGAAAGATTCCCAATAAATCTTTGAGGTGCATTATGAAATTATTTTTGACAGGTCATTGTTAATTAATTAATTAATTAAAGCAGCATTGGTGACATAATTGTTAGAGCATCTGCACTGAGTCTGGGTGGTCAGTGGTTCAAACCCTGTCCGATTCAATTAAAAATTGGTAAGAGCTTCCTTGCTTGATGCTCAGTATTTATAAGGGATAGAGCATGGACAGACAACCATAAGTTAGTAATAATATCACAGACTTTGATATGCCTAATGGCTTCCTCCTATGAAGAAGTTCCTTGCAAGAGAACTCATTTTATTATTATTACTATTATTATTATTAGTAGTAGTAGTAGTAAATGTATTGAGAAAACGCACATAAAGTCGCAAACTCATTCCATTGGTGATTGTTTCAGGTATGCGAATATAAAGTTTTCGGTTTTGAAACTCGAGCAGACTTGTTTTGATCTTTGGTTGACTGCTGTGAGCTGCGAAAATCATGATATTTAACAGGCAATCGGGGACTCACGAAGCAAAACCAAGTCGACCCTACATAAATCGCTGGGGAATTCGACCAAGTTGTTTAACTGCTTATTTTGTGCATTATTCTCACGTTAATACTTCCAAGTTAAATGTTTCATCAAAAACCGGACATTCTCGTTGTCGGTGTTTTGAAATTTCAGTTTTGCTTCCATGTAATAGTAACAGAATTACCTGTGTCTTCACAGAATATAATTTCCTTCTATACATCAACATTCATACATCACATCCCAGAAATTAGTGAATGAAACGACATCTTGCACTGCAATTATAAAGAGCGGAACAGGTAAACAACCCATTCCACAAAACAATGCCATCCTAACTTATTAAATAGAATTCACTCTCTTATTTGAATGAATCCATCTCCCTGCCACGGTACAGGCTCAACCAATCACACAAAGCGGAGCAGACGAAGAGGCACTCAGACTGCAGTGAGTTTAAGATACGTGCCTCATAGGCCCTCGATCCCTTAGAATAGATTCTTAGGTCACTAATTTTCCATGAGAATTGATGTCGTCAACGCGAGATGGAAGTCTTTTACAGAGGGCATCCTGTTGTGCATCATTCTGCCTGGCTATTTCTTTCAGCACAGCACTGGTTGGGGAGTGAAGAAAGGTCATTAGGTTGTTGCCATTTCCTCTGGTCGTGATGTCCTGACAGATGTGAGGGAGACAGAGAGACAGAGAGAGCATTGTGCTAGAAATTGAAATCTATGTTGCTTTGGACGTCATTTAGATTATTCATCATCATCATTCATTTCTACCTTGGCAGAGTGAATTCTTTCTCATGTTTGCACTAACCTTGCCTATCCAATGCATGCTATTAATTATCTTGTAAACTCTATATTACTTCCTGTTTAGGAGAATTATCACTGGCTATGGGAGTAATTGTAAGACTTAGGATGCAGAGGGTGATTGCTTTTGTTTAACTCCAATGCCTCTTGACATGGTCAATCCAAAGGCTTGCAGTTGTTCAGCCCTGCATTTGGAGGCTCTGAATGTGATGTCTTCTGTTTTGAAAGGGATGAGATTTGTAGCTGAGAAAGACAGATTTACTGAATCGTAGTAACAACATCTTATGATTTAAGGTCTGACTTTCACAATCAAATAAGAACCAATTCAAACTTGCATTGGCATTATTTATGGATCGGAACACCTCAAACATTTGTGAATTCACTTCCCTGTAGACCAAATCAAATGTACATAATGGTTTCCTTATGCTGAGGATAAAGCATTATTGACAACTCATCCTCTCGAGTGTCAACATGTACATCAAAAACAATTCTTTTAAACTTTTAAGATTCCCAATGCACAGCTGGACCGTAGATGCACGGAAGATGTCGACACATCACATCCACTTTGCTCCAATGTTTCAAAGTGATGGCTGCAGTTCCAATCCGAGTTGTTTTGAATGCAGTTGACAAATCCTATCAATTGGACGAGAGACATAATTATTTTGCTTGTGAAGAAAAGCAAACAACAGTTCTCCACCGCAACCACTGCAGGGACTGTCACCATGTTCAGTTTACTTGCAAAGGCTTTCATTAAGGTGTTGTTTTCCCCTAGAGTCAATTAACTATTTTTTTTCGACGAAAATCACCTTGATTAAAACACGTTTTGTGATTGAAGCAGCTATTTATTACCTTTTCGAGTTTAAATGACCAATGAGCCTGTGTTCCGTGAACTTAATGTAGCATTGGCTGGGTGAGGTGGAGGGAAAGGGGGAAGAAGCTTTGTGCAGTGGTGCACTCATGTAGAATATGAAGGGTAATGTCAGACAAATGTTCCAGCATCAATTTGTTGTTCACAAATGCTGGAGTGCAAATTATTTGACATTTCCCTTTCATGCAGTACCTTGTTATAAAGATGTACACCGTATGCTCAATTGGCAATGTACCACAGCCCAAATCATGGGTAGTTTTACAATGCCATTTTTACAGCGTCGAATTTCAGCCAGTGAGTTTAATAATGGTATTAGATGGTGACTTCAACCGCAAACTGACAAATTATTACGATTGAGATCTTACGACGACACAAGACCTTACAATTTGGCAAGTTGCAATCTCCGTATTTTGCAATTCACTTCTGCGATAAGTCTTTACTCATATTTCTGAAACAATTATTGACTTAAATCTCGGATTTCAGATCCTGCAATAATTGGGATTCCAGGCCAACAGTTTCTCCATCATCTTATTCTTTATTATTTTTGCAATCTTGTTTTAGTTTTCCCTTCCTATTGAATGGTTACTTGCATGACTCTCAGATTCTAAGAAATACTCAATAACTAACTGACGGTTGATGGGACTTTCTCTGGGGCAGTGTGACTGCTTCATCTTAGGTGTCCGTACCTTCTGGGATATTGGCCACAGGTTGCTATGATTGGTTGTAGCAACTGAATTTCTTATAACCTCTTCATCCAGAATAAACATTGTCTAAAGACAAGAGGGAGATCACTTTTCGTGCGAGTATGCTCAACCAACCACGCTTTCAGCAAAACACAAATGGAAAAACCGACCAATGTATCGGTTGGACACTTTATAAGTAGGATCTTTTTTTCCTCCAATGGAGTGCATTCTTTGCTGTCACTTCCTTTGATGGCTGTTGCTCTCAAAGGAAGATCCCCCCCCCACTCCTTGCAGAAATCAATAGACTGATTGAATGCCGTAATGACCATAGAGTACAGACTGATTGTAACCCAATGTGGTTCTTCAACACTTGTGAATGCTGCAAGGTAAATATATCAACAGAAAAAGAATGACACACAATGTATGATGGCAGGAAAACATTAATGGGTTCAAATTGGCAAGTGGTTAGATTTAGGAATTTAAACTGAGAATAAGTGTACACAATGGCACTGAGCAGTGTTGTCAAATAGAGCACACTCACAAGTTGTCGAACTTGGGATTGATTCCCATTTTCCGTAAATATGATTTGGCAATAAACTGTCACACAAACGTTCCAAAGACGGGTTGTTGTATCAAAGAGTGTTCCGTGCATTCAGAAGGGGAGGATAATACGGCCATCACATCTGCAAGAGCCTGCAAGTGAACATCAAAAATCCTCCCCTACCTTTCAAAAATAATAAGCCATTGTGAGTGAGTATTCAAGCCAAATTATTTTCTTTGGATGCTTCACAACGCAGGCCATAAAATCACCATTCCAACATATTACTTGCTGGGCTAGCAGAATACCCTCGAGGTATGCATGCGCACTGGCCTCTGAGCTGTCAAGCCTGTTTTGGAATCTTGGCCTAGATATAAACTGTCATCCTGGTGTTTTGCATGTTGCAGGGGTGATTCATCAATCTGTGTACTGTCGGTTCCGTGGATGGAAGTTAAACGGAGATTCTTGTCTGCCATCATTAGTTGGCGGATATTAAAGATCTGACGGTGTCAGCTCGGAGTAGGTATTCCATCGCGGACACCTTGGTCAAATTCCAAATTCCTGCTCTCATCGACAGGGGGCACTGCATCAGCAACATAGCTTCACCCTCCCTCCCCCTACCCCCACCAGCAAGTGATGTGTAGAAATTGTGAAGATGATAAATACAATTCCGACTGAACATTTTTTTAATGCGGCTTGTAGAACAGTTGGAATCATGGAACAGTTCATGAGTGAAAATTCAGATTCTATTTCATGAAACCTTCTCCACTCGGGAATCATGATATGAAACAAATTGTGAGCAGTGTTGAGAAAAGTAAATAACTCGCGAAAGTCCATGATAATACATCTGTGGCCTCCTCAGGGAAGTCCATGATAATACACTCCTCAGGGAATGTCTGTGAGTAAAAGAAAAACACCATTGACAAGTACAAGCACCGGTGAAAAATTCAAGCGATGAAGTAAAATCTCTCCATCGTTCCAAGGGACGTCACTCTCTTCGAAGAAGATCGGCCAAGAAAATAAAATAAATCACCTTTTCTCCATCCAAAACCAAGCCAGGGGTGGAAAAACACTCAGAAAGAAAAACGATGATCGGTGATAAAAAATGGTAAAACCACGCTTCACGGTAAAACAGTCCCATGGCAATTGCAATGGTGTATCTGATGGCAGAAGACACTTCAGATGCTACCCAGAGCCATGTGCTGCATACGAAAAAAGAAGAAGATATTTCTTTCCGAGAAATGTGGAGGACCTTTTGGAGTGGTGGAAAATATTTCCGAGTCTCAGTGACTCCACAATGGCAAACTCACAAAAGAACCAGAAACCTCATCTGGAAATCCCGTACCGGAAATAACTACATTGTAAATTTGAGATTGGAGGTGATGATATTCTGCTGCGTGTACATAGATGATATTCCACTCACTAGTGCAATTTTTCTTTTGGTTTCATCACAGGTTAATATGGTTTTGCTTTTGTACATCTTGTAGTAACTACAATTGCACTAGTGATTGGAATATCATCTATGTACACGCAACAGAATATCATCAGTCGTATGCTTTATTAACGTGGTCTACAAAGTCCTGTCCTCCAATCTCAAATCTCTTCATTTGAGGGGAGAGTTATTTTACTCCAATATATCCCTACCAAATTTGGTGATTCCAGCTGCCCTCGTTGTCCAGTTATTCTGCAGACAAACTGACAAACACACAGACGGGAATCATCACAATACTCATGCGCCCTGCCTCCTGCCACATAGTGAGTAAATATCCAATTGCTATTCTAGTGCTTTACTGATTTGGTAAAGAATCCCTGAGGAAAGTTTTCTTAATTCTTAATGATGAAATCGTTTCTCATTTTTCTTAATTCTGCTCATTGTATGAAGTTGAGGGTCCTCTCCATAATACATACACGAAAATGGGAGAATTTCTGTCCACCTAGGCTTCCTCCCGATTCCGACAGTTTGTTGCCGAGGTAGCGCAGTTGCCTTTGAGCTATCTTGTCTGGGTTCTTTTAACTGTCATATTGGTGCTTTGTGGAACAGCATCACATCACAAGTACGTTGTCTCTTGGATGGACATTAATCTGGGTGTCTTGTCTGCTGGCATTAGTTTGTATGCGTTATAAATCCGAGTGTATTTCATGTGGAGTAGTTGAGTTATCACCGGCACCCTGGCTAAATTACAAAATTTTGCCTGACGACTGCTGGGAGGGCAAGGACAAACAATGCTGTGCGCTCCTTGCCTTGTGGCTGCTGTGACTGTACTGAATCTGCCTTTGGGCATTGCATCAGAGACAAACCTTCCTCTGAGATAGAGTGGTGACGTTTCCAGAATTGTTTCTTAGCCACAAAAGTGTTGCTGACTTGTTATGAGCACCCTAATGCTTCTACCCCAACCACCATGTTGCAGATGGATACAGATTCGAATATAACTTGCAAAAACATGCAAAATGGAAAATTATGGGTCAGACTTCAGCCGTCAGAACTTATATGAATATTGGCTTGTAAATGTTTCATCCATTGTATTGTTGTTATGACATCTTTTAATTTTAATTAAAAGGACGATAGAATGGATTGGCCCGACTTGCTTGCAACCTGCATGTGGAAACTTTATCATTCTGAATCCCTCGTCCGATACTAGGTTTCAAGAATGGGTCGCATGAACCACAAGGATGTCCAATAAGTGATTAGTAAAATGATGTTTTGGCTCTTGTAATTCTGTGGTTCATTTGTTCTTTGCAATGTGTTGCAGGCGTACAGCATCCAAGGGCAGTATGCAATTCCTCACCCAGATGTAAGTTATGCACACACATATGCACTTGCATAGCTTTTTAGATCTCATCCTGTGTATTAACCTGATCCTGACAAATGGCACACTAAACACCATGTTTTTCAACTGGTGGTTCTTCCCAATTGCTGGTTTGTTAAAGCAAGTTATTCGCTTCGTTAATATTGTGATAATTTTTGCAATAAAAATTGTTTTTAATCTCGTATAAGGAGACCATGGTTTCGAATCCCTTCAGTTGTCGAGCCATCGGTTGTGAAGGGTTGCCTGGAGCTTGACTTCTCCGCTGCATTGGCGACACCGGCATGCTTACGGATGAAAGGGCCACAAAATTATTATTATTATTCGATAGGGAAGTCCCTTCGAGTGAAGCATTTTGTGACAGATGAATAAGTTGTGGCCCTTCCAAACCCACAACCCCCCCCTCCGTAAACCACAATTTTGATTTTTCACCCTTTCTTTGTTTCTTTGTCTTTGGGGCCCACACAGGTCTGATCCAACTGGAATGTTTTTCTCAAAATTAATTAACCTTGGGGACATTATTGAAGAATATTAAGCAATTCCATTTCAAACAACAATAAATGTTTGTTTTTTTCATTTTGTCTATCACGCTTATATTATATAATTAGGCTGCATAATTTGTACACAAATAGGGGCGTAGAAGGAGGGGGTTGCGGTTCATTGAGAAAAAGGAATTTTTTAATAAAACGAAGGGAAGGAGGGGAGAATACTGTATATGATTTACAATGGATAGGATAAGGGAGAAAAGGTGTGTATGATGTTCGGTATGCAATGACAATCAACTGGCATCCAAGTGGTTGTGGGTTCTCATTCAGCGAAAAGCAATCATATTAACGATTTTCATTCTAAACTGCAAGCTGAACTAATTTCAGTTAAAATTACCTTGTAACTTCTGGACTTTTAGTACAAACCGAGTTCGTGAATTAATGATCTTCAAGGTGGAGGCTGGGGGTAATCTGTCTGTTCTGTCTGGTCCACTAGTAATGCTGGACCACACTTTGTGGTTGACTTAACTCCTTAAAGATAACTTAAGATTAGCTCTTCAATGCTATATATAGGATAAGGCAGCACTCTCCAAAATGCCATTATCTGTTTATACAAAACAAAAAGGATGAAAGTCCTCATCAAAAACACAGCCCCGAACCACACCTTAAAAATGAGATGTGTAAATATTACGTTAAAATAACCAAAAACAAACGAAAAAAATACATAAATATAGGTTGTATCAGGGTGAAAGGTACATAAATAAATAAATAAATAAATTTTTCTCAGAGAAGGTGGAACGGATATTTGTCAAACTTTCAGAGGTTCATCAGAATGACGGGAAGTGTTTTCGGCAAAAAAAAAAAAACTTTTGCAAATTTTGAAAAGAAAAGTATTTGGGGGATTTTTTTATAATCGCTCGATCGTGCCTAAGCCCTTGTAGCTCTGTGAAAGGTAATATTAAATGATTCCTGACAACATTGCCTAGCCAGTGGGTGTATGTAAGGATTGCAAGTGTTTTAGGCCCCCACAAAAATAGAAAAAAAAAACAATTTCATTTCTTCAAAATGACAATGAGAACAGCATGGGGGAACACGGGTACCCCTGGAAGTATTTCATCAAAATAAATAAATAATTCAAGGCTTGGTAATGGATACAATAAAGTGTAGATAAATAACTACATAATTAACGGTGGTTTGTTGGTAGTTAGTGGTGATGGTAAAGGGAATAAAAATAAATAAAGAATTAAAGGTAGTGTGTCGGTAACAGTGATATTATAGTGTGTATTATATTATATTATACATAACTAATCCAAAGTTGTGTGTTGGTCGTGGAGATGGTAAAGTAGATAAATAAATAAAGTTCCTGAAAGCAGATACAAACCTGTCCTATTTTGTCCCAGACATTTTTTTTCGTTTTTTGCAATCGTGTGTGTCTGTGTGTCATTGGTTGTTATCCTCGTATGCGGGTTTCACGAAGGTGGAACAGAGCCCTCCCAGGTCTCAAAATATCCAGGTGTGTGTGTGTGTGTGTGTGTGTGTGTGTGTGTGTGTGTGTGTGTGTGTGTGTGTGTGTGTGTGTGTGTGTGTGTGTGTGTGTGTGTGTGTGTGTAACTTTTGTCCCTTATTTGTTTTGTATACCTTGTCGAGGCTCGTATGAGAGCTAACAAACAACGCACATCGAGGGGGGTATGAGACAAGAGGGGTGGGAGTGGGAAGGACAAAACAGTGGGGAACAGCGACATTAGGAGATCTATGGAAGGGGGAGGGATGGGGCAGGAAACATGGGGTATACAAGATGGACATTACAGGGACTTTCAGGAAGGAAAGCAGGGAATTTGAAGGAGGTGGGTTTGGAGTGGATTAACGGGGGTAGAAAAGATCGAGGATTTGGATGGGAGACGATAAAAGGTGGTGGGAGGAGGGAGGAGGGAGGGAGTTAAGGAGAGTTGTTGAAAGAGTGTGGGAGATTGCAGAATAGCTCGGGGAGGGGGCCGGATGAGGAGGAGAAAAGGCTCTGTGGTGCTGGGGGAGAGGGGGGCAAGAGAGGGGGCAGAAGGCAGTTGAGGATTTAAGGAGGTGGAATGATGAGATGGAGGTGAGAGGCCAGGGGAAGGTGGCAGCTTTGTGGATGTGAGGGGGGTAACTTTGAGAAGGGTGAGTGAGGGGGTGAATGGTGGGAGAAGGGTGAGTGAGGGGGGTGAATGGTGGGAGAAGGGTGAGTGGGGAGAGTTGAGGGAGAAAGGTGAGGGGAGTTTTTGAGAAAGGTGAGAGGGAAGCTTAGAGGGAGAAGAGTGTGATGGTGGCTTTGAGAGGGAGGGGTGAGAGGAGTGAGTTGGCACTGAAGTTGGAAAAAAAGAATGGTTGATGGAAAGCGAACATTCATTGCAAACTGGGGTTTTTTAATTTTCAGATCAGAAATGCGATTAAAGACATTTCTTGAGGGATGCAATGAAGGCAAATTAAGAGAATGGAGAGAAGAAACACTGTAACAGTTGGATTTTTTCAGCAAGGTATGAGGGAAAGGTCGAATTGAGAGCAGTCTGTTGAAATAGAAAAAGAGTAGTTAATTATGATACAATAATGAGAACCACACGTGTGAAAGAGGAAGATGAAGCATTATAAGAGATCATTTCTATTATTATTATTATTATTATTATTATTATTACTATTTTTTTGAGAGAGAGAGAGTTTTTATCAGATTAGGTAATGGAAAGGTTGTAGAAAAAAATTGTGAGGTGAATGGTGAATTTGGATCAACAATCGCAGACAGTGGAAACAGATCGCGTGGTTACGGGAGGTGTATAGTCAAAGGTGAATTTATTTATTTATTTTAAATAAGGATTGTGTAAGATTCGGAAAAGGGAAAATAGAAGTAATATTGTGGAGGTGTATGGTGAATTTGGAATGGTAAACGCAGAGTGAAGCTGATTGATCGATGAAAAGTACCAGGAAGAGGGGAGAAAGACACATGGTTACAGGTGTATCGTGAAGAAGCATATGTATGAAACTCTAATACCGTGGGCACTGGATGATAACTTTTTGCACCATGGATTTTATTGCAGACAGATGCATTGAGAATCAGAAAAATCATGGTGCCAATTTTTGTTTTGCATTTTGGGTACATTTTGGTGGCTTTTAATGTGGTCCCCTAAAATACCATTATCGCTGTTTTGGTTGCAACTTCCAGTTTCAAATATTGTTATAAAGCAAAGCATGTAGCATATCAAATTAAAGGTCTAGACATTTGTAACACAAATATATCATATATATATATATATATATATATATATATATATATATATATATATATATATATATATATATATATATACTGATTTTTTTTTATTGTCCACAGGTATCTATGCCAATTTCCCTGGCAATAACAACCATAAGGGAGCATATATCCGATGCAAATGTTCTTATTTAAAAGTCAATCAATTAGAGAAATGTACCGTTTATGCTTTATGGTATGTTTCGTGGTTCACATCTTCATCCATGCTGTCCTCATGATCATTTCCTCTGAGTCTGTCATTGGGCATGTTTGATGACTCCCTCCTGTTACATCTGTGTTATCTTTATTGTGATGTGTGTTTGCTGCCTCTGGGTCATGTTCATTGGTTGTCTCTGTCTCATCTTCGGTCTGATCAATACACTCCTCAATAGCATCTGCTCGCACCTGGGCTTCAGTTTGAAATCCATTTGGTTTCCCACGATGATATGAACGCAAGAGAAGCCAATATAGGTCCTCAGATCTGTAGCTTTTCAAGACGGCCTCATTCTGGTTTATTGTGAATTCTGCATACTTTACGTTGGATGTGGGCTTATGTTTACTGTTGATACTACATGGAAGGAGCTGTGGTTCTGTTGGTGCCAGACTAGAAAGGAATCGCTCAGTACACGGTTGCTCTATGGCAATTGCGTTTTGGGTGTTGGTTTTGTTTGTGTCATGGAACTGGAAAACAGCAGTGGCAGTGGCATGTAATGTCCCCTTTCCATCTGGTGTATCTTCGGCGAAATTGACATTGTCGATTGCAAAGAAGAGGAATCTTCCCTTCACAAGCATTTCAGGAATATACAGACCATTGTTCTGTGCAGCACGCTTCAGCACTGCATGAGCAAGTTGTGTCTCTATGCGAAGGACATGCTCGTAGTTGATGGAGTACCCAAACTTATGAAGAATGTTCACCTTGGTCTTACTCCGAATGGCTTGATGAACTTTCAGACCAATTCCAACTACTAGTGGATTCTCATTGTGATGTCGAAAGCCTGCTTCCTCATGTCTTGGCACGTAGGACACCTGACGATCAGACTTATATGCAAACATTATAGTTTGTGCTATGGTCCGTGTTACTAGTTGAATGCAATGCTCTCTTTGTGTTGACTCAAGTGTTAACATTGGCCCTATTAGGATCCAGCGGATGAATTCCTCCAGCGATTTGGGAACTTGATTTTCATCTAACAGGGAACCTTGAAATTTCCATGGCTGCTTTAGAGCTTCAGCGATGTCCCTTCTTATTACCTTGGCACTTTCGAAGACTGCTTTCATGTTGCTGCTCGCATCGCCAGCTGCCTCGTGCAGGTTGTCAATTGCGGCTCTTTTTGTTCTCGAAGTGTACATCCGATCTGGTTCATTCATATGTGTAGAGCGGAAGAACTCAACATCATCAAAATTTTCTCCAAGCTTATGCTTCAAACTTCTCCTTGATATGAGCGTATCATTTGAACCATTGACTCTGAGGACATTTTGATAAGCTGCTTCTACCTCACCCATGTCCAGGATAGATCCTGATTCCAGCAGGCTGCTCATCAAGTAGAAGAAACCTTCAATGTCTGCTGAAACCTTGGTTATTACTGCTTCTTCATCTGCTCTCTCCTGCTCTACTTGAGTTCGCTGAATGTGCTTCACCCAATAATACAGATGGTATTTGATATCAATTGCATGGGCATCATTTGGATCGATTGCAGCACTCAGATTTACTTTCCACTGCTGGTTATTGCTGTACTCAACAGCCTTTCGGAGCTGTTCCCCGGTGTTGAACTCACTGATCTGGTGGAGTGCTCCTTTCTCTGAAGATCCATTATAGAAGAAGCAGTTGTTTTTATTGTATTGTTTGGCACCAGATTGCATGTAACGTTCTGTTGATGATGGGTTCTCATGTGGTGGTGGTTGTGTTTTGAGGTTCGTCCTTTCTGGTCGTCCAACTTTCGTTGGTTTAGGTACTTCGCCTGCTTCCAGTGCAGCTTCATATCTGTTTTTCAGCCGCTCAATATGGATTTTGTGCACTGCAATTTTATAGCATTCTAGATGCCATGTGACACCTTTCTGTGATAGTTAATTTGCCATCATATCACCAAGCTCTTCTTGGATGGATATGTACTTATTATCTCCATAGAACGACCGGGTATTCACACTCTGGATAAACAGCTGATATGATTCTGGTCTTGCGTGTTTTACGAGTTTTCCAGATGCTTTGCAAATGCAGCATATATTCAAACCTGCCAAAGATGTAGTGCAACTTGA
>NC_140963.1:30602445-30664945 GCF_056783735.1 Eptatretus burgeri
GAATCAAATGAACATAGTTTCTCCCACCTATAACGTACTATGACGTAACTGTGACGTTTATGACGTCATAGCGAAAACTGAAAGCCAACCCCCTTTCTTAGGATGAAAGAGAACAGACGAAAAGCCCCACCAAGAAGATCACAAGGTGATTATGAATAACTGCTGTTTAGGCCTCCCATATGCACTTGTGCTGCCATCTGTGACTTTCAACGAAAACAATAGAATTTCTGGAACTGCTGATATTCACCTCTTCAATGTCCTTCAAAAGCATTGTCATGATGATGATGAATTAAACCTAGCAAGACTACAAAGACCAGGTAGGGATTAACATAGAACATGTATAATTTCAACATGTAGATCATGTCGAAGTAATTGGAAACCACATGTGGCCACGCCCTTTAGCAGAAGTATATATGGACAGCTAATTGTCGAAAAATTCACCACATGTTTTTAAAATGAGTGCACCATGGGGGCAGGGGGGGGTCATCCATTTGGAGACAAGCAATCCGGTAGTATATAGCAAGTACCAGGAAGGCTAGCATGTGGTTCACCGGAGTGATCAGTTCTGGGCTGGACTTGGGTCCGATCTTGTTATCGAACAGACACTTATGCGATCACTCAAGTCGACTGGTGGATTGACCAGGGGGAGTGGCATGACGGAGGAGCAACGTGCCCTGTGGACACTGTCGCCCCCCCCCCCCTTTGGCTAATGATAATAAACATCATTAGCCAAAGGCTAAAGGAAAAGGAGTGCACTGTCATAAACGCAACAGGTGATGCAGATTACGACATCGTGCAAGCAGCAGTACGAGCTTCCCAGCTGCAGTGAACAACACTGATAGGTGAAGATACGGACTTACTTATTCTGCTGCTTCACCATTTAGCTGAAGGTGGCTACCGGGACTTGTACTTCCGATCTGACAAGATGCAGGACCAAAGCAGAGTGTATCACATAAACAGACTGAAGAGCCTCTTCGGATCCCAGGCATCTGCCATGATGCTGTTCGTACATGCCTTTACTGGATGTGATACGATTTCGTGCATATTTGGGGTTGGCAAGAAATCTCTCTTCCAGAAAGTCATGAAAGGTTATGCTGGTTTGAGGTCATGTGCCCAAGCATTTGCTACACTCAGTCAAAGCACAGATGCAGTTGTAGAGATTGGGTACAAGGCAATGGTCCAGGTGTTTGGTTGAAAGGGAACAGATACTCTCACTACGTTGCACCACAGCATCTTGACAAAGAAAGTGGTATCGGCTGTGTCGTTTGTTACCCCAGAGCATCTGCCGCCAACTGAAGCGGCTACTAAGCACCATTCACTCCGCACGTATTTCCAGATCATGACATGGATGGGAGTAGAGGCAGATTTGGAAGCAACAGACTGGGGGTGGAAAACAGAGGAGAATCAGTTCATCCCAGTAATGAATGAAATGAATGCCGCACCAGACTCTTTGCTTAAGGTAGTTCACTGCAACTGCACTACCGGGTGCAGTACTCAACGTTGCACATGCAGAACCTACGGTCTACTATGCACATCAGCTTGTGGACAGTGCCAAGTGCAGTCATGTAGCAACCCTTTCAATCAAATGTTGGGGGATGAGAATGATGACAATGCTGAGATGATCTAGGGTGACAATGAGCGTGGCTTATGTTAATATAAGGCTGTGTGGCATACATACAGATTTCTTTTGGATTGATGATGTCCCATCTATGTAATTACAGGAAAGGGACAGCTTAACTAGTTCAAGGAGTTAAATGATAGCATCACATGTCATTACATATTATAAAACAAAAGATTTTATACGGCATAGTCATTTATCTTTTACTATGATGTCATATACGATTATACGTCATAGTTACGTCATAGTACGTCATAGGCGGATGGAACTATGTATATTTGATTCAGAAACCCCATGTTCCTATCTGTTGCCAATACATTTATAGGGTCTAAAATCAACCATAAAAAAGTTTGTAGTACATTGAAATTTTCATTGGCAGCCATCTTGAAAATGTGCAAATTAACCCCTTTACCGGGGTCAGATTACCCGAGACTTTTTTCTGGCATGCAGCACGACCTATTAAAACATTTAAAACAATAAAATGTTTTGTTGTAATTTTTTTGGGGTTCAACCGTATATTGACTCGACTATTCCAAAAGTGGGAGAAGAAGAACAAAGAAGTGGAGTTTAGTGGCAAGACTGTATTTTGGGAGTTTCAGAATTACGACATTGCTGGAAGAATGTGTGTGACTTCGAGGCATGGAGGGATGAAAGAACAGAGAGCAATACTTAACGAGAGGCAGGAGCAAACAAAAGCCACCAACTTTTCTGCAATGAGAAAGCAGCAGGCCCTGTGATTCAGCTGCTTTAAGGGACATGCCAATGATGTTGAGAGCTTCAGATCCCATAGCATCCAGAAGCAACTGGTGTGGAGTGGCGGCACCAGCCCACTATGGGAGACCAATCATCCATCAGGTTATATGGACCAAGGTTTTGCAAGCTGTGAGAAGTTCAAATTTACCAAAGAAGGACTTTGCATGGTGGAAGATTTCCAGTCTACAGCTGATAGCTTTGATACATAGTCTGCCCAGGAGAGGTTGGAGCCGATAACGAGGCTGAGAAGTTCGTGAAACTGAACTTCTTCCAGGTGCCAACTGGGGAAATATTTTATTAGCAGAAGCATCGATGTGACAATGCTTTCCTGCTTTAAACCTAGCAACTGTCTGATTTACCTTTGGTCTTGTATGAACTATTTTGTCTTGCTGATAATAACTCCCTTCCAAGTCTTATCATAGTTGTGTTCATGTTTTTGCAATCCCGAATTAACATTACAGTGGTTATTTGTGCTCGTCATTCTGGCTTGTTATAAAATATTTCACTTCACCCATGTCTTTTTCTATTTCTGTCTCTCTGGTGGCTGATGACATTTTGTGGTTGTTTACTTACCTGACCTCATCTCATCATCCCGGGTTTATCTTTTGTTCATAGGTTGTCAATGCCACAGGCTATCCCTAACTTGCTTTGTCACATACAATTGTTGTAAAAATTCCTTTTCTTGTTGGCATAACACCTACTCTTTAAGTGGATTGTCAGAACAAGTTGAAAATTTAATCTCCTTCACAAACACACACTCTAATATACTGCGTGTGTGTGTGTGTGTGTGTGTGTGTGTGTGTGTGTGTGTGTGTGTGTGTGTGTGTGTGTGTGTGTGTGTGTGTGTGTGTGTGTGTGTGTGTGTGTGTGTGTGTGTGTGTGTGTGTGTGTGTGTGTGTGTATATCAATTGAAACTCCTGACTATAATGGTGAGCAATGGCGACAGATTGTCTCTTATGGTAAAACCACATTATCTGCAAAGAACAACCATCCGTCTACCACCCAGATAATTGTTCTCATTAATGCAAACCAATCAACTCGAAGGCACGTGGTGCGATCGGCGCAGGTAAATCTAAATGTATGGTGCGTGACAAGCACTCTCCCAATCTCCACTGTCCACTGGACATAATGTCCGACACCAAAGTGTCATATATATATATCTTCTTCTTCTTTCGGCTGCTCCCGTTCGGGGTCGCCACAGCGGATCATCCGTATGATCCGCATAGTGATTTGGCACATGTTTTACGCCGGATGCCCTTCCTGACGCAACCCTGGTCACCTCTTACGACACAGGGATATGGTACACCTATTTTAACCAGGGTATACACCGGCCCAGTACACTGGTACTCATTTCGCCGACCTTGGAAGGATGAAAGGCTGAGTCAACCCCCTGGTGTATTAATTCAGTGGCCCAACGGGGCTTGAACTCGGGACCTTTTGGATCCCAAGCCGCTGCCCGAACCACTGCGCCAACACCAGGCATATATATATATATATATATATATATATATATACATATATATATATATATATATATATATATATATATATATATATATATATATATATATATATATATATATATATATATATATATATACATACATATATATATATATATATATATATATATACATACATACATACATACATATATATATATATATATATATATACATACATACATACATACATACATACACACATATATACATATATATATATATATATATATATATATATATATATACATACATACATACACACATATATACATATATATATATATATATATATATATATATATACATACATACATACACACATATATACATATATATATACATATATACATATAAATATCTATGTATATATATATATATATATATATATATATATATATATATATATATATATATATATATATATATATATATATATCAGACATTTTTCACTTCGATCTAAGTGCAAGACTTTGCAGCGAACCTATGTCAACTGAAAGCATCCGGTAATAATTTATATTTTGTTTTCCCCTCCACCTCCCCCCTCACCACCCCCCCCCCACCTCCCACTCACCATCCAATGTGAGATGCAATGAGCAGGTTTGTGAAGCAGAAATTAACAACCCCATCCATCAGCTCAGAGCATACAGGATCCTTGCACTGTGTGTGGTTTTTCAAATTACATTGCTTGACTGTTCACCATTGATTTTTCTCTTTAGTTTCCACATTAAATCACTTCATCCTTGAACAGGTTGAATGTGAAAAATAGCAAAGTTATTCTTGTCAAAGAATGATGATAAATTGCACTGTGGGGATGTCTTTACAGGCAATGCTGAACATGTGCTCTGGAAGGATCTTCAACCAAAACTTAAAATAATTCCTGTCTAAAATGCTTTAACTTCACTGTATCCCAGAATGTTTATTTGAATGCATTGATCTTATTCACAAAAGAAATACTTTGTAATTTTATATTTTTATTACTGTATTTGCAAACTTAAGGCAGTGTATGAGGGTACCATTGATGATGGCGATAATTGCTTCCCTTGCTAACGTCAAACCTCTAACTGCACAGCAGTCACTAACGGCATTCTAATGTCATGACACTAACGCAACAGATGCAAGAACCTCTAACATGGCAGCACTGCCAGTTTTCAAGTAAGGGGATGAGCATGCAGCCATATCCCATCTAGTTTATACCCTGGAAGTACATATGTCGAAGATATCATAAATTGATGATAAACATGGAAGAAAGTTTTCAAAAAGTGGATCAAATGCCAAAGGGTCTTCCATGCACCTATTGTGAGGGATTACCGTTTGTTGTTATACCTCTGCTTAAGCCATCAATCAATGATTCCTTTATCTTCTCGAACAACAGTTGTTCATTTAATGCAAACATTGGGATTCTTAAAATTAGTTCATTCAGTGTTGAGGACTCAATTCATGAACTCTTTCGGCTTGCATTTTGGTCGTAATTGTGTATCCATGTTTCGATCATGGTCTCTTATTAGTTCAAGAAAGAAATATGAATGAATGAATTTTTCTCATACTATATGTTAAGAAGTTATCACGCAATTCACTCATTGTGCAGGCATTAGCTGTGTGTGTTCGTCACACTCCCATCATTAATGTGCAATAGTCGCTGTCATGTCAGGGTCATTCTGCCCACCACATGGTTATGATCCCCGCAACGTTGCTCGATTATTCCAAGGAACCATTAATTACAGGAAAGAACAAAAACTTGTCCGCATAAGTACTTCATTGATGCACGTTGTTGCTTGGTTCATTATTTTGGCATACAAGAATGTTTTACATCATACTATGCTGTGCAGCACCTAATCTGAGAATGAAAGATTCAAAGTTCATGAAATTATCTTTTCAGGTGTGCCTTTGTGGTTCAATCAGGAAAAATGAGACTGGGAAGGAGCTCTATGAGATAGTATGATCAGTGTATTGTTTTTAAGTGAGTAGGAATGAATGCCAGACACTTTTGAAATGGAGAGCGCACCTTCTGTCAGCTTTCTCAATGTGTGTCTCATTTTTTGCTAACATATTGCAACCGGTCCTGTGTCTACCTTTTTGTGACACTTTTATGAATGAGTCGTTTTGAAGTTCAACATGTTGATCTCTTCGTTGTGTCTTTTTACCTCCGCCACTGAAGGTGGAAGGAGGTTATGTTTTCACCCCTGTCTGTCTGTCTGTTTGTTTGTTTGTTTGTTTGTGTGCAGGATATCTCAAAAAGTTATGAACGGAATCGGGATGAAACTTGGTGGACATGTTGGGTGTGTGACAAGGACGAAATTATTAGATTTTGGTGACGATCTAGATTCTAGAAAAATTTTAAGTCATTCTTCATCATTGAGAGATAGGGCCAAAAACGATATATAGCATGATATTTCAAATATATATTGGGCCCGATATGTTCCACTGGATCAGGCATTGTGTGGCGGAGATATGCGTTCTACCGAGTGCCCTTATAGTTGTTTTTGCGTTTCTGTAGCTCCTATTAAATATATCAAATATTTAAGCACAGAAAGTTGAGATTTATCACACCTCATAAGGTCTAACAGAGAAAAAAATCTTAGTTTCTGATTTATGACCTCAATCAATCCAATGTATCATACTTGGCAGAGCGTTGGTGCTGCTAAAGTGGTTCCTGGGCAATAATGTTTATGCCGGGTGGTTTGCTGTCGTTCAGGGCAGAAATTTACAATTTGTTCAGGACATATGTTGCAGTTGTAGGACGCTGGCCATGTTTGTATGCATTACTGCAAACCAATGCTGATCATTCAGGCACATCATGGTAATAATGGTTGTGTTGATTTCAAAAAGCTTCAAGAACAAATATAACCTCAGACTAAAATTCCATGTCGATATAAAGACATTACGAACCTTATACATGCAGGTCACTCCAATTTAAATGACTGGGTCATACAGAGGAGTTCGAAGGATATACTGAATTGTAGAGACATCGATTGTAAATGATTGATACTTCACAGATAGAGCAATTTACTTAACATTAGCAATGTGGGAGGTGGACTGAATTATAAAGAAGACTTACAACATTTTAAAATTATGTTTTGTTCATGAGGTTGTCAATATCAACACTTTTTCCAATCTCATGAAACATGAAAATAACTGATACAGAGTGTCCGTTCTACCCAAGCAATTTCTTGGCTCAGGTTACAATCCTGGGAAGGTCGCCACTCTGACACAGGATCTCGACTGATGGTGCAGGAATTTGAAATTTATCCAGGGTGTTGCTGATCACTTACATACTCTTCATAAAGCGCACCGTAGGATATTTAACATCCACCAACTAATGCTGGCAGGTGGGGCACCCGGTTTAATATCCATCAGAGAGACGGCGAACCACATTGATGAAATGCCCTGAAGTCAAAACAACGAGATGACAGTTTATATTAAAATAAAACAATCACATGCCAAATTGTATTCATTTTGGACCATATTTAGAGGCTGCTCAATGAAGTGGAAGTTCTGGCTGCAGTGACCTTTTCCCAGTGGCCTGGCATGGTTCATCACTTTTTTTTGTATCGATATTGTTTCCTTTTTGCTGTCGCAGAAGCAACTTCTATGGTCCTGCATAACTTGAAGTAAGAATTGTTTCTGTTCTTTCATTGCTATGATGGCATTATACTCCTCACTCAATAAGGGTCACCCACCGATCAGCATTGCCACTTCCCACCGTCAAGTGTCCAACTGTCTGTCGTTCCTCCCTTTTAATCCCCTCTGAGCGTGTTTCCCAGCTTTACTTTCCCGTCTTTACTGCCTGGCTTGAAATATAATAAAACAACGGGAAAATTACAGAAGGCAATCACGTACTGGGGGACTTGTTTTACCTCCAAGGCTAAGTAACACTGCACCACCCCTCGTGTGGTGACACGGAACATTAAAGCTCACAGATTCCCTAACTTAGTTGCATCGAGTTGCGTTCTACTCATCCATGGGCCAAGCAACTCGACACAATGCTCAACTCACGATTAAATTCTTCCATCGACCCCCACAACCATAACAATATGTATGTATGTATATATATATATATATATATATATATATATATATATATATATATATATATATATATATATATATATATATATATATATATATATATATACGGGGTGTCCCAAAAAAATAAACAACTTTTCATCTGCAAAGAGGATGGTCATAACATATATTTTTTAAAAGATATATGGCTGGATAGAAAGCTGAAAGGTTGAAGTTTATTGTACAAATGTCAAAATTGCCACCAAAATTTAAATTTTGGGATAGAATCGTTGTTTTCTTTTAGACCACATGTTCGACGTAGGCTCCACGTTGTCCGATCACTGCCTGCAAACGCGTTGTCATGTTCTCCATCACTTTGGTAAACGTTTCCTGAGGAATGTTCTGGATTTCTCAGTGGATGTTTTCCTTCAGCTGATCAAGAGTCTGAAACCTAGGGTTTCCATAGATCCTGTCCTTGAGATACCCCCACAAGAAGAAGTCTGGAGGAGTAAGGTCAGGGGAATACGGTGGCCACTCAACGTCTTCGTAGAGGGATATAAAGCGGCCCTCAAAATGTTGGTTGAGAAAACGCCTTGTTTCCCTGACTGTATGGGGCGGTGCCCCATCCTGCTGGAACCACTGGGTTCTCATCTGGATCAGGTTGTTTCTCCTACGGGCCTGAGTATGTAGCTCAGGCAGATAGAATTCCTGAATCATTTTGCGATAGTTCCTCTGGTTTACCTTGCAAGTGCGTCCCTGGTCATCTTCAAAGAAGTATGGACCAATTATCCCATACCAACCAACCGCCACCCACATGGTGACTTTGAGAACAGATCGAGGCACCAGTTCAGTTGATGCATTACCAGGATTTTCAGTTCTCCAGTACCGAAAGTTTTGATTGTTTACCTCCCCGGACAAGTGAGCATGGCATTCGTCCGTCATGTGAAGTTTTTTGAGGAAGTCTGCATCTTCCTCCAACTTTCCTGAGAACCAATTTGCAAAGTCTAGTCGTTTGCGTTTCTGTTGATCAGTAAGCCCCGTTTCCGTTTGAATTTTGTATGGAAAGGCATGAAGTCTTCGCAAAGGATCCTCTGAACGGTGCTCTTATGAATGTTTGTCTCGACAGAAAGTCGTCAAGTCGATTTTTTTTGTACTCTAAACGACCACCTGTCTCACCATTTCCACATTTTCTTCACTACGACCTGTCCTCTTCCGACCACTGTGACCCTTGTGAAGGTCACAGATGGTTCCCACATTGGTAAACTTTGCGATGGTGCACTTTATTGTCCGAAAGTTTGGTGCATGGCGCAAGTGGATACCGAAATGTCTCGAGTAAAGACGTTGCACCTGTATGACACTTTTCGTCTGGTGCCAAAGTTCAGCAATCTTCCTCCGTTGTTGTACGGTCAGTCTTAGCATTTTTCTGGCGCTTTCTTGGTATCAAAATAAACTTCAGGGTCTCTGCAACAAGAAATGAAGCATTAGTGACAAAATTACTGGGTTTTTTAGGATCAAACGAAGCATTTTAAAAGTTGTATATTTTTTTGGGACACCATATATATATATATATATATATATATATATATATATATATATATATATATATATATATACATATATATGTATGTATATATCACCACCCCTCCCATTACGCCGGTTTGATGAATTTAATTTCGCCAGTTATCCAACCATGAATTTCACTGTTGTAATGCTTGTCTAAATCACTGTTGTATTCTTTCACCACAATTGTTTGCTATCTCTCATAACAATCTTTATGAGCCCCATCTTCATAAAAAGCAGGCATGTTTTGTCTTTGTGAAATTCACATTCCTCGTGCATATTCTACTGCATTACAAATGAAAAATATTTTCAACATTCTGTGTCAAAAAGAGCTCAGGCTTTGACATTGTTATCTTGCCATATTGGTGTGTCAGTTCGGAATTATTTCGGAGAGAACATTACACCAATTTTCGGTAATTCTGTGTCTGCATGTATATATGTATGTCTGACCCATATAGAATCACAAATGACGTGCCCAAATTCCAGCACATTTTGTACATGTGCTCGGGGTACATCAGGTGTGGGACATGAAATAAATCTCCCCTCCCCTGCCCCCACTGCAAGTGTGAGGAGACAACTTACAATTCCGCTCCCACCCCCGTGCATGTTGCACAATGCGCACTGATGACTAGTCTCACCCCCCACCCCTTAATCCAGGTTGCTCCCTAATGGAGCAGCTGTTTCTTGTTGTTGAAAATATCCAGTGGCTAGCCAAGACCCCTGACTTAAACCACCAAATCAAGCCACTCTGAGATGCCTGTGAATACCAATCATGAGGGTTGGAATAAATAAACCATAATGCACAAATAAACAGGCACTTCATATGAAGAACGATCATTGCAATATTATACTTGACTAGCAGGGACCTGCAGAACATCTGCACAATGGAAAATTTGACTTCAAGTCATCAACTCTCCCCACCCCCCCCCCCAAACTCCCACCCTTGCATCACAGACTCCAAGTCAACAATCTCCTCCTCCCAACCCCAAGTCCTCACCCTCCCCTCCTAACCCTAAGGCATCAATCCCCTCCCACCCCCAACCCTCCCCTCCCCCACTTCCCCAGAAAGTCCTTACCACTCCTCAGGCCTCAGCCTTCCCTTCCAAACTTTGGCCTATCTTTGCTCCTCCCCCCATCCCCACCCAACCCCAAGTCCTCACCCTCCTCCTCCCAACCCGAAAGTGTCAATCCCCCCCCCCCACTCCAAGTTTTCAACTCCCTGCCCCAAAGCCTCACCCTCCCCCTCCTAACCTTCATTTGACAATCCCTTCCCCAATCCAAGCCCTTGATCCCACCCCATAACCCCTCTACAAAACCTAAACCTCCCCTCCAAACTCCATCCTCACCCCCCCCAAAGCCTCAACTTCCCCCTCTCAACTCTGTCTCATCTTTGTTCTCTCCCCCCCCCCCCTTTTTCCAACTCAAACTCTGTCGTCCCTTCCTCACCCTCCTCCCACTCATAAAAACAAACAAGCATTCTTACATTGAAACAGCGGAAGAAACCATGATCTAAACAGCTCCTACATGTCATGGTCCATCACAATTGCTTGTTCAATTCACAATATACCACGAGATATGCGGAAACCCTGTAGAATTGTAACTCTCAACTGGCCATGAGATCCGAAACCAATTATCTTCTTCCTGGTGCACATGATGTATGATGATGATTCTACACACATCGTTAAAAGTAAATAATGAGGCATATTTTCTTTCACAATGTCGGAGCCTGGTGTTGGTGCAGTGGTTAGGGCAGCGGCTTGGGATCCAAAAGGTCCTGAGTTCAAGCCCCGTTGGGCCACTGAATTAATACACCAGGGGGTTGACTCAGCCTGTCATCCTTCCGAGGTCGGCGAAATGAGTACCAGTGCACTGGGCCGGTGTATACCCCAGATAAAATAGGTGTACCATATCCCTGTGTCGTAAGAGGCGACCAGGGTTGCGTCAGGAAGGGCATCCGGCGTAAAACATGTACCAAATCACTATGCGGATCATACAGATGATCCACTGTGGCGACCCCGAACGGGAGCAGCCGAAAGAAGAAGAAGAAGATTTTCTTTCACAATGTCATGAGATTCCTGGAAATCCCCTAAATAGACTTGTATAATGCCATGGGTTTTATGGTCCCTGGTCAAGTCATTTAAAGAGAAAATACTTGAAAATAACAGCAAGGACCTGCGTAATATCCACGGTAAAAGCCCTGCTTGAGAGAATGCCACTTGTCATTTGGGTGGTGTATAGACAACAGACCACTGCCTCAATTGTTGAGGCCTATCTATCAGGCCCATGACGCCTATTGGCTCAAAATCATTTTAAATGTCGCCTTGGTCATTTTACACTGAAGGGAAAACTTGTAGGGAGGGCATGGCGATTGTGAATATGACAGCTACAAAGATGTATTTGGCTTTGCATAGCAGGAAGCACCGACGTGGCGGCCATATGATTTTTCATGTTGAAATTATGTGTGGAGTCGGGTGAATTGTCCAACGAACGGGTGGAATGGAATGTTACACACAGACGGATAGACAGACAAACAAGCGTATTATTATATTATTATGTAGCTATAACGTCCATCCCACATACATCTCCCACTAGTCCAGTGCCTTTGAAACAGAAAGCCCTCTATTGGCCTTAACCCATCAATTTGAGGTTGCCCCATGTACTTTACATTCTCATCTAAACCACTGACTCATGATGCTTGGAACCCAGGTTCATATCGCAACTGCTACGCATCTACTCCCATCCTTGTAATTCACATTAAATTACACCAATGTCTACAGATGTCTTTGTCCTACATGTGATTTGCGTACAAGCTCACTATGAGCCTCAGATCAATGTAAACAAAAATAAAAAGTTGCAGTTTCCTCATGCGCAGGATAGCTGTGAAGTTTTTGGACAAATATCACTCGTCAAGTGATCTAATTTGAACTACAGTTTTTATTATTATAAGTATAGTCAAGCAATGGCCGTCTGTGCTTCGGACGACAGTTGGGACACAATTTGCGCTGGCGTAAAACTTTTGCTTCGACGAGCAATAGATTTGCCGTGATAATCATTGATGAACTTCGGGTCATGAATTACTTTTTACCACGTGTTGCATTGCCAGTAAGAACAGTATCTGTCCATTCTTCATTCCATTCAGTTATTCTGAACCAAGCAATAGATTGTGTGTTGTCGGTTTTATTGCATTGTAATCATAAATAAGCATTGCGCACTCCTCCAACAATTGGAATCGTGCAGAAATGAATTGATGAGTCAAAGCACTTTACATTTTCATGTTTCCGTATTCATCTCACACAAGTATTCGGTGTTGCTTTTTCGCATAATCATCTTCCCATTTTAGAGTGCAATGGGTGCGTGGCTAAAGAATTTAAATAATTTTCGTTTTACTTCCTGTAATATTGAGTGTGTCTTCAAATTGGCTGTACATGTACAATGTACATGTATCTTAGTTACAGGTTGTGCTTCATCCAAAGCTTGTTTTTATTTTGGAATCGAGGAGCTTGTCGTTTTATACACTTAGGGTTCTCTGCTGATGTCTGCAACAAATGTTGTAATACTTCTCATTGCTGTTGAAATGGCGATTACTTCCAAGGCACCAATTATTACCACCCTTTTGTGAGGTCGTCCGGTGAACGTTTTGCGCCTCATCTTTCACAAACCAGCCAGCCAGGCCTGGCGTTTGACTGAGACTGTCAGGAATTTGGAATTTGTTCTGGGTGCCGGCTTTAACTCGCCACCTTTTCATTTAAGACATGGTGGGATGTTTAACTTCCACCAAGGACCAGTGCCAGAAAATGGATCTTCCGGCTTAACGCCCAACCGTGGGAGGCCACATACATTGATGCATTGCCCTAGCTATGGAAGACTAGGATGACAGTTTATAGCTTGTCCGTGTTTCAAATTTAGGCTAGACAGTTGAAAGGAGAATGTCCATACATCTACGCTCTCCTATCAATCTTTCTGAATATTGCTGTTGCACGGTAATATTATAATACAATTACAAATAAAACGAAGATTGTGGTCTATTTTCTTGTGTATTCATAGTCAAAAAGGTTTAAAATAATACTTTGACATTGACTCAAACCTTGTGACACCAATTTTGGCATGAGAGAGCTAAATATTTTACCAGCTGTGAGAGTCATTTCCTGCAATAATAACTGCCTCTGATTGTGTAGTCTGGATCACAATTTGTAATCACAGAATTACAGTAAGGATGGAGCAATCACAGGAGAATGTTGCTCAATCGTCCTGGTAAGAATACTCGTGTAATGTTCAAGCCTCAATGTTCTTGGAAGTGGCCATGAAATGCACATCGAAGAACTAATTTGATATATTCCAGAAAATTTCAATGAAATAAGGCCGGTGGTACCTCCCTGGAAAGTGTGTCTCAAAGTAAATACAAGAACAAACACAGAACTGCGACGTCTAAATGAATAATGTTGCAGAATCCGTATTATTGGAATAAATTATTTGGAATGAGGAAGCTTGATATAATTTCAGATGCCCAGTGGTATTGAAAAAAGTTTTGTTTGCTTGCTTTTAAAATATTTTAGGCTAACTGAGTTTCTGTGTCAGTAAGTGATGAAGGCAGTTTGTGGGATGTTGGATCCAAACACAAAGCTCACCAAGAGATATCGATATCCTCAAATGAGACATATATATGAATGCAAATTTTCGTTATTCAAGATGATGAATCTTTTAACATGACTTATAGCAGCAACAATAGCAAAGTTTTAAGTTCACTGTTTAACTTTTTGTAGTTTGCAGAGATCAGACAGACTATCTTGTTATTTTTTTTGATCTCTCATCCTGTTGGTTTCTCGGTCACCTTGTACTTGTAATTCCATAGTTCCAACCACCACATAATATTATAATTATAACATGTGTTACTTTGCTCACACACATTTAATGCTGGTACTGTAGTGCAAGCAGAGCTTATATTGAGGTTGAATGAAGAATTGCAGTCTTGTTCATGAAGGCTCGTGTCAATGTCCGTCAGTGGACAGAACGATGGATGGAATCAACGGAACGTTTATCGAGTGATGCTAACTGCCATGGGAAGCAAGGAGAAGCTGACGTTTCAGGAGTTAACCCTATATCAAAGTTAAAGAGGACAAAAGAGCTGTCATTGAAGTTTCTTGGCCATCTTGTGATGAAAATGTGACTTGTAATTACCTCTGCCACTTCATGAGGGCTGGGGTTGTTTCCACCCATGTGTTTCTGTTTTTCTGTTTGTTTGTCTGTGAGCAAGATATCTCAAAAGGTTGTGGATGGATTCGGACAAAATTTGGTGGACAGATTGGGTGTATGACAAGGATGAATTGATTAGATGTTGGTGAAGATCCAGAGATGAAAAAATTTTCAGTGATTCTTCACCATTAAGAGATTTTTCTTTTTTTGTATATACTGTCGAGGCTCATATGAGAGCGAACACACAGAGCGTACAACAAGGGGAGCAGGTAGCAGGTAAACAAGATGGCTACTGCAGGGACTTTCAGGAAGGAAAGCAGGGAATTTGAAGTAGGTTGGTTTGGGGTGTATTTGTGGGGGTACAAAAGATCATGGTTTTGGATGGAGGAAGATAAGAGGTGGTGGTGGACAGCTGTTATGAAGACCTGGAGAGAAGAGTGGGATTGAAGAGAGTGTGGGAGTTTGTTCCAAAGGCAGGAAAAAAGAGGAATGAAAGAGTGGAGGTGAGCAGTGATTCTTGATTGTGGTAGTTTTACGAGAAGGGGGTTGCTGGCAAACCTTGAGAGCCCTGTAGAAATGTGCTGGGGGGGGGGAGTGGGGGACATATCTCAGATAGAGCAGGGGGTGGGTGAGGCCAGAGAGAACACTGCAGAAGAAAAAGACCACCGACCTGCCTGCGGTGAGACAGTGAGAGGCTCAAAGACTCAGCCTCATCATGGGAGATATCAATGATCCGAAATGCCTTGGTTTCCACAGCGTGAAGCCGAGAAAGGTGAGAGGCGGGAGCACCAGCCCAGAGGGGAGAGCAGTTCTCCATCAGGCTGTGGATGAAAGCTTTGTGCATGGTCAGGAGCTCAGGTGTGCCAAGGATGGACTTTGCATGATGTAAGATGCCCAGTCAGCAACTGGCTTGGGAGGCCAGCTTGGAAATTTGGCTTTCCCAGGAATGATCATGGCAGATAGTGAGACCCAGAAACTTGAATGATGGGGCCAAAAACGATATATACCTTGAGATTTGAAAAAGTTGTAGATAAGTTGTGACAAAACTTGGTGGATGAGTTGGTTCGGTGATAAGAACAAGCCAATTCAATTTTGGTTCAAGTCTGGGTCCAGATCCAGCCTATCATTGGGATACAAAACGTGAACTGTTCAGCCTGGTGAAAGTATGCGGTCCACCGATTGCTGGTGTAGTTGTTTCATGTAACCCTTCTCCTGTGCCATTTACTTGTTGTTGATGTTTTTAGTTGTTGGCCTTGAGGTTTTTTTTTTTAATTATTTTCCTACTTGTTTGTATACAAAGTCAAGGCTCATGGAAGAGCAAGAACATAGAATGGATCATGATGCAACAGCACAAAAGGAACAGCAGAGAGTAGGAAACACTTCCAGCATGGCCGAAGGATTAATGGAGGGAGAAAGACCAACAAGGGATGTGGGTAGGATGAAGGGTAGGGGAAAATGCAGGGGGCAGATACGATGGATTCAGAAGCAAACTCTCAAGAAAGAAAAACTGGAAATTTGGAAGGAGGTCGACTTGGGATTGGGGGTGGGGTTAGGAGGGGAGACAATATCATGGTTTTCGATGGTTGATGACCTCAAATGGTGGTGAACAGCTGTCTTGAAGCCCTGGAGGGAAGAATCATTTCGAGCAGACTGAGGAAGTTTGGGAAAAAGAAAAAAAGAGGAACGATTGGGGGAAAAGAGGAATAAATGAGTGTTGTTGAGCATTGAGCTTGGATTTTGTGAAATTCACCAAGAAAGGATTATTGGCAGACCACGTGCGCTTTACAGAAACCTGGGGGTGGGGGGCAGAGTATGGAAAGGACAGAGGGTGCAAGAACATAAACGAGACAGTAGAAGACAGAGAGACCACCAATCTGTCTGCGATGTGAATGTAATGGGCCCAGAGGCTCAACTTCATAACCAGAGATGACAATGATTTTAAATGCCTCGCTTTCCACGGTGTCAAGCTGAGCAAGGTGTGATGGAGGGGTATTAGCCCAAAGGGGAGAGCAGTACGACATCAAGCTGCAGATAAAGGCCTCATAAATAGGCAAAAGTTCAGTTGTGTCAAGGAAAGCCTTTTCACAAGAGAGGATGCCGAGTCGCCTGTTGGCTTTGGAGGCCAACTTAGATATTTGGTTTGCCAATAAATATCACGACCGATGGTGAGGCCCCAAACGTTTGTGGCTGAACTTCTTCAAGATAATTGTTAAGGATATGGATGGGAGGTTTTGCCAGATGGTTTTTTTTTAGGAGAGACAGAATGAGAGTGTGACATGTGCTGGGATGGAAAGAAGTATTCCAAGAGTTTGACAAGCTCGTGATTCTATCAACATCCGCAGAGAGGGAAGGGGCTGCTGCATTCCTTTCTGAGGTATGGTGGAGTGACTGACTGAATCTGAACTGATGGTCTGTGATCAGGCCGATGGAGAAATGGAGGGATTTGATATCACCTGCTATGATGGATTCCATGACCTTGCTGATGATTGGAAGTGGGCTAATAGGTCTATGGTTTAAGAGTCCTGTTCTTCATTGCATGGCCTGTGAGCTACTGCCGGCCCCTTGTGGCCTAAAGTGCGGCCCCTGATGTGCGGCCGATAATACGCAAATGTGAAGAAACCCCATCATAATCCACCATAAATGCTATCAAATTGACCCAATGGTTTCAAATGAGTGTTCCAATTCGAAGCGTAAGAGTAACATCACGACATCAGTAGATGCAATTATGCTTGCAGCCCAGTAACCACAACAACAAACTGGAAGGGCACTCATTGGAGTGCGTACCCCCGCAACGCAGTTCCTGATCCACGAGAACATATCGGGCCCAATACATTTTTGAAATATCATGCAATGCAGTACTACATCGTTTTTGGTCCAATGTCTAAATGATGAAGAATCACTTTAAAAGTTAAATAATCATATCCAGATCTGGATTCGGATCTTCACTAAAATCGAATCAATTCGTCCTTGTGACACACCCAACATGTCCACCAAGTTTCGTCCGAATTTGTCTACAACTTTTTAAGATATCCTGCACACAAACAGACAAACAAACAGACAGAAAGGGGTGAAAACATAACATAAGTACGTGGAGGTGGGACCTAATAGCAGCCATTTTGGAGTCTGACAGGTGATGTGGTGGCTCTCAGACTGATGTCTTATTGGCAAAAGTGCCCCCCTTCTACAAAACGGTGAAGATCACTCGTTTAAGGGATCTGTTTGTGTACCATGTTTATGTAAATGTTGTGACTTTGGCTGACTTCCAAGCAGAGGAAAGAGCGAAGGCAAATGATAAGGTGAACAGCCCAGAAAGTGGATGTGCAAGAGCAGGTTTTAAAGACGCGTGCTCTGATGCCATCCGGGGTAGTTGCAGAATCAGAGTAGAAAACTGCCAGAAACTTCTCCACCTTCTCATGTGACAAGCAGAATCCAGGAGCATTTGGGTGCAACTGTGTCAGATGGGTACAGGGACCAAGGGGTTGGGGCCACTGATTTGGAAGCTAACACAATCTTGAGACATTCAGCCTTCTCATGAGTTGTCGTCACCTGCAGTGCCATTTGAAGTGACGGAAAGTATGGATGCAGGGGCCTACTCTAGAGATAGTCTTGACAAAGCACCACCAGGTTTTTGCGGAAGGAGACGAGTTGGAAAGTTCATCCTTGAGCTTGGCCAAGTATTTTCTGGCTTTTCTGAGAGTGGACACCCACTGATTATTATTATTATTATTTGCTTTCATTTTGGATCATTCCTTCTTTTTTCTTGTAACCTGTGGATTTTATGGCATATTCAAGTTGATTAACATATTGTAGTGATGTCAAACATTGAGTGAACATAATATTTGCATTCAAAATACAATTGAAGGCATTTAATTGATATAATCAATCAACTGATTAATCAGAAGTATTGAAAATGAGTCATTTCCACTCCACATGCACTTTGATCTCTGACTTAGCTCTGATGCGCATTCCTCTGACTCGTGACCACCCAACATCAACCCTTTTCCCTCTCCCGTTTCCCACTTTTGCTCAAACGAAGGGTTAATTTTCCAAATGTCAGCTTCCTGCTCTCCCATGGCGTTTAGCATACTTCGATTAACGTCCTGTTGATTCCATCCATTGTTATACCTCTCCACCGATATAGACCAACACTAGCCTTAACCACAGAATGGTTTTCCAATCATATAATCGCATAGTTTAATCGATTTTGTCAAGTTGGTTGTTTCACTTTTGTTTCACAGTCTCTGAGCATGCAGGTATAAGATAAGGTATATAAAATGCTAATCCAATCCAAAATAATTGAGTTCATCACGTTTTTTGAACTTTCCATGATTCATTTCAAACATCATCATGGAATCGGCTGTTATCATAATTTTTGACATTATACAGTTGGTTTGGGTATGTACGACCAAACACCTGAAGAGTAAATGTGGATATTGCAACTCTTGATTATGTTAATGTTGAATGGTTGATATGTTGCCAAAAAGTTTAAACACACCCCAATCATGCATGTCAGGGGTGTCGCGACCTGATTTTCACTTTAATTTTTTTTTTATATAGTTTCCATGAGCAAACATCTGATAGATTTCCAAATTATACAAGGTTGTGATGTCTAAATCAAATTTCCACTCTTTTACCCCAGATTTGATCATGACAAAATAATGATTTCGAATTTCAAAATGGTGGATTTAAGATATTTATCCATTATATTGTCATTCATCAATTATGCCGGGTGAATTTTTTAAGGTACTTACGTTTTAAAGACCCTTAAAGATACCTAAATTTGAGAAGCCCACCTTTGAAAAATGTTTTTCATTCACTTAGGTGTTGTTCCTCTTGGCAAATTGATCAAATTTGATTTAACCAAGTGTATTTGTGATTTGGTGGATTTTTGGTGATTTCCTGATTCCTATTTACAATGTTATTGCCTTTTTCAGAATTTCATTTAGCCTTTTTTTCTGTCAAACCATCTGTGCGCTTTGCTTACAATAAATTGGTTTCTGCTCACCTGTGCTCCTCCAATCCCTCCTTATTGGCTGTAACTCTTCCCATGTCACCCTCCTTCACCAACTTGCAACTTGACCCCCACTCCCATGCCTTGCCCCTTGCCTACTCCACCCAGCACTAATCATTGAGATTCCTCAAGTTTCACTGTAACTCCATCTTTGGCTTTCTTTGGAATGGTTCGCACAAAATGCATAATTTTTCTCTTCTCTCAGTTTGATTTGAATCCTATCTAACCCTTCGCATCCTCCTTCTCCTTTGTCCTCACCCCAACCCCACCACCCTCCCTGACTCTCCCTTGCAGCTAAACAAGCTGCACCAACTGGCTATTCAGCATTCCCCTTTTACCCCTCTCGGACAGACTGCCCCTGGTTTCCCTGGTACGTACCTGGCTACTCCCTGCCCGGCTAACCCTTTCTATCCCTGGGAAGTTGCATCCTTCGCTTTAAGGTCCCCTGCCTCTTTCCTCAGCCACACTCCCCTACCCATCTCAAATCCCCCCACTCACTCCTCCCACATCAATCCTCCAAGCATGGTGCCAAGAAATTCCTGGCCACACCTTCCTGCACCTGCCTGCCAGATGTCCTCTCTTGCTCCTACCACCTGACACAGGTTCCATGTAGGTGGAATCATTCATTTCTGCTCAAGCCTGAAATGTTCATTAACATCTGAGCTTACAGTCAGTCCATGCACACACATTTTTACCTCTTTGCTTGCCCCACCTGAGCCACGCTTTATGCCAGATTTCCATATAATCATCTTGGCCCTGCAGGAACACAGCATCTCCCTATCATGGCCTCAATGTGAAGCTTACAGGAAACTGATGGAACAGGCACTCAATAATCCCGATGGTCAGTTTAGCTGCAGTGTGTCATGATGGGAATTTTTTTTATTTTTTTTATTTTTTTACATACATGCTCTAGGCTCTTGGAAGAGTTATGATACAGAACAAAATTAGAACACAACCCAACAAAAGGAACAGCAGGAGTAGAGCGAAACACTAACAGCAGGATGGAGGGAGAAAGTAGATGGAGACGGACAAACAAGGGATGTGGGGAATGCTGTGGGGTAGGGGAGAACACAAAGGGTGGACAATATGGATACAAAAAGCCAAAACTTGGAAGGGCTGCAGGGTGCATTAATGGATGTAGAAAAGATCATGATGGCGAATGACTTGACTTGGTGTTAAACAGCTGTTTTTAAGACCTGGATGGAAGATTGAGATTGCAGAGAGTATGGAAGGTTGTTCTACAGGTGGGAACAAAGAGGAATAAATGAGTGGAGGTGAGCAGTGGTTCTGGGTTTAGGCAGTTTCATGAGAAGAGGGGTGCTGGTGGACCGCGTACGCCCGACAGATACCTGAGAGGCGACAAAGCACGGAAAGGGGAGAGCATGCAAGACCAGAAATGAGGCGGAAGAAGTCAGAGAGACCACAGACCTGTCAGCGATGGTGAAGTGATAGGCCCATAGACTCAGCTTCATTGCGAGAGATTCCAATGGTATTGAAGGCCATTGTTTGTTCTGATCATCTTGGCCCTGATCATCTTATGTAAATGAAACCATCCAGTAACAAAAAATATAAAATTGGTTTACATTTTACAACGGCCAAACTAAAAAAGCAAGTTTCAAGTTTTGCACTTCTTTCACCCTTCAAGTTAATGGCCCATGAATTCAAGGAGCGACGGCTTAAAATTAGAGGAATAGGAATAACAGCGAAAACAGAAATCATTGAACATCAAGATGTTTATAACATGAGATTATATGAGATCAGTCCCTGGGTTAATACAACCCCCGATACACCAGTGTGATCCGGAAGGGCCCGGGCCTTTGCTTCCTTAGTTAATGCAAAGTAAGCAGGTTCCTTCACCTTTAATGATAATCTCTTCTACAAATCTTCATGAGCCAAAGCACAGAGCTGATAAAGATGTGTGTGGATAGGCGAATGTTATTATACATGTCATTTAAAATAAATTCACACAGCAGAACACCCTTTATCTCTCGACTTGCTGATATGGATTTGATATAAATGGCTAACTTGACAGATTCTTGCTAATGTTTATGCAGCTCTTTTCGAGGCATTCATTTATCATCTGGTTATTGGTTGAAACTCTTCATGAATCTCAGGAATATTTCCTCCCTCTCATTATTTTTGTAACTTGTACAAGTTTTACATGAAGACAAGACGTTTGGATTAAGTCAATTGGATCCAATGTTTACACGTTTTTGTGCCAATGGGATGAATATTTTTGATTTTGATTTTTAACTTTTTCAGTGACACTTGATACTGCATTGAAATGTAGCATTTGTTGATTTTGCATTTTAACAAATGATTAATGTCCATGTTTTCTAACTTGCGAATGAAGATGAAAATTATTCTTTTTGAAGGTTTGCGCCGGTCTGCGTGGTCGGACAGTTAGAACGAAGGATGAAATCAATGGAATGTTGACTCGGTTATGCTAACCAGCACAAGAAGCAAGGAGAAGCTGACGTTTTGGGTGATAACCTTTCATTGGAGCAAAGGAGCATGGTTAACACCAGAAAGCATTAACGCCTCATAGGGCTCATGTCTCCTTTGTTCCGCTGAAGGGTTAATGCATGAAACGTCAGTTTCTCCTTGCTTCTTGCAGCGGTTAACATACCTCAGTCAATGTTCTGCTGATTTAATCCATTATCCTTAGATAGAACTTAACATTTCCACTTGGCTGCAATAAAACGTCACAATTTTGTATTTTGTTCTCTGGCATTGGAAAAATGATGGGATTTTACACTGCACAGATTACAATATTAATAACTGTATCTTTAATCAGGGCTGGCAGGATGGCCTCGAGGTATGCACACTTACTTCTAAGCTGTATAGCCTGGGTTTGAATCCCGACTCAGCTATAAACTGTCAGTGTTTCACAGGCAGGGTGATTCTTCAATGTGTGTGCCGTCCCTCAAATGGACGTTGACTGGGGGTCCTGTCTGCTAGCATTAGTTGGTGGATGTTAAAGATCCCACGGTGAGCTATCGCCTGCACCATGGCCAAATTCCAAATTCCTACCTGAACTACTGCTGGGAAGGCAATGTCAAACCACCCAGTATAACCCTTACCAAGAACATGCTTCAGCATCACTGTCACTCTGCAAGAGAGTATGATACATCAGAATCTTTAATCGATGTGTTAATGTAAAACCACTGATACTGTTATTGATATCTGAATCAAATGGCTGTCTCCATGCTGTGGAATTAATAATTATATAATAGCCATTTTAACCTCTTTTATTCCACCTATCTTGTGCAACAGATTGAACTTTTCTCCAATATTCTTTGTGCCAATACCTTATTTGACATGAGGACTTGTTCGTCGTGAGATTATAAATAGCGTGAAATATTGTGCACACAACTGCAAAAACCATGTCTTTATTCCGTAGCAGAAAATATCTGAAACACACCGAGCACAGATTGAGAAAGTTGATGCTTGAAGGAAACAACTCGTCAATTTACCCTTATCCTTAAAGTATTCAAACTGCTCAACTGGCTTTTGAAGGACGATCGATTTATTACATACGTGCAGGGGGATGGTTAATTGAGAAATTCTAAATTGGGTAGGGGACCTGAACTGAACTAGGACGTTGAGAAAGAGAAAGGTGATGTGTGTTTGACATTCTGAGGATAATAAAACATATAAGGGAGAGGAAGGAGGTCAGTCGGAGATGTGGGGTGCTGCAGGTGAGGACAAAAACAATCCTTTTTCCTATGAACAATCCTTCTCAGATTAAAACAAGGTGTTTTGTAGCAATTACTCACAAGGGTTCTTCAAAACCATTCTTGCATCTTGAGCTGGAAGAGTATAACTTCAGAGGAAATGAAGATGTGCTTGAGCCTAATCTGCTCTCAACAAAGGTTTGAAAAGCAAAACACATTTTCTCCAAAAGCAAGCGGAAATTGAGCCCTTTAAAGCCATCATTTTTGGTCAAAATTGAATTCGAGAAACTAGCATTTTGATTTCAATCAGGAAATACATTACATTTGCTTTCACAAATGTTATTATTTACCTGTATTACATTGTGGGTGCTGCGGTGATGAGGTTTCAAGCTATCGCATCCGATCTGCTCATGTTACAAAGAAGAGAGAACATAGTATTGTGAATGGAACTTGCTCTGAAAGAGTTTTCACTTCCCCAATGAAAAGTTAAAATCCCCATTTGTGCCAAAAATTATAGCTGTGTGCAGTTTACAGTTTATTCGCTTACTAACGTTTTGGTTCATCCCTTTGTTGGACTGATTATATGGTCATAAGATCACTTTGAAGCTGAATGTATTTGTGAGGATATTGAGGTTGCGTTATGACTTTGTCCTGAAGCATTGTTTTATTGTCCTTTGCTGCCACATCTTTCCTGCTGTCTGCCATATATACCCACACAGGCCTGGATGGAGCTTCACCGACAAGCTCCCATGAGATATCCATCCCCAATGATGTAAGTAACCTCTTCCTTCTGATTTAGGGCAATCACATTATTGCCATTTAGGGCAGAGGTAAGCAAGCACAACCACATGAGATCTTACATTTTAGTACTGACGAGATCCTCTAAGATTGAAAATGTTAAGTGCTGTCAAAATACAGAAAAGACAACACAGTCCTGAAAGTGTGTGGCAAGACCATTGGGTTGTATCATCATGGCTTTGTAAAACGCTGCAATAAAGTCAGGAAAAGTAAAATAACTTATTGTAATCATCCTACTATTAACTTGCAATTGGTTACTGGATTTGACACCAATTTAAATTTTTATTACGGATCCTAAAAGCATAAAAAAGCTACAGATGTCGAGCAAACAGTTTCAAATGTAGCTCCTCGCTGCGGTTAGAGCATTTAAATTGCATCAGATGTGGCAATAAATGTGAATTGTTGCTCCCAGTTTGCCGGCTCGATGACAGACGACGCCATTTGAATTTTTGCCTCCTCGATCCTTACCTCGTTTGGAATCCCGTGCGGACAACTTGCTGGTGTGTTTTTAAAAAGTAATCAAACAACCAGAAGTTGTTTTTGTGGAGAACAAAGAAAAATTACTTTGGACTGCTTCCACATTGGAAAATGACTCGATCTTTTGGAGAAAGCTGTATAACTTAAGGCAAGGTATTGATTTTCACATGAACACACTATTACTGGGGTTGACAGAATAGCTCAGCGGTAGCACCTTCACCTTTGAGTTGTTTTGTCTGGGTTAAATTCCATGCCCAACTATAAATTGTCACCCTCGTGTTTTTTGGGCAGGACATTGCATCATTGAGTGCACTGTCCATCTGATACGATGTTAAGCTGAAGTTGCATATGCCAATATTGGTTGTTGGTGGACGTTAAAAGCACCACAATTTATTTTGCAAAGAGTCTGAGATTTTGCCAGCAGCCTGAATAAATTCCAAACTTCTACCCTGACTATTGCTGGGAAGGCAATGACAAACCACTCATTGTAATCACTGACAAGAATATGATTTGGCAACACACCTGTCCTTCGGCAGACCACCATCAAAAGATGGACAGCATTAACACCTTGTTTGAAATAAAACATCTTGGCTGAAAGAGTCGACTATATTGCAAATGTTTTAATGTTACATAATAGTGGATGGGGCTGGCACCATGGCCTAAAGGTATGCACACATGCCTCTTAGCTGTCTTGCCAGGGTTCGAATCCTGATCTAGCTATAAACTGACATCCTGGTGTTTTGCAGGCAGGGTGAGACATCTATGTTTCCGTGGCCCCTGAGATGGATGTTAGACTGGGCATCCTGTCTGCCAGCATTTGGCGGTGGATATTAATGATAACATGATGTCCTTTGCGAAGAATTGGCGAGCTATCGCCTGCACCCTGGCCAGATTCCAAATTCCTACACACTTACTCAAATATTTTATTTCAGATTGGTGATCATCCATGCTTATAACCCCGAGCCAATGAACCTGCCTTGGTAGCCTTGTGTGCTCAATGGCACAAGGGAGATAAACAAACAAAATAGTCGATGACTTTGTCACATTTGATTTTCCTTGTTCACCCATTTCTGCCTTTCACAATTTAAGCATGCCATAATGCTGTGTGCGTGCGTGCGTGAGAGAGATCGAAAGAGTGAGTGATCAATGTTTCACCTTGATCGTATGGCTTAATACTTCGGTTATGAACTATTTAGTTTCCGAAATTAAGTTTAGCATTTCAAATATGCACACACAGCCTGAATAAGAGACTGAAATTGCTTATAATCATTATCTTGCCAAAACTTCGTTTTAGTTAGTCAGCTTGTGTGTTTTTTTTTATTTTTTTTTTGTCTGTAATCACGTATAAAAATTCTGCAGAGCACAGTTATCATTGGAAATTTTTGTAACTTCGCATATCAGAGGCCTATAGAGGTCCCTTTCAGCGCACAAAATTTTGAAGATCAAGGTCAAAGGTCAAGGTCACTTTGTCGCAAATCAGGGGAGTCGACGAAACCCTTATTTTTTGAGTAATTTTGATCGGATCGTCTTCAAACTTCATGGGAATATATTTCATGGTCTGGCACTCAGCTGATTAATTTTTGGTGGCGAATGGCCTTGACCTTCATATGTTTTTTTTTGGTCTGTAATCACATATAAATCACTCTGCAGAGCACAGTTATTGGAAATTTTTGTAACTTCGCTTATCAGAGGCCTATAGAGGTCCCTTTCAGCGCATAAAATTTTGAAGGTCAAGGTCAAAGGTGAAGGTCACTTTGTCGCAAATTAGGGGAGTCGACGAAACCCTTATTTTTTGAGTAATTTTAATCCAATCGTCTCCAAACTTTATGGGAATGTAGTATATGGTCTGGCGTTCAGCTGATTAATTTTTGGTGTCGATTGGCCTTGACCTTCATGGTTAGCGCCTGAGGTCAAACATATTTGACCCCAACGTCAAATTTTCAAGTTTTAGGAACCATATCGTGTAGTACCTCAAATTGAACACCTCGATGAGTGCTTTCTAGATCTGTCAAGCTTGAGACATTATGACGTCATTTGGTGACGTTATGAGGCAAACATATTTTTCATGGTTACTCTGTAGAACGATTCTCATCGGAATCTCTCGTAGGCAGATATTCCTCAAGGAGTCGCTCCTGGTGGATAGCAGCTCTGTTCACCTCAGTGTGACCTTAAAGAAGTCACACGTGGTCACCTTTTGGCAAGATACGGATCACCCTACAGGCGACATTGGTTTATTTGTTTTCATTTAATTTGTACAAAATGTATTTGCTATTCTGCTTTGCTTTGAATTAAATACATGTAAGGCCAAAGAAAAGAAAATGCCAGTTGATTGTCCAGATATATATTTTTTGCCGGCCGGCCAAAATCAAAATGCCAAAATCTGATGCCGGCCCTTTTTATTTGTTATTTGTCATTTTTTTCCAAAATGGCCGCCGGCATTTAGTACGCGACAAATCATATACCCGACATGACAGTTTTCTTTTTACCTCTCTACCACCCCCCCCCCCTCAAACAAACAAAAAAAATTACATGTAATGTACCAGACATGTCGGTTTTCTTCCCCCAAACAAATATGACGTAGGTCATACAGTATATCTGACACGTCACATACACACTCACTAAGCCAATTAAAAACACAATTCACAGTTCTAAACAAATATATAATAAATGTATGGCAAAACACAAAAACAAACGACACACTTCATGCATTTTAAAATGATTAGCTTTGCCATATTTTTATGTAGATCTACAGTAAACATTTAATTCACAGATTTTCATACTGTATGTGGGATCTGGACTCACCAGCGCTCCCTGGTCCAACTCGCCACAAGCGAAATCGGAGAAAACATCACAGGGGTGCGTCGCCCATTAAGAACTGTTCTCACATACCATGGCCTCAGGACTTTAGTTCCCATCCGAATTTGCAAACAGATGAAAAACAGCTTCCAAAATGAATCTTAACTCATGGAAATGATATGTCGCGTCCACGCAATTTGTCTACATTCTACATTCATTGCGCAATTTTCTAGTTTTGAAACCAGTTGTATTTTGCATCATTTTAATCCGAAGCATGCACTGAATTTCACTGCAGCCGCTGCGATGGAACATACATACGCAGATATCTACACAGATCAGTGTTGCTCGCATATCGCGCATGGAAAACAGAAAGCGGCAGTACAGCTCTCAGCACTGTGGCTTGGTTTGAGGGTGGGGTGGAGTGCTGTAAAATAAAAAAACAAGCTATAAAAACTCAATATCGACATTGTGGAAATGATCGATTCAAATAATACTGCAAGAGTTGTACACCAAGATATGGAGTTTTAAGTGTTGTAAACCACTTCAACATTTGGTGTGTCCTTCCTTCCCTCCGTCAGTCAAAAATGAATAAGAAGAACGTTTCTAACCCACCGTGTTTTGTTCGTTTCCGGTTTGTTGTTTAGTTTTTCATGTGCCGTTGGTTAATTTTTGTGTTATTGTTTAGTTCGCATCAGGACAGCAAGGTCACCCCGTCTGTTGGGGAAGTAACCATCAGTCCCCCACGGGGATACTTTTTAAGCGGTGCAGTTTCTTCACTGCACCGCTTCCTTCGGACACGAGTACATTTTCTTTTCTGGATGTTTGACGAAATAATAAATAATAAAAAAGGGAGGCAGCTTAAAAAACATGTGGGCAGGGACGATCAACTGGTATTTTTTTATTTGTTCTAATACAAACCTATCATGCTTTGCTTCAAACGGAATAAGCTTACAAGAGGCCGTGCGAGACAAATACAACTTTAAACTTCAGTTCAAATGCTGTTGCTTTAATCCTCATTGGTTTGAGTTGTACATTTTGGAATGCAGGGTTAACATATTTTTCGATAACTTGATGTATAAATGTAGCTGTCCCTCTTGATTTTTAAAAATTATATTAGAATCAGTTAAGCTCACAAATTTCATCTTAAAACAATAATAGTGTCTTCTGCCGAAGATATACGTAATTTCACGTGGGTTGCTCATCGGCGAGGAAATTCATATCGCAAAATTCAGAGTGAATCTGAAGCAGTTATTTGATTTAAGTCTTTGTGACACCAGAGCACCATTTTACACACTCAGATATTCCTGGATGAATGAATTGAAGAGGGAACGAATGTATGCAGGAATTGAATGCTTGAATTAGTGAATGGTTAGAATGGTTAAACTGAGGATAAAATATCAACAATTAACTTGAAGTTATACATTTAATACAAGAAACATAGCTTTCTGTACCCACCTTCCCCAGTCGCACCCAACTGTCACTGGACTGTGTGTCTTTTTCTCCTGACAAGGTGCAGAGCTTGCTGTCAAACCTCGACTCCGATTCTGCAACCGGTCCAGACGGCATCAGCCCACGTGTCCTAAAAACCTGCTCCTCTGCTCTTGATCTCTCTCTATTCTATTCACCCTCTCATTTGCTTAAGGTCATCTGCTATCTGCTTTGAAATCAGCAAACATTACTGCCCTGCATAAAAAGGTGCAAAAACAGATCCCTGCAATGACAGACCAATCAGCCTTCTCCCAATCATCAGCAAGGTTATGGAAACCATCATCGCTTCAGACATTAAATCCTTCCTCTTCTCCAATGGCTTGATTTCTGATCTTCAATTTGATTTCAGACCAGGTCACTCCACCCTGAATATGCGGCTTCTGCTCTCCCAACAACGGATGGAGCTCCTCAATGCCGGACATGACATCCGAGACATATCCGGAGACATATCACGTGCATTTGACACAGTCTGGCACCCTGCCCTACTCACCAAACTCTCTTCCCATGGTATTCAAGGCCATCTCCACTCATGGCTCGCAGACTTCCTCTCCAGTCGCAGTCAACGTGTGACCCTAAATGGAGTTGTTTCATCCCCTCTTCCTGTCCAGGCTGGAGTTCCTCATGGCAGCATTCTGCACCCTGTTCTTTTTCTGGTTTTCATCAAAGATCTCTCGGACTCTCTGAAAAATCCTCTTTATCTTTTTGCTGATGACTCCACCTTCTGCCATACCATCTGTCATCCCTCAGACCGGCAAGCAGCAGCTTCTTCGCTCACTGCAGATCTGGATAAAATCACAAACTGGTCCAACACGTGGAACATGTCTTTCAATCCAGACAAATCTCACACTCTCACTATGTCTCTCTCCAAAGGACCATTTGGAACCCCCCCCCCCCCATCCACTTTCTCAACAATTCTCTGAAGGAAGTCCTTTCTTTCAAGCTTCTGGGTCTCACTACCTGCCATGATCTTTCCTGGGAAAGCCACATTTCAAACCTGGCCTCCAAAGCCAGTCCCCGACTGGGAATCCACCATCGTGCAAAGTCCTTCCTCGGCACACCTGAGCTCCTGACCACATTCAAAGCTTTCATCTGAAGCCTGACGGAGTACTGCTCTTGCCTCTGGGCTGGTGCTCCTGCCTCCCACCTTTCTCGGCTTCACGCTGTGGAAACCAAGGCATTTTGGATTATTGGCATCTCCCGTGAGATGAGGCTGAGTCTTTGGGCCTCTCACTCTCTCACCGCAGGCAGGTCGGTGATCTTTCTGTCTTCTACCATCTCCTCTCCGGTCTCTCCCCCCCCTGCTCTGTCTGCGGTTTGTCTCCGCCATATTTCCGCTGGGCGCTCAAGGTCCGCCAGCAACTCCCTTCTGGTGAAACTACCAAAATCACGAATCACTGCTCACCTTCACTCTTTCATTCCTCTTTTTTTTCCCACCTTTGGATTAAATTCCCTCACTCTATTCAATCACATTCTTCCCCCCAGGCTTTTAAAACAGCTGTTCGCCACCACCTCTTATCGTTTCCCATCCAACTCCTCGATCTTTTCTACCCTCGTTAATCCACTCCAAACCCACGTCCTTCAAAGTCCCTGCTTTCCTTCCTGAAAGTCCCTGTCGTGTCCATCTTATATACCCCGTGTTCCCCACCCCATTCCTCTCCCTTCCACAGATCTCCTAATCTCTCTGTTCCCCACTGTTTTGTCCTTCCCACTCCTGCCCCTCTTGTCTCATGCCCCCCCTTGCTGTGCATTGTGTATTAGCTCTCATGAGTCTAGACAATGTATACAAAAAGAAAAGTGAACCACAGCTGATGCAAAAAACAGCAGCAGGTATTAAATACAATTGACTTGAGAAATGTGCCTGAAAATATAAGCATGTACTTCTATCTCGACTGTACCATGAAGTCAAAATTGCCCAATCAGCATTGAGATAATGGAAATGTAACTTCTGAAAGTACAAGAGAAGTGAAAGACAAAAAAAAAATTGGCGAATGCAAAATCAATTAATTTCATTTGAATAAATGACATTCATCTCCGTTTCTAAAATTTAATCTCGAAAATTCAGTCTCGCGTCCTCTCCCCTCTCCCCACGCCTCTCATTTGTTCACATCTATCGCCAATCAATCATCTCCACTCAATGCTCCAGGCCAAGCAGGAAGCTGCGATATGTTCACCGATGAATAGACGAGCCAACTTTTTCGCTTGTGTCGTGTTTTTTTTCTTCTGGTTTGTTTGTTTTCATCCCTGCAACGAAGCAAACAACTATTCTATTTTATATTTGTACAATATTGTATTATGTATCTTATATACTTTCATAACCTACTAAAAGGGCTCATACAAATAAAACATAAACTTTAGTTGTATCACAATTGATGAAGGTATGAGCATAATTGGGTATTTTCAAAGCTATTTATCATTGCAGGGCTTTTGTCAAAACTTTTTTTTCCAATAAACAATGGACCAGGAGACTCCAACCCAGAAAAAAACTGGCCATTTTGGCCTCTCATACGTTTGCCATATCGACAACCCAAAAATTCAATCGATCAGTTTTCTTAACTTCATTGTATTAATCACATTCTTACCATCAATTTAATCTAAACGAACATCTGCATTCCTTACATAATTAACCTGTATGTTCTATTTAATCTCTAAATTGGAATTTTCTAACATTCCAGCATGCAATGACCTACTCTTTCAGATACATACAACGAAGAATCTTTAACAACCACAACCTAAAAAATACATGGGGCTGCCAGGTTTACAACCTAATCTGAAGGATGATGTTCTTTGAGATACAGCCCACACTGCCATCATTGCACCCAAATGGCAGTTGAAGTTGGAGTTGACTCCACATGAGATCAAAAACATTATGACAGAGCTCAGCGAGGAAAACAATGCCACTAGACATATCCTACCATCCCTCAGCTTACAATGCCCAAACTTTCATGGAGTTCTCCTATTTACACAAGCACTATAACAGGATTACCAAACTGGGTGGCCTAATGGTTAGAGTATCCGCTTTGAGTCCTGGAGATCAGTGGTTCAAACCCTATCCGAGTCATACGAAAGACTTGAAAAATGGTACGGGCTGCTTCCTTGCTTGATGTTCAATATTTCAAAGGATAGAGCATGGACAAACAATGCTGGGAAGGCAATGGCAAAGCACCTGGTTTTACCCTTGCCAAGAAACTGTTTCAGCGGCACCGATGCTCTTTAAAGAGGATGGTATATCAAAAAAGTAACCGTAATCAGTCCTGGCTGGAGGGGGCACATTCAACCTGTTAAGTTGTCAACGTTTTAATGGATATGAGTTGAGAAATGTAGAAAGCAACATGAAGGTAAAAACCAAATGTAATGGAGATGTGTACGAAACAAATATGTCCGACTCATACAATCTTTGATCCAAATCAAATGGGTTTTGTTTGCCAATTTCAAACAAGAAAGCATCTCAAAATGCAAGGGCCATCTGCACCCACTTTGTACTCAAACTAAATTTGATGACAACAGCTAAAAAAAGTTACAATTTGATTAATTAGAGTTCTCCATATTCTCATTAAAAAATGTTTGTTGAAAATTTGATGACAAAAACTCAAGTAGTAATCCAGAAAGCATCTAAAAATGCAAGCAGACAAAATAAAGAAACATGGAAGCCATTTTAAAAACCCATCCGTCTCGCATTGCACAGTGGCGGACAGGCTAATAAGGGCTATTTGTACTGACTGTGACTTTGCCCTTTGATATCTTGACCAAATTATTAATTCGTCTTTCCATACTATCATAATAAAGATTTGTTAAAAATCTGATGAAAATATTCCAAATGAACACACACACACACACACATACACACAATTGCAAAACCCCATCTCCCGACATGGTAATCGGCCGTTGTAGTTGGACAACAGAATTGGAATGTCTCTTCGACATTTCCGCCCTTGCAAGAGACAGAATGAGCATGTGTACATGGCTGAAAACACAAATAGCATCTGCTGTTGTTTTCTTTTTCTGAATCCAAATAGTGAGGGTAATCCAGACTAATGTTGGGAAACACAGCATCTCCTCATTAAGAAGATGTCTTTGAGTGCTGCTGATTTTTACTGTTTCTTCTTTGTTCTCCTTTTTGTTTCATTAGCCCTCATTAACGCATTCAAGTGGCATCGTACTGGTGATTGCTTTTCTTTCTAATTTATATGTTACTCCATATGCTCACACCACACACATACAGTTAGTCGTTCAACAGATGGGAGCTTGACAAACTTTATGTTGTATTTCATTAGTTTTTTCTTTTCTTTTTTTTCACACAACGAAGCCTTGTGTATGTTTGTGAATTTAGTTTACGTGGTTATTATCTATATTATTATTGTTTGTCATGAAGTATACAACCTCAAACCTGAGCAATCTGACTTACCTGATGATGGTTTGTTCATGCTACAATAATGTGCAAAATCGTCGAAAAAGTTTTTGCTATACAAGAGCATTCAAAAGGTTTTTGGAACTAGATACAATAATCGAAGATGTGTTTCCTCTTCTTTTTCAGTAATTTTATTGCACTCGACTTTATTGCACTCAACCTGTTTATGCCAGTTATGCAGAAGAAGTTTTCAGATTAGTTTTTTTTTTCTGCCACATCTCAATGGATTCAATTAGTCCCTCAGTGTCGGCAAACCGGCAGCCACAGAAGTATGACTTGAAATGTCAAAATGGATAATAATCACAAGGTGCCAGATCCGATCTGTAGAGAGGGTGATCCAACCGTTCAAAGCCACAGTCACGAATGATGGTCAGTGGAACACGGGCCTTTTGCACATGGGTGTTGTCATGAAAGAAAAGCACACTTTTGGTCAATGTCCCCCAGCCTTTGTCTTTGATGGCCTGCAGCAACATTTGTATGAGTCTGGTGTAATTTTCCACTTTGATTTTACTTTTCTGATGCATATATTCAATCAGCAGGATTCCCTTATCATTTAGATAGTTGAGACCGCAAACTTGGTGCTTGAGGGTTCGGTGCAAAATTTCAGGGTGGTGATGATTCCTTGTGCATGAATTCTCATTTGGCTTCAGGATGCCAGGGGATGATGCCACTGTTTCTTCACCTGCAGTAACCAGACAAGTGAGAAAGTTGGCTGTATCTGTGCTGGATAGTTTGAGATGCTCATGGCATGATGCCAGCCATTGCTGTCAATTGTCAGTGTTGATGTTTTATGGGACTCATCTTGCTATGATGTTCAACAGTCCCAAGTATTCGTGGATGATGGTGAAAATGCTGCTTTGAAATGCTCCAAATTCTATGGATATTTTAGTTTCATAGCACAGCAATCCTTCACAATCAATACCTCGGCCAAGTTATAAGTTTGTGGGTTGGTTGTATCTGTCAGTCATCCTGATGTGCATTCATATTCAAGGAACTTGTGTCTATCCTTGCAGTTTGCTGCCAATTTAGCAACTGTACATGGTGGCCTGAAAGTCCCTTTACCCCTGATAAATTTCTCTCATCTCCCTTCCTCTGTGCCTTCTCCTGCCGTGGTATGCGGCAACACTGACTCACTGACGCACGAGTCATTAGGAAGTTCGATGGCATGGCAGACACAAGTTGTTACATTGTCGAAGAGCGGTTGGTTGCTTGTGTTTGGGTGCATGAAAGGGCACACACAGGCCAAACAGTTACTCATGCATGGACAGCTTTCATGAAATGCTTTGGAAAACCTTCTCCACCAAAGCAGACTGTTAAAATGGGGGAAACAGGCTTTTGAAACGGGCTTTTTCCACAAATGCCACGCAAGATGTCACCAGATTCAGGTTTCATCAGATCCATGAATGTAGGGTGTATAAACCTCTCGATTGTACGATGAAACAAGCAATACTGTCAGGTTAATTTAATCAATGGCATCTAACAAGCTTACATTTAATTTTATAATGAGGAAAAAACTGTGGCTCTAAAGTGCCAAAGAATATCCTATTTCGTAGAACCTCTTCAATGCCCATCATAAAGGGCTTATTCCATGTCAAAAGCAAGTGAAGTCTTTGAAATGGAGAGTTCGCAGCCATTTATGTAATAAATAGTGAAGTGACAAGGTGGAAGACAATGCACTAAGACTGAGGTAGTTGGACAACACATGCATGTGACAAAGGGATAAACGAACAGGAGAAAGTCAAGAGAATGGCAATATGCTCCATACATCTTACTTCCATCCATCCACTCTCTCTCTCTCTCTCTCTCTCTCTCTCTCTCTCTCTCTCTCTCTCTCTCTCTCTCTATCTCTATCTCTATCTCTATCTCTATCTCTATCTCTATCTCTATCTCTATCTCTATCTCTATCTCTATCTCTATCTCTATCTCTATCTCTATCTCTATCTCTATCTCTATCTCTATCTCTATCTCTATCTCTATCTCTATCTCTATCTCTATCTCTACCTCTATCTCTATCTCTAACTCTCTCCCCCCCCCTCCCTCTCTCCCTGTCCCCTCTTTTTCAATGTTTCTATATAATATACAGGGTGTCCCAGAATAATGTGGGCACACTTTCTCAAATAATGTTTCATATTTTAATGAAGAAAACAGAGATTTAACTTCACAAAAAGAAGGCTTACTTTCCTGATGTGTCTTGGCAAATGTTCAAATTCACCACTGTTGATATCTTGGCACTGATGACAGTGGCGAGCAACTGAGTAACAAACTTCAACAAAAATTTGTGCCGAGATAGATACAGAGGATTGCTCGATTCCATGCTGAAGTTGTCTGGGTGTCGCTGGTTTCCTGCTCTTCATGATATCTTTCAGGTAACCCCACAGGTAAAAGTCAAGTGCAGTTAAATTGGGTGAACGTGGGGCATATTCAACACATCCTCCACCCTATAAAATGTTTCAGAAATTGAGCATCAAGATAGGCTCTGACTTTGCACTGATAATGTGGGGGTGCCCCATCTTGCTGGAAGTAAACTTCTTCATTGCCTTAATTTTGATGAATGGCAGGTACAATGGATGACTTGAGCATGTTGAGGTACTCAGCACCAGTAAATGTTCTCTAAGTAAAATGGTACCAAAATACCCCGAGCTGACAGACCATACCATACCTTGTCCACCTGATCCTCTCTTCCTCCATCAAATTCATACATATGCTAGTTCCATATGCATGGTGAGCTAATGCCATCTGTTACCCATTGTGAGCATGACTTGGAGCCATCGCAGTAATCATGTTGTAGTTATTAACAGACAAGATATTACTTGACGAGGTGTGCCCACATTATTCATGGACACCCTGTATATTTATCTAATCCTCTTCCCCCAAACTCCATTGCTTACATCGATACCTATAAAAGGCAAAAATCTCCCTCTCTCCCTCTCTCCCTGTTTTTATGTTTTCTATGCACGGCCACATCTTTTAAGTTACAAACTCCAAACTCGGTGTACAAATACAACTTTGTGTGGGGGTTAACATAGGCTATGTGGCCATGGCCTCACGCAGGGATGTGGGGGGGACGGTGGGGCATAAATTGTCTTTGTAAATGTGTACCGTGTAGCACAGCCTGGTGATCGTGGCAGAGGGCATTACAATTTCCAAATTTCATTCAGCTACAAAGTGTTACTTATTCACGTTTCTCTTCCCCTGTAATGCCGGGTAAATCTGCTAGTTATATATAAAAGGCACATTATGTATTTCCATTATGTTCTATTCTCTGAGAGCTCTCGCCACTCTTCCTGATTTAGAAGTAAATGTTGGGCATGCTTTATCAAATGGAAATTCTGTCATCGAAACCTTACTCTTGCCATGTCCAACATGAGTACACTTCTTGCCTTTTTAAAGGGATTATGGTTTGGAAATCGTGGTTTCATTTTTTCTTATTCGAAGAATACGAGTTATCTAAAACACGTTACCTCATAATACTATATTTGTGGTGCTGCAGCTGACGTTTTATTAACGAAAATTAAATCTAGCATCAGGCTTGACACAAAACAATGATTTCTGTCATTTGTTCCAGACTCTCAACAACATCTGACTGATTCACTGAGGCCAAAATTCAGGCATAAAATATGACTATTTCCTCCTTCCTCATCTTTAATCCTTTCTTCTGTTCACCCTCCCCTCATTCCCATTTCCCTTTACTTATTTTGTTGCCATTTCTCACCATTCCTTGTCCATCTGATCGAACTTAAGCTTTCCTTTCCAGTTCACAGCTTTCCTCGTTTTATTTTTCTTCAATTTTACCTCTTCCTAGCTCCCAAATTATACTTTCATCCCAGTTGATGTGGTGTATCCAACACTTACAACATCTCATTTCAGTATACTCCATATGCACGCAACAACATCTTTCCTGTGTCCCTTAACTTTAATGCACTTGATCTTTGATCGTACAATCTTTGATCCAAATTTTATTTCGTCGAGTTACATAGAAGAAGAAAATATTTCAAAGGTAAATTCAGCAGATACCTAAATTACTAGTAATTTTTCATTGTTTTCATGAACCCGTAGAAATGATGGACACGCACAAGCCTGAAATTATATATTTTAGAAAAGGCAAAGAGATCACTCTTAGAAATAACAATATCACCTGCCAAGGGTAATTGTACAAACTGAGAACATTTTAAGCTTCAGACATGGGTCTGTTTCTCTCATATGCTTTTATGGACAAGAAAATAAGAAATCTTAAATTGTGGGACTAATGCTATTGCTAGGCGTATATAACGTGTGACACACCATGACGTAGAGGGTGCTTTGAGGCTTTAAGTTCAGGCCTCACTTGCATCACCCAATATGTCATCGATGATGTCACACTAGGTTGACCAATCAATGTAAAGGTGCTTCCCGCACGCATTACTCGTGCATTCATACCTATGCATGTCGTACACTGATCTTAATAGAGACTGGGGAGAATACCTTCGGGAACCATCTATATTTTATGTACACAAGTTGTGGGAGAGGGTGGAAGTTGATATTTAAAATCAGATTTCAAAAGCAACACTGAGACTTGGAACTCAGCTCAAGAATACAAAACATCATCAAGAACTTCGATCTACCTCTTCCTTACACATCAGACATTATTACCCTCCCTGAAGGATTGGGTGTTGCATTTGTGGGTCCGTTTGTTACTTACGAAATCTAAAGATTTCGGAAGTATATTGATGACTTCCGTTTCTGTTTGTTTGTTTGTTTGTTTGTTTGTAGGCACGATAACTCGAGAACAGAAGAAGCTACTAATGTCAAATTACACCACGTGATTCAGGAGGGAGATGGCTACTGCTGATTAGATTTTGGTCAAAATCGGTCAAAGGTCAAGGTCACAGTGAGGTCAAATATTCGATTTTTGATGGTTTAGTACAGATAACTCGAGAACGGAAGAAGCTACCAATGTCAAATTACACCAGGTGATTCAGGAGGGTGATGGCGAGTGCTGATTAGATTTTGGTCAAAATCGGTCAAAGGTCAAGGTCAAAGTGAGGTCAAACATAATTCCGTAAATTCATGTGGAGAAATGGAGATTTTTGCTTCGCTCGACGTTACGAGTTCGTTTTAACTTCGATTTTAATTTTGTCTTCGGTTTTTGCGATCGCTTAGGACGCTTAAAACTCGGTTGTCGAAATTCTGGTAAAAATCGGATGTTTTGGAGACGTTTTAAGATTGTGGAAAAAATATTTCACTCGACGCGTCACGGGTCGTCCCATGATGCAGTGCGCTCGAGCAAACGCGTCGTTGAGTCACATTAAGGTATAATTGCGTGGAGAAATGGAGATTTTTGCTTCGGTCGACGTTACGATTTTTGATGGTTTGATACAGAATCATCGTAGAAACTTCTGGTTTGTGTCACTACCTTCTCTAGAGACAGCTTTTATTAGACAAGGTCCGAGGTCAAGTTGACGATTTCGTAAGTACCAGTCTATGACTGCTTGTTTGTTTGTTTGTTTGTTTGTAGGCACGATAACTCGAGAACAGAAGCTACCAATGTGAAATTACACCACGTGATTCAGGAGTGAGATGGCTAGTGCTGATTAGATTTTGGTCAAAATCGGTCAAAGGTCAAGGTCACAGTGAGGTCAAATATTCGATTTTTGATGGTTTGGTACAGATAACTCGAGAACGGAAGAAGCCACCAATGTCAAATTAGACCAGGTGATTCAGGAGGGTGATGGCTCGTCCTGCTTAGATTTTGGTCAAAATCGGTCAAAGGTCAAGGTCACAGTGAGGTCAAACATTCAAAAAATGATAACTCAGGAACGGAAGAAGCTACCAATGTGAAATTAGACCACCTGATTCAGGAGGGTGGTGGCTAGCGCTGATTAGATTTTGGTCAAAATCGGTCAAAGGTCAAGGTCACAGTGAGGTCAAACATTCGATTTTTGATGGTTTGGTACAGAATCATCGTAGAAACTTCTGGTTTGCGTCGCTACCTTCTCCAGAGACAGCTTTTATTAGACAAGGTCAGAGGTCAAGTTAACGATTTTGTAAGTACCAGTCTATGACTGCTTGTTTGTTTGTCTATCTGTCTGTCTGTTTTTCCGCACAGAACTTTAGTGTTTTACTCTGCAAACGCTTGTGGGATTGAGACTAAATTTTCACCATTGGAGCGACGACTCATGTGGAATGTTTTATTGATGATTATGATGTCATCGGTCACATGGTGTGGCAGCCATGTTGGAAAAACGGAAGCATTTTGGACCAAGGAAAAAAATTGAAACTTGGCACATGGCAAGTACTCGTCATGGGGAATGTGTGATTTTTTTGATGACGTCATCGGTGACTTCTTTATGACGTCATAATTGCATATGTATAACGCTACATGTGATCATTATTAAAATGTTTGAGGGTAAAATGGTTAACCGAAAAAAAAAATTAATGACGTCATCGGTCACGTGATTCGGCAGCCATCTTGTTTTTCAAAAAAGATCTTCAAAAATCTTATTCTCTGAATTGGCTGAACAGATCAAGTCGAAAATGAGGTCAAAGTGAGGTCAAACATAATTCCGTAAATTCATGTGGAGAAATGGAGATTTTTGCTTCGCTCGACGTTACGAGTTCGTTTTAACTTCGATTTTAATTTTGTCTTCGGTTTTTGCGATCGCTTAGGACGCTTAAAACTCGGTTGTCGAAATTCTGGTAAAAATCGGATGTTTTGGAGACGTTTTAAGATTGTGGAAAAAATATTTCACTTTCGGCCAGCGTCCACGGGTCGTCCCATGATGCAGTGCGCTCGAGCAAACGCGTCGTTGAGTCACATTAAGGTATAATTGCGTGGAGAAATGGAGATTTTTGCTTCGGTCGACGTTACGATTTTTGATGGTTTGATACAGAATCATCGTAGAAACTTCTGGTTTGTGTCACTACCTTCTCTAGAGACAGCTTTTATTAGACAAGGTCCGAGGTCAAGTTGACGATTTCGTAAGTACCAGTCTATGACTGCTTGTTTGTTTGTTTGTTTGTTTGTAGGCACGATATAATCATTATGCGGACAACAAAACGAATTTCCATACCGGATCGGTCGAGGCCCGGGTTACCAACGACCGCCACCGGTACCGGTGGTCAGCAGGGTACCAGTGGAAATTGTGCTACTGCTGGGCGAAGGAGGAGAAGGAGACGGGGAAGGCGAGTCCGGAGGCAGTGGGAGAGGGGGAAGGGTAGAAGTGTGGAGGTGAGAGTTGGAACTCTGAATGTTGGGACGATGACTGGCAAAGGGCGAGAGTTGGCTGATATGATGGTGAGAAGAAAGGTGGACATACTGTGTGTACAAGAGACCAAGTGGATGGGGAGTAAGGCGAGGAGCATTGGAGGTGGTTTCAAACTGTTCTACCATGGTGTGGATGGGAGGAGAAATGGTGTCGGGATAATCCTGAAGGAAGATCATGTCAAGAGGGTATTGGAGGTGAGGAGGGTGTCTGACAGAGTGATGAGTGTGAAGTTGGAAATTGAAGGGGTGATGATGAATGTCATCAGTGCATATGCCCCACATATGGGGTGTGAGATGGAATATAAAGAAGATTTCTGGAGTGAGTTAGATGAAGTGGTGGAGAGTGTATCCAAGGATGAAAGAGTGGTGATTGGAGCAGATTTCAATGGACATGTTGGGGAAGGGAATAAAGAGGATGAGGAGGTGATGGGGAGGTACGGTCTCAACAAGAGAAATGTGGAAGGGCAAATGGTGGTAGAGTTTGCAAAAGAATGGAAATGGCAGTGGTAAACACGTATTTCAAGAACAAGGAGGCACACAGGGTGACATACAAGAGTGGAGGAAAGTGCACACAGGAGTATTACATCTTAAGTAGGAGATGCAACCTGAAAGAGATTAGTGACTGTAAGGTTGTGGCAGGGGAGAGTGTAGCTCGACAGCATCGATTGGTGGTCTGTAGGATGACTTTAGAGGTGAGGTTGAGGAAGAGAGTGAGGGCTGAACCAAGGACCAGATGGTGGAAGCTGAAGGAGGAAGACTGTTGCGTGAAATTTAGGGAGGAGGTGAGACAGGCGTTGGATGGTGGTAAAGATGGGTGGGATGATTGGGCAACGACAGCAGAAGTTGTGAGGGAGATAGCAAGGAAGGTACTTGGTGTGACATCTGGACAGAGGAAGGAAGATAAGGAGACTTGGTGGTGGAATGAGGAAGTACAGGAAAGTATAAGGAAGAAGGGGTTGGCGAAAAAGAAGTGGGATAGTCAGAGAGATGAAGAAAGTCGGCAGGAGTACAAGGAGTGGCGTCGAAAAGCAGAAAGAGAGAGGTGGCTAAGGCCAAGGAAAAGGCATATGACGAGCTGTATGAGAAGTTGGATGCAAAAGAAGGCGAAAAAGATTTGTACCGATTGGCAAGGCAGAGGGACCGAGCTGGGAAGGATGTGCTGCAGGTTCGGGTGATAAAGGACGCAAATGGGAATGTGCTGACGAGCGAGGAGAGTGTGTTGAGAAGGTGGATGGAGTACTTTGAGGAGCTGATGAATGAAGAAAATGAGAGAGAGAGAAGGTTGGAAGAGAGGTGGAGATAGTGAATCTGGAAGTGGGGTGGATCAGTAAGGATGAAGTGAGGACTGCTATGAAGAAGATGAAAAGTGGAAAGGCGGTTGGCCCAGATGGAATACCAGTGGAGGCATGGAAGTGCTTAGGAGAGATGGCAGTGGGGTTGTTAACCAGATTGTTTAATAAAGTCTTGGAAAGTGAGAGGATGCCGGAGGAGTGGAGATTAAGTGTACTGATTCCGATTTTCAAGAATAAGGGTGATGTGCAGAGCTGTGGAAATTACAGAGGGATAAAGTTGTTAAGCCACACCATGAAGTTGTGGGAAAGAGTAGTGGAAGCTCGGTTGAGAGGAGAGGTGACGATCTGTGAGCAGCAATATGGGTTTATGCCAGGAAAGAGCACCACTGATGCGATGTTTGCTTTGAGAATGTTGATGGAGAAGTATAGGGAAGGCCAGAAAGAGTTACATTGTGTGTTTGTGGATTTAGAGAAAGCTTATGATAGGGTGCCAAGAGAGGAGTTGTGGCATTGTATGAGGAAGTCGGGAGTGGTGGAGAAATATGTGAGGATCGTGCAGGATATGTATGAGGACAGTGTGACAGCGGTGAGGTGTGCGGTAGGAATGACGGACGGTTTAAGGTTAAAGTGGGATTGCACCAAGGATCGACTCTGAGCCCTTTCCTGTTTGCAATGGTGATGGACAGGTTGACGGACGAGATCAGACTGGAGTCTCCATGGACCATGATGTTCGCGGATGACATCATGATCTGTAGGGAGAGTAGGGAGCAGGCTGAATCGAGCCTTGAGAGGTGGAGGTACGCACTGGAGAGAAGGGGAATGCTAGTCAGTAGGAGAAAGACGGAGTACATGTGCGTAAATGAGAGGGAGGGTGGTGGTATGGTGCGGTTGCAAGGAGTTGAGGTGGGGAAGGTGGATTGGTTTAAATACTTGGGATCAACTGTCCAAAGTAACGGAGAGTGTGGGAGAGAAGTGAAAAAGAGAGTGCAGGCAGGATGGAGTGGGTGGAGAAGAGTTGCAGGAGTGATTTGTGACAGAAGGGTTGCTGCAAGAGTGAAGGGGAAAGTATACAAGACGGTAGTGAGACCAGCTATGTTGTATGGTTTGGAGGCGGTGGCGCTAACAAAAAGACAGGAAGCAGAGCTGGAGGTGGCAGAGTTAAAGATGCTGCGATTCTCGATGGGAGTGACGAGGATGAATAGGATAAGATATGAGCGTATTAGAGGGTCAGCGCAGGTAGGCGGGTTTGGAGACAAAGTGAGAGAGGCGAGATTGCGATGGTTTGGACATGTGCACAGGAGGGAAACGGAGTATATCGGGAGAAGGATGTTGAAGATGGAGCCGCCAGGCAGGAGGAGAAGAGGAAGGCCAAAGAAGAGGTTCATGGATGCGGTGAGGGCGGACATGCGGGTGGTTGGAGTGTCAATGGAAGATGTGGAGGATAGAGCAAAATGGAGACAGTTGGTCCGCTGTGGCGACCCCTAGCGGGAGCAAGCCGAAAGAGGAAGAAGAAGAAGAGAACTCGAGAACGGAAGAAGCTACCAATGTCAAATTACACCAGGTGATTCAGGAGGGTGATGGCGAGTGCTGATTAGATTTTGGTCAAAATCGGTCAAAGGTCAAGGTCAAAGTGAGGTCAAACATAATTCCGTAAATTCATGTGGAGAAATGGAGATTTTTGCTTCGCTCGACGTTACGAGTTCGTTTTAACTTCGATTTTAATTTTGTCTTCGGTTTTTGCGATCGCTTAGGACGCTTAAAACTCGGTTGTCGAAATTCTGGTAAAAATCGGATGTTTTGGAGACGTTTTAAGATTGTGGAAAAAATATTTCACTCGACGCGTCACGGGTCGTCCCATGATGCAGTGCGCTCGAGCAAACGCGTCGTTGAGTCACATTAAGGTATAATTGCGTGGAGAAATGGAGATTTTTGCTTCGGTCGACGTTACGATTTTTGATGGTTTGATACAGAATCATCGTAGAAACTTCTGGTTTGTGTCACTACCTTCTCTAGAGACAGCTTTTATTAGACAAGGTCCGAGGTCAAGTTGACGATTTCGTAAGTACCAGTCTATGACTGCTTGTTTGTTTGTTTGTTTGTTTGTAGGCACGATAACTCGAGAACAGAAGCTACCAATGTGAAATTACACCACGTGATTCAGGAGTGAGATGGCTAGTGCTGATTAGATTTTGGTCAAAATCGGTCAAAGGTCAAGGTCACAGTGAGGTCAAATATTCGATTTTTGATGGTTTGGTACAGATAACTCGAGAACGGAAGAAGCCACCAATGTCAAATTAGACCAGGTGATTCAGGAGGGTGATGGCTCGTCCTGCTTAGATTTTGGTCAAAATCGGTCAAAGGTCAAGGTCACAGTGAGGTCAAACATTCAAAAAATGATAACTCAGGAACGGAAGAAGCTACCAATGTGAAATTAGACCACCTGATTCAGGAGGGTGGTGGCTAGCGCTGATTAGATTTTGGTCAAAATCGGTCAAAGGTCAAGGTCACAGTGAGGTCAAACATTCGATTTTTGATGGTTTGGTACAGAATCATCGTAGAAACTTCTGGTTTGCGTCGCTACCTTCTCTAGAGACAGCTTTTATTAGACAAGGTCAGAGGTCAAGTTAACGATTTTGTAAGTACCAGTCTATGACTGCTTGTTTGTTTGTCTATCTGTCTGTCTGTTTTTCCGCACAGAACTTTAGTGTTTTACTCTGCAAACGCTTGTGGGATTGAGACTAAATTTTCACCATTGGAGCGACGACTCATGTGGAATGTTTTATTGATGATTATGATGTCATCGGTCACATGGTGTGGCAGCCATGTTGGAAAAACGGAAGCATTTTGGACCAAGGAAAAAAATTGAAACTTGGCACATGGCAAGTACTCGTCATGGGGAATGTGTGATTTTTTTGATGACGTCATCGGTGACTTCTTTATGACGTCATAATTGCATATGTATAACGCTACATGTGATCATTATTAAAATGTTTGAGGGTAAAATGGTTAACCGAAAAAAAAAATTAATGACGTCATCGGTCACGTGATTCGGCAGCCATCTTGTTTTTCAAAAAAGATCTTCAAAAATCTTATTCTCTGAATTGGCTGAACAGATCAAGTCGAAAATTTACAAGTATGATGGCCTCTCCATGAGGAACAAAAGGTTCACACATATGACATCATCAGTCACATGGTTTGGCAGCCATATTGGATTTACCCTAAAACCAATAAAAATCTATAATAATAATATTTTTCCAGTTACAAGTTACTGTTCAGGTTGTTTCAGTGCTGGTTTCGACCTGATAATGTTGTGGGGTTTGGCTTCTCGGTCGCCTGCGCTTGAGCTCTGCATGACCGTTGCATAGCTCTCCCCACCGTTTCCGACCTGGCGTGTGTGCCGTGAAAGTCTCGTTGGAGGTGTAAAAGCAGACAATACTTCACAATATAATTATTGAATAAAAATATTAACTATTAAGAGACAAAACGATCGCAAGTCTGTGAGCAAAAAAAAACATTTTATAATCTCATATTCCAATATGCAAAGGCTTGCAACATCATTGGTTAGATGGCAGTTTCCGTTAGAATTCACAGGCAATTGAAAAAAAAAGGATCAGCAGTACTTAAGTGGGAGATCAAAGAGAAAGTTGAAATGAGCAAAGGAGGCGAAAGGAGTTGCTTTGTTAAAAAAAAAATACACCAACTACAATACTTCAAGGAGAAAGATAAACGACAGACAAAGAGGATGAGGACACAGCTTCAGGTTCGGCAGACATGACTGCTAGTTAGGTAGGCCATGTGGCTGGCCTTCAACAAGAGGAGTAAACAACAGGTCGGAACTTGTTACTGGAAACAGTCAAGCCTAAGCCGTAGCTGAGTGACATTGCTGATGCTGAGGCAAACACAGCACAAGCAAGTGAATTTATCAGTGATCCTGCACTGTGGAATAAGATTGATGAAAGTTTCAGGAGTTTTTGGTTTGCTAAGGGTTGAGTTGATTGTCAAAATCAAAAACAAAAAATTCCCTGCTTCAGTTCGGCTGATTGGAGTGACGATGCGTACGGCAGAATTGTTTTTTCGTCCACTGCACAACAGTGAATGGCTGATTTACTCTCCCTCCACTGGAAATATTTACTGTTTTGCCTGCAAACTTCTATCAAGCAAAACACATGCCTTTTGCAAAGGATTCAGCAATTGGAAACACCCCAAACACATTTCTGAACACGAAAAATGCTCGGATCACCAAAGTTGAATGCTGGCATGGGTACAGCGTGCAAAGATAACACACACAGTTGATGCAGCTCTAGCTCGGCCGTTTCAGGCAGAGTGTCAATTCTGGAGAGATGTTCTTAAGCCTATTGTAGGTTTTATTAATTAAGAAAGCGTGGCTTCGCTTTCTGTGGCCACGATGAGCTGCTACGTTCACCACATAATGGCAACTATTTGGGGATTTGGAGCTGATTGTTCAATTTGATCCCTTTTTTGCACATCACATTGCTAAATTTGGACAGAAGGGTAAAGGCGGTACTTCTTATATGTTATCGATTTCTTGTGAAGAATTCATTGATTCGATGGGGCAGAAGATTTAAAAAAAAACAATAGCTTTTGAACTTCAATAAGCTGAATATTTTTCAGTTATTGTAGATTCAACACCAGATTATTATTACTTTTTTGTATACCATGTCGAGGCTCATGTAAGAGCTAACACACAGAACATGTAACAAAGCAGGAGACAAGAGGGGTGGGAGAGGGAAGCACTAAACAGTGGAGAACAGAGACAATACGAGATCTGTGGGAGAGGGAGGGGGAAGGGGTACATGGGATAAACAAGATGGTGTGGTTTATTGCATGGTGATCAGCTGACTTGTATTCAGATTTGTCAATTCAGAAGAGAAAATTGTTGAGTGATTTATTGGATTTGAGCTGCTCGACTGCTAGAGAGTCATGCAGGTGCAAGCCTTGCTGAATGTGTACTTGCAATGATAAAAGCAACTTGAATTTGGATACCGTCAGACCCTGCTATTCGCTGGGGATACTTTCCTGGAAAATGCTGCAAATGTCAAATCCGCAAATGTGTGGGCATTGTTTCAATAGGAAAAAGGGGGATATGTTCCCATTGTTTCATGATTTGTAAGGGAAAATCAAAAATCCCGTGAAAAACCGTAAATATGCCCACGAAAAATCACGAATACGCCCATGAAAAACTACGAATACACCCACGAATACTACAAATATGCCAACGATAAATCCACGAATACACCCACGAAAAATCACGAATACGCCCATGAAAAACTACGAATACACCCATGAATACCACAAATATGCCAACGATAAATCCATGAATACACCCACAAAAATCCCGAATACACCCATGAAAAACTATGAATACACCCATGAAAAACTACGAATACACCCCGAATACCACGAATATGCCAACGATAAATCCACGAATACACCCACAAAAATCGCAAAAACGTGAATACACGAAAAAAAAAACCGCAAAGACACGAAGTCGATTTATTTATATAATCCTAGCCACCTGGGTTTAATTGATTAGGTGATTGCTAATTGGTTATTCCCTCCATTCACAGGTGAGAGACATGGGTGGGTCTTTGTTTTTAATTGAGATGTTGACTGTTTTGATGTTTACATGTGCAACGTGCTTGGGAGCCTCAGTTGTGCATGTTTCTGTCAGCGCTGTTAGTGATGATTCGCCAACAAACTATGAAACTGGTCCGGCAGCTGAAGGGGTGTGTAGCATTGGGATTCCTATGTCTGTTCTGTTTGTGAATGTTTTTACAGCTGTGGAGGAACTCTGGGAAGGTTTTTAAACAGCAAAGGGCTTACCTTGGGTTGCTTTGGAACAGCAAAGGGAGAGAGCAAAGGACTTTATTTTTGAAATGTAAGATTTCTCTGGAAATTATCTGAAATGGCTGAAGATAGTTTTACACATTATGATGTTCATAAAAACGCTATCATATTATAACATTTGCAATACAGCTATCAGTCTTCTATTAGTATGTTTTTGTACAACTCAACTTACGCCAATTTTCCATTGTTCTTTATTTTAGTACTTTTTTTTGTATACCTTGTCGAGGCTCGTATGAGAGCTAACACACAACGCACAGCAAATGGGGCATGAGACAAGAGTGGTGGGAGTAAGAAGGACAAAACAGTGGGGAACAGAGACATTAGGAGATCTGTGGAAGGGAGAGGGATGGGGCGAGGAACATGGGGAATACATTACGGGGACTTTCAGGAAGGAAAGCAGGGAATTTGAAGAAAGTGGGTTTGGGGGTGGATTTATGAAGGTAGAAAAGATCCATGATTTGGATGGGGGATGATAAGAGGTGGTGGTGAACAGCTGTTTTGAAGGCCTGGAGGGAAGAACTACTATAAAAGCCCATCAAAAATGACCGGTTGGAATTATTTTATTCAAAATATTGAAGGAGACTGGAATATATGATGATTTGTAGCAAGAAGCATTATTTTAAAACAATATATGTACAAATGTGACCTTATTTTATTTAATCTTTTGGGTTGTTTTATTTTGATGGTACAGCCTCGTGAGCATACCAAAGTCTGAAGCCTTGGCCTAGCGTCAGGTGTGCTTGTATCTTCTTTATTTATTCGACATCCTTTGGATGTAAATGAACACACATTTTACTCTGCGCATGTTGCACATTATGTGCAGCGAATTTCACCTCCCTGTGCCTTATATTTATTGTTTTGTTTTTTTAACGTTTCTGCACACTAACTTTGAGGCCTGGTTGGAATGTTATCCAGTTGCTAGTCACTGTCTACATTTCTAATAGAAGAGATGTAATTACTCTTATATGAAGTGTTTTTCGAATTTTTTTATCCTGAAAAATAGACCATAGTGAACACGCAGTCGTGTTAAAAGATTGGCCTTTAAAACCCTTCTTAAATCGTCCTTCTGTAGAGGGACAGATAAATACACAAATAAACACTGTGTTTTGTATCAGTAAATTATGTTCTATATCATAATCTTCCATGTCTGGATGATTAACTCGCCAAATCAGATTTGCATTCATGGAAAATTTGGCCAAGCTGATTGTTTTTAACCTTTTAATGCCATGTGTTACCATTCACATCGGAACATTCTACACGTTGGCCTGAAAGCCCCTTTATCCCTCCCCAATAAAGCGTTCATTCTTAAACTCTTTTAATACACAGGTTTTATTGTCACAGTACTTATAATAATTAATCAGTCATTGGGTCTTTATGCTCTCCATCATTCTCCTTGCACCACTGAATTTGGCGGAAAGTTCTCTTGGACATCTTGTGTGTAGCATTTGTTGAGTCACCTGTGCAAAATACGCCACGATTGCAGCGTGGAATTCTTCAATCGGCCTATTCCAAGTTGTCGATACTTCATCCTTGATGAGTTGTCCCACAAAGAGTTGTCTGGAATTGTTAGATCTGGACGCCATGGTGGCCACTGTAGAGGAGTTGGTGATGTTGGTGATCTGCATCCAATCCATCATTGAGGGAATGTTTCATTGAAATAGGCCCAAAAAAGCAATGCAAAATGCATGGGTGCACCGTCTTGTTGAAACCAGACACTTTCAGCTGTTCCCGCAGTAACAAGTCATGGTACCAGCCAGTTTCTTAACATCAGATCTTAAGCTATGCTGTTTACCGGCCCATCAAAAAAATGGGACCAAATAAATCTATTGAGGTCATTCTGCTCATAACATCACATGTGGAGGATGAAGCTCCACTTCCAATGTGAATTTTCCATGGACCAGAACAGCACATTTTTTAGCCGTGAGCCTCGATAGATGGCACACTCATCCGAAAATAACCCTTTTCCTCGAGATGGGGGCAGTCAGGAATGTGTCAAACAAGACATCTCATGATGCACAGAGCCAATCAATGTTGACCACTCAGTTGATACACAAATGATGGACTCCATGGTTTCAAGTTCAGATCTTTTTTCGTGTGAGTTTGCATAGTGGCTCTTTTACTTGTTGACATTCTCAGCGACTGGTCAACTGACACCAAAACAGCAGTGCACATGTTTCATCTTGATACCGATCTTCCACTGCCTTCTTCTTCTTCACACTACCTGCTTCAAAAGCCAGTTTCCCCACTTTAGCAACATCTGCTTTGTTGTCGAAGGATTTCCAAAGCATTCTGTGCAAGCTGTCAACAATTGAGCAATTATTTGCCCTGTGTGTGCCCTTTCACACACCCAAACACAAGCAACCAATCACTCTTCGACACTGCAACAACTTGTGTCCGCCAGGCCGTCTAACTACCCAACTGACTCCTTCATCAGTGAGTCAGTGTTGCTGCATATCACGGTGATGGAGGACAGAGGGGAAGGGAGGGAGGGAGGTGTGAGAAATTTAGCAGGGGTAAATCGACATTCAGGCCACTCTGGTACGAGCTGAGAAATCAAAACCTATGCATAACACTTAATTGTACTTGTCACTGGTTTTATTGTCACCATATTATTGTCGGGACAGTACCTGGGCCAAATTGTCAAGGAACATCGAACCCTTTGTGAGCATGATTTCATTAATTAGTTGACTGAGTCGGGGTTAAAAATTCATTACATTTTGCATTTGTTTTTTTTAAGATCAGTTTATCCAAATGTCAATTTTTTTCTCTGATTTTTATTTTATTTTAATAACTCTATGAAAATTATTCGTTTGCTTAATCAGTTTGGTCATCATATGTTGAGTACTCATATGAGGTGCCGCGAGGAGTGATGTTGGAGCCACATCGGCCATTTTGGAGTTAATGCCATATAGCACTATTTTAACCCTTCCCCTATCATCTGAGCCTATCATCATCATATCATTAAAAAAAATGTCGCTTGTATAACTCCTCCTCACGGAGCCTCATATCTACACTTCCTTCGACAATTGATGCAGATTTTGGCCAAATTTTTCCAGATAATTTCCTCCTCACTGAACGTCCTGCCTGCATGAAGGACATACTTTTGGTTCTTGAAATGAATGAAAGGATTTCCACATCACCGAAATGTTACTTTTGACAGTGTGATCTTGTCCATCACGCAATTCTAAAGTATAAATGTTGACAGGTGCAGAATACGGGACAGATTGCCGAAGTGATCTTATGGAAGGAATTGTTGTGCCAAGTAAACAAAAAATAATTTCAGCTGTATATTGTCACTTGTTTTCGTTTTGTTCGGATTTTTTTTCTCTTACATACATTGTTATCTCATGGCATATCTTTTGGGCCAGTACCTGGGCCAAATTATCATTTTTTTCCATTAAATGAGCATGGCGAGAACTATAGATCAAACATGCCAATTATAGATCATCGGAGCATCTATGATCTATATATAATTGACCTGTTTGTCCAATGATATGCTCGATGAAAAGTGAGGCTGATCTACAATGGGTGATCAAATGATATTTGATCAGTCGGCTGGTGTGCATTAACCGGTGTGATCCGATACAATACTCAGTGGCATGAAATTGACTGCAGGTGTGTGATGTCAAAAAAATTTTTTAAAAATAGGTCAAGCTCAATTTCGAATGAGATGTGGGCAGATTGACATTCTTTGATTTATATGACAATATAATTTGGAGGTTATTGTGCACAGTGAGTGTTTCATTATCTACCAAGGGGTCAACAGCCAATCAACTTGCAATCATAGATCACATGGCAATTATGGTTGACGTTTTGATCATTCTTTCTATGATGTCCCAGATCCTCGCTCATTAAAAAGCTATCTTTAGATAAACATCCCCAGGAAATTAGCATTCTGACTCGTCTCTGCGACAGAGTACTGCTTCGAAGAGGTTACTCTTTGGGATAGATGGGGCATTAAAACAACCAGCTTTGCTGATCAATATATATATATGCACTGTCATGTGTTGTGTGGAGCCACAGTTGTGTCCACAATCATCATCCCATAGCAGTATGCCATCATTGCATTCAGGAAATTAGATTCAAACATATTGTCACTGTTTTTATTATCCAGTATGCAGCTTGTGGCTGCTGGTTGAATCGTTGCTGGGAGCACGGCTGTGCCGCTAATGCAGTGCCCAATGTTTCCAGTAACCTGGTACTCATTTTGCCGACGTCGAAAGGATGACCGGCTGAGTCAACCCCACCTGGTGTTGTTTAACGGAACGACAGGAGCTCAAACTCAGAACCATAACATCTTAAGGCAGCTACCTCAGCCGTTAAGCCAACACCAGGCTTAAATTATTATTACTGAAATAGTCCCTCATTTCACTTATTCACTCTTCGCCGTTTAATGGAGTCACACGGCTCACATGCCACAATTTCAGGTTGGGCATGATAAGTACGCTGACATCCTGACTGATTTTGGCTGTCTTGTAATATCGAGTCAGGATGCTGTATTGTATGTGTGCCAGTCATTAAATGCTCTATTTATATTAAGCAAGAAATGAATACAGGTACAGGTGGCAATTTGATGTTTATCTAGGGAGAGATCAACGCCTTTGATTTTGGAAACAGGTGATAACTGGTGAGCCAATGTACCTTGTAGAAACTTTGCAGAGGTCTTGGGGTTGTAATGTTTTTACTTGTGTGCCTGACTGTGGAGAGTGAAGGAGCGGAGAGCGGACGCTGAACTGGTGAGAACTGCTCTTTGTACCTGAGCAAAGGTCCGTCAAAGTTAAGTTTCATCATAACCTGGTGGCCGTATGTGCCCGTGTTGGAAGAAATCGAATGAGTCTCTTCATGCTCATCATCTATCTTCAGATCATCTCATCTTCATTTGTGCTTTGCATTTATCAGTATCATTGCTACACCCTTTCATCGGTATCACGCTCCTGTTGATAAAATACCATTTGTTGAACACAAGCACAGCTCACAGAAAAACTCAAGCAAACTAAAACATTACACAGATGTACACTCAATAATATCCCTTTGCAAAGTACAAAGATTATACCCTTTATCCAGCAGTCTGCTCTAGATATTTTCTATAAAACGATAATAAATGATTGTAATGTTTTTTTACGAGGTGCAAATTCAGAAATCAAACAGGTTATTACATTCTTTTTAAAAAAATTATTCATTATCTATAACGTAACAATGCATTGACATAGATTACGCAAATGAGAGTAGCAATAACTTTACAAAAGTGCGCCTCCAGTGTTTGGGGTTGTACGAAGCACATATCTCCATTAGAGAAGCGTTTATGATATCCGGTGCAATAGAGGCGATGGGGGCGACACCCTGCATTGAGAGGATAGAAAGGCAACTCATGGCCTTTGCTGCCCCTCTCACCTGGCACCAGCTGGTCGGCTGCATTATCGGTCGGCAAGGCAGCAAGATCAACGAGATCCGGCAGATGTCGGGAGCACAGATCAGGATAGCCAGCCACACCGAGGGTGCGGCAGACCGTCAGATCTCCATCTCGGGCTCACCAGCCAGCATCAGCCTGGCACAGTACCTCATTAATGCCAGGTGAGGAGGTGACGACACAAAGAGATCACCATCTCAGTTTTTCTCTCCTTTTGTTTTCTCCCCCATGTCCTCTCCCCTACCTGTTCTTGTAAGCCATTTGAGAATCCATCACACACACACATACACACACACACACACACACACACACACACACACACACACCTTTTCAAGTTCACTCACAATTCGGAACACCTTTCGCTTTCCAAGAAATTAAACAAAATGGCGAAACCATACCATATGGGAAAATAAATACAGCATACTACTTGTCTTTTATTTCACACGTATCTTCTGTTATCTCTTCAAAAATGAAATCTGCAATGAAGTTAAAGGTATTCCTAAATGAATAAACACTGCATCCTCACTACTGGTAGTGCTTTTTTATAACTCCATTTCCACGCATAATGTGCTCCCTGGTTTTTATCCACGCATTATAACATCTTTATCCACTAGCTCGAATGCTGATTATTTGCTGCATGTGTCCATCTCCATTCCCCCTTGCCTTTCACATCTCACCTCATTCATTGTGTGTTCACCCTTTCCCTTCTCCTACCCTCTCCTCCTTGAACAATCCTTGCCTGCCTCCTCCTACCTCCTCTGCTACTCTCTCTCCCTCCTCTTCCCACATTTCCCCCTCCTCCAACCCAACCTCTCTTTCCATTCGCAGCCTGGAAATGGCAAAACTCGCCAGCCAATCTGCCTGCCTGCTGCCCTCTATTGACCCGAACCTCCTGTCGCCCACCACCTCCTCCACCCCCCCTCCTTTGGCTGCACCAATGGTGACACATCACCTTACTCCTACCACTCCTCTACCTGCCTTCGCCCTGCCCACCTCCATGCCAGGCTTGCTAGGCCTCAAAGCTATTCCCATGGTGGCTTTCAATGCTGCGCCCGCAGTCCATGACAACCTGCCGGGGTTACCAGCCTACACGGGAAAAATGCCAACTGTCGTGGCCACTACAGGCACTGGAAAGAAAGGCGAACGCCAGAAGTTCTCTCCATACTAAATCAATGATATCTTTACTCACGATCACCCACTCGCTTTCTAAATCTCACCTGCATTTTCACTCATTGTTCTTCCTCACAAAACTAGCCTGGCACTTCTCTGTTTATTTTGTTTTCTCTTCAAATTTCCTTTCATATTGTGTGCTCACTGGATGTTATCCAGGTTTCCCACATTTTGTTTTTTTTCTCACCAGAGCTCACATCATCTGCCATTGATGACAGCCATTTATGCATATATGCTTTCCACCAAGGCCGTGCTCTGTTGTTTGATATCTGAATGGATCTTGGAAGAGCAAATGGCATATAATCAAAAATTGTGCAGACCCATTAAGTGTTTGTGAAAGTAGCTTAATTTTCTTGACGGTGTGGGCCTACACAGTTCGTTCGGACAGGCTGTGCATTCTGGACCCTGAAGCCAAGGCAGGGGTTGGGGGGGGCAGGTTGGTGATCCGAGTCTCACTATGGATCTTGTTCATAAATCACATGCAAGACAAAGATATCTGTGTATTTTATTGTGGATTGCAAGGATATTGGGAGACATTGGAAAAATACATGGAGCATATGGGATTTGAGTCTGGGTTCTGAGCATCGTGACACAGGGCTTCAGATCGGACCATGAAACAGACCGACCCAGTTATTTGGTCAGGTATAATCATTTTCCCTCTACGCTTGTTGAGCGTTGTGATATATTCGTTAATTGCAGTGCAAAGTTACATCACCATAATGGAAAACGACACTTGCTTTTGGCAAGGTTTAAGTCTGTGTCCCCAGGCAGACAACGACGTCAGACTGACTCTGGCTGGACAACTTGCTAACCAGATTCGGTCTGGCGTGGTACAATGTGTTGTAAAACTGCTCTTCATTGTGTTGCATCCTTATGATAGGATTTCACATGTTAATTCAAATATCTAAGTTTTCCCTGCTCAGACATTTGATGAATAATGCATTGCTCATGTATGCCTTTCATAGGAATGTCTTTGTACATCGGTCATGTAGCATTTTTGTCCAAGAATGAAATGGCTTGGCTGGCATGAAACATCTTTGTGTTCAAAATGAATCAGCTATTATCTTGAAGTAGTTGATCAGATGAGTAAAGCCTGCTGTGATGAATGCTGTCGTACTCCACTGGCATAGAGGGGAAAGACATGATCACCTGGCTCGGGAACCAAATCAGGAGGAGAAATGGAGGAAAATGGAATCTAGTAAGGCCTAAGAGGAAAAGTGGTTTGGTTGCTCCATTTTCAACTGATTCTAGAACCTAGAAATTATTTTTTTAGAAATAATTAATAGACCTTTTCTTTTTCCTCAAGGCGCATGTATTCTGCCTTCCTCATAGCTATTCTGCCCGTCTTCATAATCCCTTGGCTGTTTTCTCTTGTTTTGCTGTCTGTATCTGTGCATGCCATGAATGAAGTTGTGATAGCGAGAGCAGTGTTTCTTTACGTATATTCGACGGCATTTTGCTTCTTCCTCAGTTTGGTCTTTGTAAAACTGTACAAACTAGAGATTTCATAGAACACCTTACCCCACGCAGTGTTAAGATGTATAATTCAATTGAAACAACATAATTATTTAAAATGTCGTATAAAAAAAATTCCGGAAGTTTAGCGCAATTTATGCAGTGACTTATACATCACCTTGTCTGACGTGGTACATCAGTTATTTGTGCCTGTTGTTTGTGTCCTTTATGACGTCCTTAAAAACAGTAAGTTTCCTGTCTGAAATGATTTTCTGTTTTGTTTGACTGCCAGTCAGGCAAACAGATTCAAAAATTATCTCACTCTTTTCTGTGCATGCGCGATCGGGACGAATTAAGAGACAAAGTACTGCTAAACTTCAGGTTCGTTTTCTGATTTGTGTTCAAAATATAACGTTCAACTGAAATAAGTTGTTGCTCGATAATAAACTGACGTTTGTCGTCGTATGGACAGACAGACAGAGAAGTGAACCAATTGCTTATCCCCGCTTTTTGCTTCACATGCACAGGGTAAACATAAAGTAAAAGTGACGAGTACAAATCTTAGCAGATCTGAAGTGGAATTTCAAAAATGCGATGCAAGTGAACTAGTTTGACTCTAAATGTGTTCCTGAAGGTGCACACAAAAATTGTGCAACAGTATGGTAGGGATTGTTAGAGGATCGTTCATCGTTAGGCATTGGACTTTTTTATTCTATTTTGAGCCTAAAGTATTGGAAAAGAGATTTCCTAAATAAACTTTATTCCTTCCCGAATCTATCATGTCCCTTAAATGCCAAGTACACTGGAAACCCGTGATTGAATAGGATAGTTATGCTTTAAAATAACCGCACTCATCAGAGTTGTTGGGAAAACGTTTCATGAGTTTAACTCTGGGATTTGTACATTCACATTATGTTGTACTGTTGTTAAAGGGTAACTAATAATGTACCAGCATACACCTCATAGACATTATTTGTGCAGAAATAATATACATAAATGGGTGCAGTGTTGAGTTATAAATATCCGAGAACGTCGATCTGAATTGCTTTCAAATGTTTTGAGAATGCAGAAATATTCCATTTACATTTTGAATTTATTATATCTTGATTACTTTTGACTTGATGGTTTGTACATTGATTGATTAATGTGTACACTGATTTAGGTATCAACACTTCTTGTAAATGATATACCGGTGTACGCACGTACATACATTGGATTATATATTCTTAAATGTGTGGATGTTGCATTGAGTCTTCATGCAATAACTCAGTTTCAAGGTCCTAAGACTCTTAGATCATCAATATTCAAGCAAAACAAGTGATTTCAAAAGGTTTCCAGGCAAATAAATGTCTCTGCTTGGAAACCAGCGACTAAAGTGTACCTGCTCTTCGTCATGCAAGGACCATTAATGCTTCTGCATTTGTGTGCCTAAACCACTGAACGTAAATGTTCACGCATCCCCTTATTCCTTTCCTTCTCTGCCCTACTTTTCCCTTTCCCACCCTCTCTCGGAACCTCGGAATTCTCTCAGGCTCACATCGGAAGTGGCAGGGATGGCTGTGCTCTAGGCTGCCCGGGCTGCCTGCACGCCCGTTCCCACTCACTGCCACCTTGCCACACCGTGCACAGCCTTCATTGGCAATCGCTGCCATTGCCCAGCGCCTTGATGGCTCAGCAATTGGTTTTGCCTCATTAAACGCGAAACGCAATGTTTTCTTCTCTGCACCACGGTTTCATTTGCACCTTTGGCTCTTCTGAAGCAACAGCATGAGTGTCTATACGAATTTCAGTTGGTTGTTCAGCCACTGCTATCTATCTCTATCTATCTCTATCTCTATCTCTATCTCTATCTCTATCTCTATCTCTATCTCTATCTCTATCTCTATCTCTATCTCTATCTCTATCTCTATCTCTATCTCTATCTCTATCTCTATCTCTCTCTCTCTCTCTCTCTCTCTCTCTCTCTCTCTCTCTCTCTCTCTCTCTCTCTCTCTCTCTCTCTCTCTCTCACACACACACCTGTGGTTTTCTCTCTTTCACACTTCTCTCTCTCCCCACATATTGTATTTACAAATACCGTGTTGTCGCCTTTACTGTGGCTGTTAAAACAATGATCGATCTTCCAATTTTGTAAAATAGATAAATAAACCAAAAATTCGGTGGGTTTATTTGATGATGTGGATATTTGAATGTGATGTCAATCTGATATGTGTAAATGCGTGTAACTTTTTGCTCTTCCGAAGTTATACATTTGAATACATATGGGTGAGTGCATTTTTATGACATAATTTTATTGTTTTAGGGTTTTATTGCAATATAAATGGACAAGCTATATGTGAAGTAAGCATGAAGCGGCATTGTGTATTTGCCATCTATATGAAATAAGTAAGGCCGTTGTTGATATTATAATATATCTGTCTTGGCCTATTCTATTGCAAGGTCAGCAGAGAGATTCCCAGGTCAATTTTTTGCAAAGTGTCCAGTACAAGTCCGGCCCTGCACAATAATACCCTGGACATTTTCAGTGGAGATTTTAAAACATCTCGCTCTGCCATATTTCTGAACCATTGGCTGCAGGTTTGACTTGAGTCCTCAACGGTTCACCGTGGTGTTTTCAAGATGTAACGACAATTAAACAGAAATCCTGACCGTTTTGTGCTGGTGTACAACCTGATGTGAGATTCCATGATTGGCATTAGTAGATCAGAGGACGATTTCTTCCAACAAAGTGCAGACATAATTTATTGAGCCGGAGACATTGGGGAGGAACTTGATTCTGCCTTGTCCTGTTTGTATGTCGTCAGCACTTATCAACACCTGACCTTCGCCAGAGGACTGACTCTGGACAGGCCTTGACAAGTAAAATGGCTGTCTTTGTCGTTGGGAGTCACAAATCACTCATGTAATAAACAAAAAGCATGGAAAATACTATTTGATTCAAACTTGTGCAAACAAAGGTGGCTTTTCAAACTGTGAAGGTGCCGTGTGAAAGTTCAATATAGTCGTGGCTCATTCATTGTGCTAGACTGTTGGTTGCGACCTTTGGTGAACTGTTATTCAGTTGACCTGGACGTCCGAGCCGAGCTTGTATTTTTATTATCACTGTACTTTCTTTTCTGCAATGCAGATCCTTTATTTGGCTGCGAAGTTGTCTGATCTGGTATTATTGTTCAGGTTGCAATCTCTTCACTGTTAACGCTGAGTTTGTTTCCTGTTGGTTAAGTGACTTTGAATATGACATACACTTTAGTGTTTCCAAAAAACATTTGTATAACCATTTTACTTTCGTTGTTTTACAAATTGTTACTTAAAATGACATATTTCAAAGCCGTCGACCCAACACATAATGGCTGCCCCCTTTATAAGCTACAGTATGCATCACAGATATAACATAGACTACATAGTTGGAACAAACAAAAACATCGTTTTGAAGCACCCAGAATGCCTGAGTGTGAGTCCATGCTATTGAAGGCAATCTGCATTCTGTGCAGAGCTGATGGAGCTATTTTAGCACAGCCAGCAGGTGAGATAATGCCCTGTTGTTAGCAGCAGTATATGGCACTCCGTTGTCATTTTATGAACAACTGTAACATGCCACCCTTTTATATTAAGTTCGAAATGTCAGAGTGTGCAAAATACATGGATGTATATTTAAATCCTTCCAATATATGATGATATATATTACCGGAGCTTGTGAATCAAATATTGTGCAAACTGTTTCCAAGCTCCTCTTTCTGCTTTCATTAAAGTTTGGAAACTCTTTGTGACTTTTCCTTTATACATGGTTGCTTTACTTAGATAAGAAAGGAAATGCAGGGAAACTTCCAGACAGTAGAAGGCCATTTTGCCCATCATGCCTGTGCTGTATCCACAAGGCTTTCGCAAGTAGTTTGCCAATTAACATCTTGGATAGACTAACGAACTTCATTCACAAAATTAATCTAAATATCCACATACCTTTTGCCATTAACTTGCTTATAATCTCTAGGAAGGGAATGCAGCCGAGATACGAGCACAATTACTTACTTTATTTTGGAGAGATACTGTAAGTTTTTTTGAACTTGCAAAAATGCTAAGAGACACTCCAAATGTAATATCTCAGTCTAAGCTAAGACTCTTCATATGTAATACCGGCACTCGGTGGGTGGGTGAAGTTTCTGCTTCACTTTCTGAAAAAAAGTATCATCTGTATATTGCAAGAAGACGCCATAGATGCTTGTGTGGTGTGTGTTCTAAAAGGGGTTTCATGATTCTAAAGGGTCTCAGGAGTGTAAAGGTCGAAAGGATCGAAGGCGTATAAACGATAATGAGTATAAAGGGTCTAAATGTAATCTTCATCCCCCGCATCCAATAGTAGTTCGGGTATAAATTGTCTTCAGGGTCTCAAGTTATTTATTCGGGTCAAAAGGGATCTAAAATGCTATTTTTCGACTTTTTGGTTTTTTGATATTCCATTGTGTCAGCATTGACATATTATGAAATCAGTTGCTCATGGGAAAAGTGATGGGATTGGTATGCAACAATGGTGAAATAACCCAAACTAATACCACCTATGAGAAATCTGAAAAAGTCAAGAAATTGAAAATTTCGTATTTTTATTTTTTTGAAGCGTTTTTGAAAAATATTTCATGGTACACCTAAGTACAGTAATGCATCACATGCCAAATGACCCCCTGAGTATACCCTGGAAAGTTGGTGTTGATTGGCTGAGGGTTTAATAGTAGTTACCGGCCATTACAAAAAGACCTAAATATATCACACCAAAGAATGGAGGGAAGAACCAATTAGCACTCACCTAATCAATTAAACCCAGGTTTAAAAGCACTAAATGGCTACTGGGGAAGAGCAAAGTTTTTTGATGAGTATGACTGGCCATTACAAAAGGATTGAATCAAACCCACAAGAAAATATAGTTGCTGAGGTCACCAGAACTGAAAGTCAAACTCTGAGCTTCTCAAACATTCACGAAATTGGGACATGTAATGTAAGGTCAATGAATCGGGGAAAGTTAGATGTAATAACGAGAGAGCTGGAGAGAACAAGGACTGAAATTTTGGAAATAAGTGAACTTAGATGGACTGGTTTTAGGTATTTTCAACCTGACAATTACAAAGTGTTCATTTTTGGTCACAAAACTTGTAAAATAAATGGAGTGGCAGTGGTTTGCAATGATGAGACAACATGTCAGTGATCTGGATACAACAATTTTATAAGTGATTCTTCACGATTGAGAGATTGGACCACAAATGATGTACTTATAGCAATATCTCAAAAAATTACCGATGTATTTGGACAGAACTCAGTGAGCATGTTTGTTGTGTGATGATGACAAATTGGTTTAGATCAAAATCTGGATCCAGAAACGAGTTTTTTTATTTATTTGTAAAGTGATTGAGATGATGTAGCCAAAAACGAGGTAAAATCCCTCACCATTGAGAGATAGTGCCAAAAACGACATATTGGTACTATATTTCAAAAATTTGTGGGCAGATTATGACAACATGGTGAATGAGTTGGATCCATCCCTCCATTGTGACCATACTCTGTGCAGAGCATTGGTGCTGCCAAAGCAGTCTCATTGGCTATTGGGCACAATCCTGGGCAAGTTGCCACTCCGACACAGGATACCAGCAAGCTGGCACTCATTTTGCCAACCTCAGAAGGATGACAGGCAGAGTTAACCCCACCTGGTATTAATTCAACAGCGGAGTGGGATTTCGAACTCAGGATGCTCGAGTCCCAAGCCCACTACCCCAACCATTAAGCCACCAACAGGCATAATCAGTTTGATAGGTGACAAGATCAAGCCGATTACATTTTGGTTCAGGTCCGGATGCAGATCCGGCCTGGCAGTGCGATACAAAATGTAAACTGTTCAGCTTGATGGAGGCATGCACTCTACAGAGTGCCATTCTACTTATTCTTGGTGTAACGCAGAGAAGAAGACTTCATTAAGTGAGAAATGCCTGTTGAGCAAGCAGGGTTCAGAAGAAGAAGAGATACTCGATGTAGTTCCGTCGTGTCGTGAGGTCAAATTCAATGCACGTTCAGTTTCAACTGTTTAATCACACGTTCTCAATGCCATGTAATCTTTGCTTGAAATGTGTCACATGAGTCATGTATTCATTTTCTGTGATGAACTGCAATACAAGAAAACAACATCTCAGGCACTTTTCTCAAACAATTGGAAAATGCAAACATTTCCTCAAGAATTACGCACACGGCATAACTTTGCACCTTGGAAACAAAATGTATTTGGAACATCAATTAATTATGAACTGTTAAAGAAAACTCTTGAACTAATACATATTCTAAAATGTAACATGTAAATGATCAAAATCGTGCTCGTAAATATCATGGGGTTATGATGTACAAATTGCAGAGAACACCATCACGTGACATGGAAAACCTGACAAACTTTATCCATCACATCAAATCTGCACTTTAACCAATGCAAAGAAATATGCCCACAGAGCTCTTGACTAACTCTACAAGATAAAAAAACAAGAAAAAGAGCATTCCGATATTGCAGACCCTCACCAGGACTTATATTGTGTGGCGTTTGTGTACTTGTGTGTTACATAAATAATAAGAGACATAATTAGAACTGCCACTTTATAACTGCCAGCAGCGATGACCGGGTACCAAGACGTCCCGCTTTGATGCAACCCCACTTTAATCGACACCTGACCCGGAACCATGATGTTCATTATTATTCAATTGAATTCAGAATGGGATTAAAATAAATTCAACTCAGATCAAATGGAAGTCCTACATTGGAGTAA
>NC_140963.1:30669945-30684945 GCF_056783735.1 Eptatretus burgeri
ATAGCAACGGCCCTTTAAAGTGGTCGAAAAATCGAGGCTTGGAGTTCTGTGCGCAATCTATCTCGCTCCCTTCATGCTAATTTGCAGCCCTAACAAAAAATATTTGTAGGAGGAGATAGGTTTTGGGCGAGTACATGTCGAACATTTCAGAAACGGTTAATTGCGAATATCTCTAAGAGAAAGAGTCTGATTTTGATGAAACTTGGGTGAAATGTGTACAATGTGGCTGGCATGTACACAAAAATGAATGGTTGCTATGCACACCTCCGTTGCTTAGCAACAGCTAAAATACTTTATCGTACATCGTACACTTATTGTGGACTGTACAAAAAAATCAATACCTCCTAAACTGGACCTCTGGGGGACCTGTTTTTTTGTTCCCAAGGAGAATCTCTTACAGCATCATATAAAAAAATAAAATCTTTCGCGAATAGATAAATGGAATTACCAGGGCTGCCATTTGTTAGAGTCTCTTTGGAAACAAAATAAGAGGGCTGTGATAATCATATTTATTGTGCTAAATTGATTGATAGCATGTACATGAATATCGGCTCGTCACGTCGGCCAGCTTTCCATCCAGAGCGAGCAGCCATGTCGCCTCCCGGCTTGTTTATATATATGAGATACTCATTGCATCTTAGATTTCAACCAAAATGATATATTCATTTATTGTAACAAATACTGAATATGGTAACACTGAAACACAAACATATCTAATGTTCACCAAGGGTTTGACACTAATTCTAGTGATAAGTACAATGTAAATGTATTTGGAGAGTCTAGAAAGTTATCTATCTATAATTCCAGCAGTGTGTGTGTGTGTGTGTGTGTGTGTGTGTGTGTGTGTGTGTGTGTGTGTGTGTGTGTGTGTGTGTGTGTGTGTGTGTGTGTGTGTGTGTGTGTGTGTGTGTGTGTGTGTGTGTGACCGCTGTTTCTCGACAACCACTGGTCCGATCTAATTGAAACTTGCCCGGTATATTGCTGGGGACCTGAGGATGTGCCTTTTCAAGGTTTGATATTAATCGGACAAGTGGTTCCCAAGTTATGGCCATTTATTTACCAAACCAATGACAAGACACGTTGTTGCGTGGGTGTGGCCGATGGGGAAGGGAAGCTCAGCCGCGTTTTCCATTACGGGTTACAACATACGGGCTTCCGGATAATGATGACTTCGTGTATTCTAATAATTTCTCGATTTCTTATGCGCATTTATAGATAAACACAATGGCCCAAGTTCTGATCGTTTTCATATTAGACGGTGTATAAATTTCGGTAACATCAGAGTGCTGGTATGCTCCGAACCAGGAAGTAATTTTTTCTCTCTTCTCTTCTCTTTTTGTTTTTCTTTGCCACGACATTGCGAAAAGGTAAAATACGTTGGCGCTAATTGAATAATTGGGTATTAAAAATAAATTGCGAATAATCGTAACTGCAAATAATATCGAACTTCCGGGGCATGCACGTACGGTCACATGAGAGCGAAGAAATGGCCTGTGTGGTTTATTTATTTATTTGTTTATTTATTTGTTTATTTATTTATTTATTTTCGGGCATGTACTAGTATAACAAAAATGTGTCACAAGCATGATTATAAATAAACTGGTTTTATCATGATTATGGTTTTGAGAATTGGTATGAGCATACCCCTCTTCTTTGTCATATGGATGTGTTATTCTTATTGACATGAATGACTACTAAATATGTTATTTTCTTACTGTGCTTCCCAGGAAGATTAATATTGTCAAATGCTAATACATGTCAGAGTCACAATCTGACCCCGAGGAAGACTCATCATTATCGGAGGAGGATAGATCTGATGAATCCTCGTTCTCAGGTACCTCCACTTGACCCAATTAATTGGGTAAAGCAGGCATTGTATATCTTACTGGAAGACATTTGCCATCCACAAGATGCCAGCCATGTGAGAGTGGTGATGGGTGTGGCTTCTTAAGAATTTTTTTTCTGTATGAAGGCCAAGTAGTTTGCACGCATCACATACATTGTTAAGGAGTCATGATCTGGTGGGAGGCGCATGGTGGACTTCTTCTTTGAGTTTTTCCACTTCACTGCTCTTGCCTCTGCTAAAGTTGAACTCTTCCTATCAGAATAGATATACTTTATGACAAATTTGATCATATCTCTCAATACAGCATCTGTGGCAGGTATACTTTCCCCACACTTCTGTAGTAGGTGGCGTGCTTCTTCATGACTCACAATTCGATCATGTACTTGTTTCTTCCCATGCCCATAAAAGCCAGAATTGCTGTCACATCCACTGAGCACATGAAGTGGTATGATTACCTCTGCAACGTCATCATTACAGAGAGAATGGCAGAGCATGACTTTCTGCTTCTTTTTGATACATAGAAGACCATCTGTATGATGTGAAACGTATGCAGCCTGTACATACACATCAGTATCTTCACTGTCTATCATGACAGCCTCTGTGTAGCCAGCATCTCTCAGTGCCCCATGTATGGTGAACATTGCTGTGTCTGCTTCAGACTGTTCACACTTGAAGTGACAAACTTCCTTCCCAGTTTTTTTAGGTTAGTGCATCTGTTTCCCACACAATAGATTAGAATTTGTGGGACTTGCTGAGAGACTTTAGAAAATGCATCCTTGAGGAAGTTTTGCAGTCGCTGCTTGTTACGTTCTCCACACATAATGGTCTTGAACTCTGTGAGGGATGGAAAGGAATCATCAGACTTCATGAAAACATTGGGTACTGTGCCTTGTAACATAGTTCGTTGTTGTCGTTCACAGTCTTTGATGCAGTAAGACAAACAATATGGGTCAACAACACATATGATGGTCTCTGCAGAGGAGTGCCTTGACAACACAATCTTGACTCTCTTTTCAGCAGAGTCTGCCCATAAATATTTAGTCTCGTCCCCCTTCTCACGATCCTCCGTGGTTGGTGTTGCAAGATGCCAAATGAACCCCATATCAACTATGGCAGTATATGTGGTTGGTGAATCAATTGTTGACATGGTCATCTTTTCCAGAAGCTTGCTCTTCTGTACCTTCTTCATTGTCCCATTTACATTGAAGAGTGCAAGGCTTTCCTCAGTGATCCGATTAGCCATGATATCGGATAATTCAACAGCACCACTTTTCACAACAAGACTAATTACTTCAGACATTGCCTGATTTTCCATCTGTTCAGATTTTATTTTCTTGTCCTCAGGGGTCTGTTTGGTAGACTGAGCTTTTTCAAAGTTGAGGCGTGAACTACGATGGATTCTGTCTTGTAGATTTTTGGATTTACTGTACACCCTTCCTTCCATGAAATAATTAAGCTTTTCCTCTCCATCATTGAAGGCTGATTAAAAGTCAGCTACTAGGTGTTCTGGAGCTGCAATACCAGATTACAAAGTACAGAGGGTTGGAGTAGTGAGATCAAAGGGGTCACATTCAAACTCCTCAAAACATGCATTCAAATCTTGAATAGCTTGGTCATCAGATTTCATACGAGTTGGGGTACACTCGGCATGTTTCCTGGTAGTTGATGCCTGCTTAGTGTCATTTTGTAGACAAACTCTCACTCGAAGGATGTTGTTGACGTTCCGTGTGTTTGCCAACAACTGATTCTCATTCTTCAAGATTGACAGCCAGCCAGACTTCATCTTAGAGCCTTTGTTCATTGTGGTCTCAATCCAGATATCCAGAGCTAAAGCTGAGTAGGGATTACCAGACATTGACTGGGCAAACATACCACCTGCCAAGGACTCCTCCTGCTCTGTAGGCAATGTACATAGCATTGACCAAAAGTCAGGAAGCCACCGACCATACTTGTCATTGTCATAGATTTGCAGCCAGGGGCGCATCTGACGAAGTGATGACTTAAACTCTTCCCAATTACGACTTCTTAGTGAGTAGATGTTCATCATCAGTACCTCTACAATTTCCAGGAAACTGATCCATTATTTGGCCATGTCAGACTGCTCATACTGCTGGAAAATTTCATTGATGAACATATTCAGATCTTGGTGTGCCTCCAGCTGAGCATGACAAGTTGCCAGGTCAGTCTCAGAAGAGGCCAATGGAGGTCCAAGCTGATCCAGTTGACTTTGTGCATTTTCAGACAGCATTGAGTCATGCAAATGCCTTTTTAGTAGCCAATGAATTAGTGCCTCATACATGAGGCATAAACAGCAAATGGCACGTTTGTAGTGTTTTCCCCTGAGAGACTGATCAACCGAACCAGCTGCAATAACTTAACGGATATTTTTTTATATATTATCAAGTATCCCAATCAACAAGACAAGAAGAAAATTTTGTAAGGACAGTATCAACATGTAGGTAAACGCAAGCAAATCTGGAACAAGAAATGTAATATTTTAACCATTTCTGGCAGAAAACATGAATTTGGCCTTGAATTTGACCTTAAAACATGAAACACACTATTTCATTGAATGTCTTATGCGGAAATCAATATAAAATGACCCATTAAACATGTTTCTATGTCAACTGGTTCCAAATTTATACCATAATCTCCTTTTTGTCTTTGCGAGCAGCGGCCATCTTGGATTTTGCCCTCTGGTGGAGTTAGCCCGCACTTTTGCGACGGACATAGGAGCTAATTTTTTTCTAAATTTTCTACAGTGATAGATGCAGGGGCAAAAGCCTGAGAGTAAAGAAGAGGAGAGTTAAGACAGTAGTAAGAAAGGGGTATTTTACTCAGAGAGAAGTTATTGCATGGAATGATCTCCCTGGAAAGGTAGTGGCAGCAGAAACAGAAGGTATTTTAAATTGAAATAAGATAGGTTCCTGGAAGGATTGGAGATAGAGAGGTATGGGGATGTTGGCAGAACTTTTAGGTAGCTTGAGCATTGATGGGTTATTTTGTGCATGTGTGAGGAGTGTTGTTTGTGGGGTTTCATCAAGGAGTGTTGTGTGGTTGATGTTGTGTGTTTATTTTTTATATCCAAGAACCATGATCGCCCATGCCCCCTCTCCTGAAAAGGAAAAAACCGACAAAAAACGATTAAAAAGTACAGAAAAACTACAAAACAAAACAACCAAAACAACACTTAATTAAAAAAAAAGTTGCATTTTTCTTGTTACCCTCGAGGGTATTGGATTTCGGTAAGTTTGTTTGTTTTGTTTGTTTGTCCGCACAGAACTTTCGTGTTATTTTCCACAACCGCTTGTCGGATTGAGACAAAATTTTCACCATTGGTGTCACGACTCGTGTAGAATGTTTTCATGATAATTATGACGTCATGTGTCACATGGAGTGGCAGCCATGTTGGAAAAAACAATAAAAAAAATTGGACCTCTATATCTCCAAAACTGCACCAAGGAAAAAATTTAAACTTGGCACAAAGCAAATTGTTGTTTTTTCTTTAGTGTGAATTTTTTTTTATGTCAGGTGACTTCGTTATGACATCATAATTGCACACGTAGAACGCTACATCCGATCAGCATGAAAGTTTTGGAGGATCATCTCGGAATAAAATGGAACCGTTCAATCAATCCATGTGAAACTTCACAATTGTGATCTCGTCGTGCTGGGGAATACATGTTTAATTTCAACTTGATCAGACACACGGTCTGGCAGCCAGAATTATTTAATATTTTGATGTGGGGTTATTTTTAGATCCTCGTGGAGGATCTCTAAGTCTTACTCACATTGTTGTTCTTGTGGACTTTTTTTGTTTCACAGCCTACAGTTTTCATCGAAACTTCCGGAAACTTGGCGTATATATGTAAAAATACCTTGCGCAGACAGTAACCATCTCCGATTTTGAAAATTCCTCCAAGCTGTTAGTGATGACTTCAAAATATCTCTGCTAATGCAAATCGCCTAAAAAATTATCTCCGAAACTAGGCAAGCTTTTTGAATTCTGTTTGCAGGAATCGAACATGGCATTAGCAGAGATGAATTACCGCACATATGAAACATCACTATGATGTCATATCAATTTTTATGACGTCATTCCTATTTTTGGACATTTTTTGTTTCGCAACCCAGAGTTTTCATCGGATCTTCGTGAAACTTGCCATGTATATGCAGAAAGCCCACGCGCAGGCAGTAACCATCTCCGATTTTGGAAATTCTTCCCCAAAAAAAAGTTGACGTCATAATATCGCCGCTAATGGAAATCGCCGATACAATTATCTCCGATACTAGGTAAGCTGTTTGAATTTTGTTTGCGGGAATCAAGCCGGGCATTAGCACAGATAATTAGCACAGATATAAAATAATAAATTATAATTTATCGCAAAGCTGATACATCACAATGATGTCATATTCGTTGTTATGACGTCATCATTAAGAGGACGAGGATCTCGGCTCACTTGAGGCTGTTTTTTTAATAAGGCTCACTTGGCTGTGCCTGGATGTGTTTGAAGGTAGAGGAGTAGCAGCAGAAATGCGAATTCTATCCAGGTTCCTCCTGATGACTTCATCTTTTCTTTTTGCTTGTTTGGGTTCCTTCTGATGACTCCAATGCAGGACTGTACCTATTTAGTCTTCCATTTGCTCTGAATTGAATTCATTTTAATCCCATTCTGAATTCAATTGAAGAATAATGAACGTCATGGTTCCGGGTCAGGTGTCCGATCAAAGTGGGGTTGCTTCAAAGCGGGACGTCTTGGTACCCGTTCATCACTGCCAGGAATTATAAAGTGGCAGTTCTAGTTATGTCTCTTATTAATGACATAACACACCGGTACACAAACGCCACTCAAAATACACCACACAAAACTACACAAAACAAGTCCTGGTGAGGGTCTACAATCTCTGATTGCTCTTTTTCTTGTTTTGATCGTGTTGATAACTTGGTGTGATGTTGATATGGCGCAGGCATGATGGGCCGAATGGCCTCCACCTGCATCTGATTTCCTTGTGTATAACCTAAGGTATGCTGATGATACCACTGTTGGCAGAAAGTAAATATAACTTGACAAAACTGCTGCAAACAGTGAAGAAGAAAAGTGAAAAGGTGATCTTTCTTGAAACCGAAAAAAGACAAAAATCTTGTCAATTGAGAAGATCGACATGTTCAGATCGGGTGATGATCATGTGTAAATAGTTGAAAGTTCCATCTTCCTGGGTTATAAAATTGAAGTGAGTGAATAATGGAGAGGATAAATTAATAGTTGTTTTGCATTGGGAAGAACAGCAATGCTAGGATTGATAAAGACCTGAAATGACAAAGGTGTGATAATACAAGAGGAGTCTGGTGAATGATCTGATATTTCCAGTTGCAATGAATAGATGTGTCATTTGAAGTGAAAAAGAAAGAAGGGAAGAAGATTGGCAGTTTTGAAATGTGGTGTTGAAGACGAATGTTAAAAATTTCATGGACTGCAAGAAGAACAAACAAATCAGTGCTTGAAGAAATTAGACCACTATGTACATGAGAAGTGATGATGAGAAAACAGAAACTGTCATACTTTGGTCACATCATGCATGCAAAAAACAAAAGGCTGGAGAAATCACCCGTGCTTGGTATGGATGGGAGAAGAACAGGAAGAGGCAGACATTGTATGTATTGAATCTGAATGACATACTGCTTCTGCTTTCCCAACAATGGATGGAGGTCCGCAATGCCAGACATGAGATCAGAGCCAGACATGAAATATATATATATATATATATATATATATATATATATATATATATATATATATATATATACAGCCTGTCACCGACTTACAATGGTTGGACTTTATATTACGATGGTGTGAAAGTGAGCTGTGAAGATTAGTGGAAACTCAAGAGAAGACCAGAAACTCGAGCCTCATCAGAAGAGAGAGAAATTGATGACCCTGTTGTTGGTAGCATCTCCATCAACCTCATCATCCAGCAATTAATTTTAGTTCAATGCTTCAAACATTCTTCAGACCCAGTGGATAATTCGCTGTTCTGACTGTTCTGTACGATATGATGCGCCGATGTAACGAATCTGCTGCCGAGAAACCGGGACTCGAGAAGGTTCTTGATCACGTGGTTCGCTTTTCCCTTGACATGGCGATTGGAGGAGGGTTCGTGATCAAGTGTGTTCCATGTGAAGCACTCGTACCTCGCTATTTTTTTTTATTTTCATAACTATAACACTGAAAAACAAGGGATTTCCCGAGGCATAAAATATTCTGCACATGTTATTTGATGTCTGGATGTGCGTTATTGAGGAAAATGCATAGTGGCCCCGCCCCCATCCGGCTGATTGACAGTCGTACAGTCCCGCCTGTGGTATAGCCTGCGGGCATGCAGGGCGGGGCATGATGAGGGGAGGAGTGGTCGTGGTGGTCATCGTGTCTGCCAGGGATATAAGGTGTGTGCGCCGCCTGAGGCGTTGTAGTAATGCTGGAGTCGCCCGGCTCGTGAGTGTGCTGAATACGCAATAAAGGAGAGCCGCGGGCAAAGTACGCCCGCGCTCGCGCTTGTGCAACACAGCCCGGCTCGACTGTTCCTCCGCATCGTGTCTGCCTGCTAAGCATCTTCTATCAGTACACCACAGTTGGCGACGAGGATGGGATTTGTATTATGATCAATGTGATGTGGGGGCTTTGAGAGAGGTGGGGGCGAATAAAGAGGGTTTATTGGCCTCCAGTTTCCCCAGGCCACGGGTGGTTGTTTTGTCAGGTGCTTAGCAGGCAGACACGATGCGGAGGAACAGTCGAGCCGGGCTGTGTTGCACAAGCGCGAGCGCGGGCGTACTTTGCCCACGGCTCTCCTTTATTGCGTATTCAGCACACTCACGAGCCGGGCGACTCCAGCATTACTACAACGCCTCAGGCGGCGCGCACACCTTATATCCCTGGCAGACACGATGACCATCACGGAGCTACGGAGCCAAGGGTCTCGCCAGCACGAGCATGGCAGAAGGTCGGTGCACGGCGCACGAACGCGTGCCCGCCTTCGTCGGAATCGACTTCGGCCACGTCGAGTGGGCAACGGCCGCGCTCACTGTTCGTTTTATTGAGGTACGACAAATCGGGGGAATGATTTCTGCAAAGCCACGGCTAAAGAACGAGGACACGCGGTTCGGCTCGAACGCGGCGTGGGACGTCGCGCGAGCTCTGAAGAATGTCCGGGGTCTCGATGGTCGGGGCACAGCAGATGGGCCGGGGTCAGCGCGATGGGCCTGGCACGCACGGCCACGCGCACGGTCTGCGGCGCGGGTCGTGGGCGAGCGTTGCAATGCAATCACTCGGACGGCGGTCTGAGCACTCGAGGTCATCTACGGTGTGTGGGCCGAGGGTCATCGCCCATCGTTACAGTCATAGATGGCGGTGTGCGAAGCGATCCTTCCGCCCCGGGTCGAGTTTTGCAGCCTGAGCACGGAGATTCCAGCGACCCGGAGCGGGAGATGCTGCCCATGTTGAACCTGGTTTCAGTTGGTCCTACGGTGACAGGACCGATGCCAGTGAATGTCGAAGTGATCGGGGCACTGATCGGGTGTCGAATTGAGTCCGCTCATGCTGCCCGCGCATCGCGCGCGTACACCGGCGAAGCGGTTGCGCCGCTTGCAGCGCCCGACGTCTCGGTGCTTTACCGGGGGCGAAGCGCCCTACTCACGGTGTTTGCGGTGCGAGGGGAGGGGCCCGTCCTTTTGGGTCGGGACTGGCTGGCGCACCTCGGGCTGGATCTCCAGTTCGTACCTTCAGGTGTGCCGGTGCTCTCTTCGATGCTTGCGTCGAGTACCGAGGGCGAGGTTCTGGCGGCGGGAGCCGCGTCGATGCAATGGGAGCGGCCGTTCGTTGCTGCCTGCAACGGCGGTGTGCGGTTCGGGCAGCTCCAACAGGTTGCGGTGAGCCCGTGGCGTTAAAGGAAGTCGCGAGTCACAACATCGAGTCGACAACCAAGAGACGGACTCGTGATGTGGGTTGTGGGTTGCTGTTCATTGCATATTTGTTTTTCCTTGCTCTAGTGATGCAGTTTAACGTTGTTGAAATAAATGCCAGCAGTTCCCGTGTGAGAGTGGGTTTGGTGGAGATCAATCGATGGGATTTGTATTATGATCAATGTGATGTGGGGGCTTTGAGAGAGGTGGGGGCGAATAAAGAGGGTTTATTGGCCTCCAGTTGCCCCAGGCCACGGGTGGTTGTTTTGTCAGGTGCTGGGATTTTATCAAGAGAACGCGCTGTACGGAAAAATGAGTTTGCAATGGTTCAAATGTTATTCCTATTGATTTATGACGAGCTTATGGTTGAAGTGTGGTTTAAATGGAATTGCTACCGTCTAACTGCCGTGTGGGTCTCGGAGATCGACTCGGAGCCGGGACTCGTGCGCTGGTCAGCGTTACCCCCACCTCTGCTTTCAGCGAGGTCAGACGTGCCTGGCGCCTGGGGCGTGGCTCTCTGGGTGCGCTCAAGGCCGTTTTGGTCATGCGGTGGAATCTCAACTGATTATGGTGCGTGGGGTGTTGGGGAGTGTTTGTTGCTTCCAGCCAAGGGTGCTGTTCAGCACCCCCACCAACGTCGGTCGGGTCTGGCGGTGGCGCCGCGGGTTCCAGACAGCGGAGGTCCGGCCTCGGAATGTTTATCTGCTTCAGGTCTGCCTGGGGGAGGTGTGCCGGAGGGCCGGTGTGCTTGTGGGCCGGAGGCGTTTGATGGTGCCGGGGGAGGTTTGCTCGCTCGGGAGGTCGCCGCGACCTCGCCGAGGGCCATGTAAGCATGAGCCGCCTGGGGGCGTTTTCGCTGTGTAGTGCTGCTGTGCTTCTCCAGTAGCTCGCTTCCACGCATTATATGATGTGATGTGCTGTTATACTTCGCTGTTTTCATTTTTTGTGCCTTGTCTACTATTATACCGTAGTCCTTCGTGCTGTTTATGCTTATTATGATGGTGATCATTTAATAATCATACTTTTAGGAGGGAGGAGTGTGGTATAGCCTGCGGGCATGCAGGGCGGGGCATGATGAGGGGAGGAGTGGTCGTGGTGGTCATCGTGTCTGCCAGGGATATAAGGTGTGCGCGCCGCCTGAGGCGTTGTAGTAATGCTGGAGTCACCCGGCTCGTGAGTGTGCTGAATACGCAATAAAGGAGAGCCGCGGGCAAAGTACGCCCGCGCCCGCGCTCGCGCTTGTGCAACACAGCCCGGCTCAACTGTTCCTCCGCATCGTGTCTGCCTGCTAAGCATCTTCTATCAGTACACCACACCGCCCACCCCTCGGATCCTACCTTTTCTTTTACAAAGGAATTTAGTTTTGTGGACGTTTCGTGGAATCCTTCAGAGCGATTAAAATGACAATACTGAAGGATGATTCACAAGGTAAAACTCTGTTCCATGGTACCAGAATCGTTGCCATTGATAGATAGAAAAAATATATTATTATTATCATTATGAACAACGAGAATGAATTCCCAGGTTTGACCGATTTCGTTTTTTTTTCCCATGGTCTGGAAAACTGGAAAGTGACAATCAGCTGAACAAACCATGTAGGTTCTGTGTAGCCAAAGCATGTTTAAGGTAGGCTCGGCTAAGCTATGATGTTCGGGACGTTCGATGGATAAAATGAATGCATTTTCGACTTACGATGTTTTTAACTTACGATGGGTTTAGCGGGACTTAACCCCATCGTAAGTCGGGGACCGGCTGTATATGTGTATATATATATATATATATATATATATATATATATATATATATATATATATATATATATATATACATATATATATATATATACACATATACATATATATATATATATATATACACATATATATATATATATATATATATATATATATATATATACATATATATATACATATATATATACATATATATATATATATATATATATATATATATATATATATATATATACATATATATATACATATATACATATATATATATATATATATACATATATATATACATATATACATATATATATACATATATATATATATATATATATATATATATATACACATATACATATATATGTATATATACATATATATACATATATATATATATTGAAATGAGAGCGAGAGATGAACCTTCAGAGTTTAGGCTTTATTCCATTTGATTGGAGCCGCTTCTGTGGGCACACCAGGAAATACAGGTTCAGCTAGGAGTACATAAGCAGTAACGTATACATGTGCAGTTAACCATTGCAGACTAAATCCGCGTAAGCACGGAGTTCGATATAATCTCCATTCTCACCAGTCAATGAGCACCTTCAGTTAACGAGCATCAAGTGGACAGCCGATGTCAATAGCAATGCCCCGGGGACAATCACTCGTGCCGCAGAGACATCCCCTTATACGCGCGACGCACAACATGTGATCCCGCGTCATGTCCCTCAATTCACGTTAATTCACCACATTCTCCCCACCTTTAAAATGTAACTAGGGGCCCATCTTACACACCATGATTGCTTTAGCACCATAGGAGTATACATTTCAAGCAACGCGGACTAATAGATCTACAGAAGCATACATGCCAAGCAGTGATTATTTTGAGTTGTAGGAGCATGGTAATGAGCATCGATATATGATATAATGGGCATATAGGAGCATGAGCAGCGAGAATGCCGATAATCCCCCTTTACAGATTGAGTCGTCAAGGGGGCCTTGTTCGTCGACCTCTCCGGGGAGTAAACGGCAGTTTCACTTGAGGGAGAGTCCGGATCGTGTTGGTGAGGGTCGAGTTGTGCCGGGGATGACTCCTCGATCGCTCTCGGGTGGAACGCGGCAGCCCCGTCGCCTGGCGGAGTTCCTGGGGGAAATGTCAGAAGGAGGAGTGCCAGAAGGTGGTGTACCGGCGGGAGGAGTACCTGAGGGAGCCAGATGGCGAACCGACACAGTGGTCTCCCTGCCATCCGGGAGCCTGACATGAGCATACTCTGGATTAGTGTCAATGAGTTCGACCCCCTCCACCAGCGGTTCATACTTGCTTTGTCGTACCGGGCGTCTCATGTACACTGTACCGGGGTGGGTCAGCCAGTTGGGCACCGTTTGACCGTCAACATAACGTCGTTGGTGAGTAAACATACGTTCGTGAGGAGTGGCATTTGTGGACGTGCAGAGCAAAGAGCGTATGGAATTCAGAGCGTCAGGAAGAGTAACCTCCCATCGCTCGGGGCCCAGTCCTCTCGATTTCAGCGCCAGAGTTACGGCTTTCCAAATTACTCCATTATACCGTTCCACCTGCCCGTTTCCCTGTGGGTTGTATCCCGTCGTTCGACTAGTTGCTATGCCGTGCTCTAATAGGAATTGTTTTAGCCCGGCCGACATGAAACACGGCCCTCTGTCTGAATGTATGTACGAAGGTCTCCCAAACATAGCGAAGAGGTCAGAGAGACATTTTACGACAGTGCCCGAGGTCATATCCGAGCACGGAAACGCGAAAGGGAACCTTGAATATTCATCAACAACGGTGAATATGTATCTGTTGTCTGTTTCGGTCGGTAGGGGCCCTTTGAAGTCGATGTTTAGTCTCTCGAAGGGGGAAGTAGCCTTGATCAGTCTGCCAGAAGCCGCGCCATAGAATCTGTGTTTTAGTTCAGCACAAACAGGGCATGAAGCATTCATTTGTTTAATATCTTCAACAGAATAGGGAAGATTTTGTCTGCGTACGAAATGTGCCATCCTGGTTACCCCTGGGTGGCACAGAGACACATGGAGGTCTTGCAAAGCCTGACTGATTGTTGCCGAACTGTAGACCCGGGAGAAGGTATCTGCAGCAGGGTTTTCTTTCCCGGGCCGGTAAACAATGTCGTATCTGTAGCAAGCTAGGTCTATCCGCCATCTCATAATTTTTCATTCTTAATTTTCCCGTTATTTTTCCCATCAAACATGAAAGCCACGGATCGTTGGTCCGTAACGAGCGTGAAGTGGTTTCCCAGTAAATAATGTCTCCATTTCCGCAGCGCCTCAACGATGGCGTACGCTTCCTTCTCTATTGCCGAGTGTCTCTGCTCGCTTCTAGAGAGTTCTCGAGAAGAACGCGACCGGCCGCCCAGACTGATTAAGTGTAGCAGCTATGGCGTGATTTGAAGCGTCGGTTTCCACCACGACGCACCGAGCTGTTGATCGATAAAACCACGGACTTACTGATATCATCCTTGGTTGTGGAAAGCCCTTACGACAGCGGCATCTGGTGGAAAGTTTTTGCAATGCACTAGGGGATGTATTTTCTCGGAGTATTGCGAAATCCATCTTGCATAGTAAGCGAACATCCCGATCACCCGGCGCATTGTTTGCAAGTCCTGAGGTGGTGGAAGCTCACGGAGCGGGCGCAATCGCTCAGGATCAGGCTTAATTGTGCCGTCGGCTATTGTGTAGCCGAGAAGGTCAATTGACCTTGCCGAGAATACGCATTTCTCGTAGTTGAGAGTCAGATTATATTTTCTAGCAATGCTCAGAGAATCTGTCCAGATTCATATCATGTTCCCTCTGATGGCTACGGCACAGTGTGACATTATCCACGTAAACAAAAGTGTCTTCGAGGTTTTCATCTGAGATGATGTCGTCCATAACCCGTTGGAAGCAAGCTACTCCATTCGTGACACCGAATGGTATCCTTCTGAACTGGTAGAGGCGCCGCCCTGCCTGGAATGCAGTGTACGGTTTGTCTTCCTCTCGGATGGGAATTTGATGATAGGCGCTTCGCAAGTCGATGGTACTGAATACCTTATAATTGGCCACGCGTTCGACCATCTCATCTATGCGCGGCAGGGGGTAGGCGTCGAGTTGGGTGAAGCGATTGACCGTTTGGGAATAATCGACAACCATCCGTTTCTTATGGTTCTGACTGCTGGTTACTAACACCTGTGCGCGCCATGGCGAATCGCTCGGTTCTATAATTCCCTCCTCCAGTAATCGCTTGGTTTCCGAAGTGATGAAATTCATGTCACCAGTGGTATATCGCCGCGATTTGATCGCTATCGGTTTGCAGACCGGCGACAAGTTAGCGAACAGCTGGGGGGACGTCACCTCCGCGGTGGTCAACGCATTTAAAATTAGACGAGGCTTGCTTCCTCCAAAGGGTATTTCGACGCTCGTGTGCTGCTTGAGGACATTAT
>NC_140963.1:30689945-30692445 GCF_056783735.1 Eptatretus burgeri
ATTTGACGACTCGGGACGAGTCTGTAAAAAGGGGAGGGGGTAGTGTTGTGGTTGACGAAATTCGCAAACCACCATTCAGGTCCCTTAGGTGAGATATCTCTGTAAGTATATGTGTAGTTAGGCCCAAACCCGTTGTTTAGAGGGAATAAATGTCATTCATGCGGGCTGCGACCCTTTTAGATAGCCGTTTTTCTTTTACTATCTTTATTTTGGACCAGCCGCCATTACTACCACCACCAACCACGTCTCAACAGCCATCACACAACAACCACCAACCGCAACGCCGCTTCACAACAACAACAACGCCAACAGCCACGACCTTTACCGTCACAACTCGCCCTCGCAACCATCGCATCACCGCCATTTCCGCGCCGCTTGTGGGCACCGATACTGGACTCGTGCAGGGCGCGCACCGAGCAGGGGTGCGAAAACACAAGCCTTTCCGAAGCAGTCGGATCAAAAACGACTCACGCCCACTTCTGTTCCGTCCTATCAGTGAGCATGGGGCGATTTGGCCCCGCCTCCAGGTGCGTCGGAGTGTGGTCGCTATATGCAAATTCATGGATCAAAAAGCATTCATGCCCACTTTTCTTCTGTCCAATGGGAAGCCAGCCAGAGGTAAAGGGTCGAAGGTGAAAGAGCGAAGCCACGGGGGGCTATAAAGGGCCGCTTTCGCTCGTAGTTGAGTCAGTCAAGTGAAGTTGAGTTGGGAAGAGTTGGAAGAAGTTCAGAGTTGAGTTGGGAAGAGCCAGTCAAGAGAGGAGTCGGAGAAGGCAGTTGGACGGAGCTGTGGAGAGTTGGAGAGGTGGCGGCGGCGAAAGCAGTCGAGGGGGTGCTCGTGTCAGAGTCGGGGAGCTGCGGAGAGGAGAGGCCGGCAACGCGACCGAGGTCGTGGTCGAGACGCTCGTCGCGGGACCCGAGCCAGGGAGATATCCTCCTTCCCCCAAGCATCAACAACCCCCTCCTGTTTCCCCCCGCGCTGAGATAGTGCGAGAAGGGGGCCCCGTTCCCACCCCATTCCAGACACTGTCCGCGAGGCCCGCGGAGTCGGGGCGCCACCGCCATTTTGCGGCTCATCATCAGACCGGTAGGCCCGACGCGGTCTCGGCCCCAGGCCCGTCTGCCCCCATCATCCTTGAGGGTGGTCCTTTTCTTTTGCTTTGAGTATATGTGTTGTCGGCGCCGTCTGTGAAGTAAAACTGTATAAGTGTTGCCGTGTGCTCGGTAGTCGGTTAGCTCTGCATTGTGTTTTGCTTTCACATTTGCTTTTTGTGTATTATTGTGTGTTTCTTCTTCTTTTACATTTGCTTTTGGTGTAATTGTATATGTGTGCTTTCCGTTCATCGCGAAATAAATGTGCTTTATGTTGAACTGTTTTCCCATTTCGCTTCGTCTTTTCCTTCATTGAATCTCCATCTTACTTCACGTAAATGGTTGGTCGTGGGCTAAAACGCCCGATAATTAATCGAACCGTCCAGGTTGACGATAACACCGCTCGGTTATCCCGATAGTACGGAATGGGTCGCTTAAAGTGGCCAGTGTCCGAAGTCGACCTGCGGCGAGGTGCGATCGCCCGGTCTACCCTCCGTGTGGGTACTTAGGTAGGTCGAATTTGGCGAGCAACCCTATCCCACGCGGGGGGCCGATTGGCACGATCGTGGTGAGGCCGAAAGGCCCACCCGTGACTAGTTCCCGGCGTTAGTCCGAGAGGGTCACGACGGGATTGTCCGTCCGATGGGCGACGTGCCGCGATTCGAGTTACGTGGCCGTTCGCACGCCGGCGGGCGCGAATCCGCAACAATATATATATATATATATATATATATATATATATATATATATATATATATATATATATGTATATATGTGTATATGTATATATGTATATATGTGTATATGTATATATGTATATATGTGTATATGTATATATGTATATATGTGTATATATGTATATGTATATATGTGTATATATGTATATGTATATATGTGTATATATGTATATGTATATATGTGTATATATATATATATATATATATATATATATATATATATATATATATATATATATATATGTATATATATGTATATATATATATATGTATGTATATATATGTATGTATATATATATATATATATATATATATATATATATATATATATATATATATATATATATATATATATATACACGAGGTGTGTTCAAAAAGTATCCAACCTTAATTTTTCGTGCGTAAACAAATGAAGCTGGGGAGGCGTGGTTTGGTGCACATATGTAGGCGATCCTAATTGGTATGCGTGAATATTTTCCCGCCTGCAGAAGCTGTCAGTCGCCGACAGACTGCCGATGAGTGAGGAAGTGTAAGTGAGCGCCGTCGGATTTTCGTTTTTGACAAAATGACGGAAAAACTTGAACAACACTACTGCATCAAATTTTGTGTAAAGCTTGGCGATTCCCAAGTTGAAATGATCCGCAAGATTCAACAGGCCTTTTGGAACGAAG
>NC_140963.1:30697445-30699945 GCF_056783735.1 Eptatretus burgeri
ACCCCTAACCAGTAACAAGAGTATGGGTGTCATTGTGTCATATTGCATATCACAAGATGAGGTGTTGAATTCTGAACATTTTGGCGTTAGTTGCATGCAAATTGAATAAAAATTGACCGTGTTATCATAAAAAGACGATTTTGACCTTTTCGTGACCTTGACCTTTGACCCGAACGATCCCAAAATCTAATCGAATGCTTCCTGGCTAATAACCAATCATCCCACCAAATTTCATGCAATTCGGTTTAATACTTTTTGAGTTATACGAATCACAAGATTACAAATAAATAAATAAATAAATAAATACACGCCGACCAAAACATAACCTTTCGCAGAATGCGAAGGTAACATAAGCTATCGTTTCTAAAAGCTTATGACTTCAAACTAGAGTAGTTTTCAAGCGTACTGAACATTTCATTTTGTACACATTTGAATGGATGGCCATCTTTTTTTCCTATGCCATCCCTACACATGGAGTACTCTTGTACTCCATGATAATAGATGGACTTCGAACAAAAACTTCGCTCTTTTAATCACAAACTTGCCTATTTTAAAAGCCCATGTTTCCATAATTAAGGAAGAAGAAGCAGTAACTCGAGCTTTAATGCAGCGGTTCCAACAGGAGCATTTATTATTCCACAGCAACAGGAATCCTTCACAAAGAAATGAGAGGAGCCTTCAAAAGGAAATGTAATGGAGTTGTGGGCCGGAGTTCAGTGGCGATAAACGACCACTAGGTGGAGCAGTAGATCTGTCTCCCACCAAACACCCGGAATTTAGGTCGTGACCCTTGGATAACTCCAAAAGGTTACGGGTCCCTTAGCGGACCGTGGACGCCAATATTTCGACCACATGGCGTAGGGTTAATTGTCTCGATCTCCAATATCCCCAAATAACCACACAGTCTAGCTTCTGGGGAAACCACACCCTCGGCCGACTCTGTCCGATCCGAGTTGCAGGTAACGATTCGGATCCGGCGTAACCGAGTGGAGTTACCAGAGCCGCACTGGTCCCAATGGCAACTTACCGGCCCAAATGACCTTACTATTTCTCAATACGCACCTTGCTATGCCAATGAAGGAAAGCACAAAAAACGAGCTGGTACATTTATCAGGGGTTTATTTATTACAATAATCGGGGGAGGGGGAGCACAAAAAGAGTTATCACGAATCACGAAATGCAATGTACAATGAACAAGGCACTAAACGATTCTACTTACACAGACTGGCGCCACACACACACACACACACACACACACACACACACACACACACACACACACACACACACACACACACACACACACACACACACACACACACACGGTGGCCGCGGCCTGTATTTGCACCTGCCCACCTCGTGCGGTCTGCTCGAGCTTGTCCGGTGGCGGGACTCAAACCCACCGCCAACAACGCCGCACAAAGCTCCGGGAACCAAGAATGGCGCCACGGACGCCAGCCAGCATGGGCACGGACCAGATGAGAATGCCAGCAGCTTCCTCTCTTTCTCCTTTACGAAAGGGGTGAACCTTGCTTGCTTTGACAAGGTGAGCCTTTCTTGCTTTCAACCAGGCGAACCTTGCTTGCTTTGACGAGGCGAACCTTGCTTGCTTTGACGAGGCGAACCTTGCTTGCTTCGACAAGGTGAGCCTTTCTTGCTTTCAACCAGGCATACCTTGCTTGCTTCGACGAGGCGAGCCTGTCTTGCTTTCGACCAGGCGAACCTTGCTTGCTTCGACGAGGCGATCCTTTCTTGCTTTCGACCAGGCGAACCTTGCTTGCTTCGACGAGGCGAGCCTTTCTTGCTTTCGACCAGGCGAACCTTGCTTGCTTCGACAAGGCGAGCCTTTCTTGCTTTCAACCAGGCGTACCTTGCTTGCTTCGACGAGGCGAGCCTTTCTTTCTTCAATGAGGCGAGCCTTTTTTGCTTCGATGAGGCGAACCTTGCTTGCTTTTTCTCCATGGCTCGCCACTTCATATTATCCTCCCCCCTCCCCCGCGGGTCAAGGGCTCTGAGGGGCTCGCCTCCGGATTGGACGAGGGGTTGTCGGGCGACTCGTGGCTGCCCTTCATTGGTCGGGCCGAACACTCCCTCTGGCGGGGCCGCCCCTGAGGTTGTCAGCCGCCCTGATTGGCTGGGGCGTGCGTGCGATGCTCGCCCCTCGTTCATTGGCTGGAGGAAACCCTTGAAGCCCCTCCTTGGAGTGTAGCCTCGATCAGAAGCGACGGAGGCTCCACCCACGCCCTCAGCCAAAAGCACGTGGGAAATGGCGACCGGGTCGAGTGCGGGTGGTGTCGCTGTTGTCGCTGTTGTTGTTGTTGTTGTTGTTGTTGTTGTTGTTGTTGTTGTTGTTGCTGTGGATGTAATCAAAACCTAACTAAAAAAATAACTCATAGCACACACGAAATTTCTATTAGACATAGGGGATGGATTCTAACTATAAACACATACTTATCGAAATAACTGAACGATGGGGACTCTGGCTGTTTGTGTGTAAAAG
>NC_140963.1:30704945-30742445 GCF_056783735.1 Eptatretus burgeri
AGGAAAGCACCAAATTTGGCACACTAGTAGCCTATCACATTATGAACAGATTTGGATGTTGGGCCATCTCAACATTTTTGATGGCACTGGAAAATGGCTGCCACAGCCATCAGCGGCTGAATTTGAGATGGCCCAATATCCAAATCTGTTCATTATATGTTCGGCTACTAGTTTGCCAAATTTGGTGCTTTCCTCACAAAATGCACAATTGTTATGCGAAGTTGCCCCACTACAGGTGTCTTCCAATGATTAGTCTCATACCACAGAACCACCACTTTTGTCTTCTGCCTCACTGTCAATGGCATAGTTGAGCGACAGAGCTAGAAATCCGAAGGAACAAATACTATGCGAACACCACCAAACCCTGAAAGGGAAAACAGTATCGGTCGAAAAACAAGGAAATGACATGAAGTCAAAGTTGTATCAATCTTTTTGAAGCACCCTGTATAGATACACAGTATATTTTGGGGTTTTATATATATATATATATATGTATATATATATATATATATATATATATATATATATATATATATATATATATATGTATATATATATGTATACATGAACAAAAGGCAATGTGTGTGTGTCAGTGTGTCAATGTGTGTGTCTCCTCAAAAACTCCGAATCGATAAAACCAGCAGCCTGAAACTTTGCATGCATACTAAGAAAACTCCAAGAAAGTGCAGGAGTGAAAATTGGGTGTTTGGCTTAATTAAAACACTCTTTTGAAGGAAATTAACAGCCTTATTTAATTATATCCTTCATCAGGCAATCCCCGACCACCTTGCCGTCTGGGGTCTTAAGGTGTTTCCTCGGTAACCTCGCTGGGGTCTGAAGCTGCCATGTTTTCTGGCCTGCTCAACCTTACCTTGACTTGGAACAGGCTGCAACGATTTCATCATGATAAAGTTTATTTTTCACTTTCCTCACTCATATCGGATGCCTGTTCATCATAGCTACGAATCGTTATGTACATCGCTTTTGTAAGTACAATAAGTTTTCAAATTATTAGCTTGGAGTGATTTCATGCATCATGAGATGATTTTCCATGATCTACTCTCACGGACTAATTAAAGTATATCATCGAAATGATATTTCGCTTTATAGGATCGGATATCGTCCAGGCTATATAAGTGTCGAAATCTGTTGTGAAATCTGATAATTTAAAGAAATAATGAGTCTGATAACTAAGCCGATATACCTATTCACTTTTTTTGTATACATTGTCAAGGCTAGTATGAGAGCTAACACACAGCACACAGTAAGGGTGACATGAGAAAGAGGGGTGGGAGAGGTTAGGACAAAACAGTGGAGAACAGAGACATTAGGAGATCTGTGGAAAGGAGAGGGATGGGGCGGGGAACACGGGGTATACAAGATGGACATGACATGGACTTTAAGCAAGCAGGCAAGTGACGAATCATTGTGTACATCGCTTTTGTAAGTACGAGAGTTTTCAAATTCGGAGTTTGGAGCGATTTTCATGCATTATATGAGACAATTTTCTGCGATTTACTTTCACGGACGAATTAAAGTATATCATCAAAATATTATTTTGCTTTTAAGGATAGAATATCGTCTGGACTCAATAAGTGTCGAAAGTGTCGGTCCTGGAATAGTTTACGGTAAATAAATATTTGGAGTCAGTGTGTCGGCCGTGGAATCGTTTCAGGTAGATAAATATGTAATTGGACGTGGTGTGTCGGACCTGGAATCGTTTATGGTAAACAAATAATTGGAGGTGGTGTGTGGGTCCTGGAATCATTTGAGGTTCATCTATTCGAATAAAAGTGTGAGTGTGTGTGTGTGTGTGTGTGTGTGTGTGTGTGTGTGTGTGTGTGTGTGTGTGTGTGTGTGTGTGTGTGTGTGTGTGTCATTTATTGGTATCTACATGGGTTTCAGAATGTGTAATGAAGGCCTCCCAGGGTGGGTTCAAAGTATCCACCTTCATTTCGGTAAGGGGTCACGATTCACAGACCAAGTTGTGAAGTTTTCTTTTTTCAAAGTTTTGTGCCAAGGGCTAGTTACTGAGCCAGGACAGCTTCCAACTCATTTATTTGTGGTGATATTCCCAGTGATGGTTTTTTTAATGTATCTGTGAGGTTCTTCGTCATCATTCCCATGAGGTTCTTTATCATCACTGGCACAACTGTGGCATTCTTCAGCTTCCAGGATCTTTTCACTTCATGCTTGAGGTCTTGGTATTTTGTCATTTTCCTGACTTCTGCATCATGAGTCCAAATCACCGGTATCAACACGTCAATAAGCAATGCCTTCTTCTCTTTTTTTTGTTCCTATGTATGATATTTGGTCACAATCCGTTGTTTTCGATGTTCACACTCGATTGGATCATAAGGTCGTACGTGAGCAGTACTTCAATGTTTTCAGTGATTGCTTTTGGTTCATTTTCCCACAAATTTTCTGGAACTGGAATATCAATTTTTTTCCAGATGTGCCAGTGGATTACTTTACAAACTCTGTTGTGTCGTTGTGTGTACGGCTGTTCTGACATGTTTGGTATTTTTTTTAGGTGTTTGGTCATTAAGCATCACATATCATTCTCTTTGCTAACCCCACATCCACCCTTCGCCTGTCTTTTTTTTTTCCTACTCTCCCCCACCCTTTTCTCTCACTCTGTCCCTCCTCACCCCCATCCCCTCCTCATAAAATGCAGCACTCTCCTCCCACACCTCTTTCACTCTCTGCGTGTTTGTATGTATGTGTGTGTGTGTGTGTGTGTGTGTGTGTGTGTGTGTGTGTGTGTGTGTGTGTGTGTGTGTGTGTGTGTGTGTGTGTGTGTGTGTGCGCGCGCGCGCGCGCGCGTCTCTCTCCCTCTCTCACGCATCCCTCCTTCCGGCAGTGAATAGCAACGTTTGGTGAGGTGCCGCTCTCCCCACCTCCCCCCTCACTCCCCCTTCATCCATCTTACCCTTCAGCTGCCTCCCCTCTCTCTCCCTCCCTCTTCCCCCCCCTGTTTTATTGACCCTTCAGCGAAGCGACAAGTTGTATTTGCTAGTGTGTGTATATATATATATATAGAAAAACAGAGACATGACATAAGTAAATAGACACCATTATTTTTGACTATTTTATGTATTTATCATTTGAAGTATATTTGATCCATTTTGATACACACATTAGTATTTTGTGGACGTGCCATTTGCAGATTTAAACGCTTTTACTCTTTCAGGAATAGAACGAACGAGTTCTGAAATTTTCTCTTGTGAGATTCCTGCCCAGGTTTCCTGCAAAAGTTTAGCAATTCTGCCCATGATGTTGGTTTCCTGGACTTTTTCCGCACAGCTCGATCCAATATGGCCCAGAGGTGTTCAATGGGATTCATCAGGAGACTAACTTGGCAATGGACGTTGCTTGATCCCATTTCTGTCCTGCCATTCTTTTGCCTTTTTTGGAGTGTGGCATGGAGCTCCATCTTCCATAAACACAGTGTTGTTTTTGACCATCTGACCAGTGGAGAAGACAGGGAGACATCCTTCCTCAAGGATAGAAATGTATATGATGGAGTTGATGTTGCCAACACACTCTACAAGCTCTGACCGGCCAGTGTTCCAAATTGCTCCTCACACCATCACTGAAAAACCACCGTGTTTGACAGTTGTCTGCAATCGGTTCAAAAAAACTTATGACTGGGAAGTCTCCAGACCATATGCATCCACTCTCAGAAAATTGAGCAAATTGGGGCTCATCTGAAAAAACTTACAGTTTGTCAAATCTCCAAGGGTCTGTTGGCCATCTCATCAGCCCACTTCTTTCTCCTTGAAATTTTAGCTGGTCTAAGAACAGGTTTTCTCCGAGCTGCTCTCCCAGAGTAGCTCAGTTGATGACTGTACCGCACGGCAGTTCTTGAGCTAACTTGGACCTCCTCTGCAACATCTGCTGCCTTCCAACGTAGAGTTTTCTCAATGGACCACTTGACAGCTCGAAGACACCTTTCCGAGGGCCCAGATCGACCAGAACGAGAAGCTGTGGATTTCTTGCCTTCACTGGTGAATTGCACAATCACCCGATTGACCATAGAAAGTGGGATGCCAACGTTCTGCGCTATCTGACGCTGGCTGACTCCACCTTACAAATGGCCAACGATTCGTCCTCTTTGAAAATCGGAAAGTTTGTGTGCTCCCTGGGTTTGAGGCATAGTTAATTGTCATACAAGACCCAGGAAGTCATTTCTGCAAAGAAATAGTCAAATATTAGGACAAATCGCAAAGTAAAACTGCATGATGCAGGGGAAATTTAGAAATTTAAGGTGTCTATTTCCTTCTCTCATGTCTCTATGTATATATCCATCCACCCATTGGGACCACACTCTGTGCAGAGCGTTGGTGATGCGTAGGCAGTATCCTTGGCAATTAGGCACAATCCTGGACAAGTCGCCACTCAGACACACGATACCAGCAAGCTGGTACTCATTTTGCCGACCTCAGAAGGGTGACAGGCTGAGTCAAGCCCACCTGGTATTAATTTAACAACCAAGCAGGATTTGAACTCAGGACCCAATGATCCCAAGCCCACAACCCTAACCATTAAGCCAACACCAGGCCAATATTAAGCCTAACCATAAAGCGTTCCCATTATATACAGGATGTAAATATATTCATATATATATATATATATATATATATATATATATATATATATATATATATATATATATATACATTTATATATACATATACATATACATATACATATACATGCATTTGGAGTGAAAACTGAGTCTTCCTTTCCTTCGGCGCCTGGTGATGACATTGTGCATCGCCTGTATGGTGGGAATGAGTGCTGTACAAGAATTAATCGATTAATTGATTAATCAATAAATAAAAAACACCCTTTATAGCCAAATCACTTGTTCACTGTCATGTCCAAATATCAGCTTCCTGGCTCAAAAGGTGCCTGAGATATTACCCAGATGAGAAATAAAATAAATAAATAATAAATCGATAATAATTAAGTAATTAATCAATTATGATATTCATCAAAAAATGAAGAATACCGTTTTTGCCAAAACACATCTTCACCTTGTCCCCAAATTTCGGCTTCCTCGATCGTTCCTCGGCTGAGATATTGTCCAGACAAACAAACAAGCAAAGAAGAAAGCACACAAACGGAGTGAAAACTGAGTTCTCCATTCCTTCTGCACTCGGCAATGACATCATGCATTGCCTTGATATGGAAATGCGAAGTAGCTGTGCACAACAACAACTGTACGCAACATTCTGTTTCTAACATTGTTTCAAACAAAATAGAAAGTAAAGTTAGTGCAAGCAATGTATGTTGGAATGATTGCAACATAAAATACACTTCAAAAGTCAAAACGAATTGTGAAACAGATCATTCTCCCTGTAAGTTTTTGAAAACCATTAACGAAACTGCTCATGTGACTTGGTTAATTCATTTCTAGTTGCTTTGGGTAACGACATGACATGCAACATGTATTCCATTATATATCAATCAGGTCGATATCGCTCTTCGAAATTGGTTTTTTGGTTAGAATTTGCTCAAACGGATGTAAAGCGAAGATTGAAGAGATGAGATCTTGTGAAAATTGGACGTTCTGATTCATTGTTTCACCTCCAGCAGAGCACCATGAGCATGCAAGCAGAATATTTTTGTATAGGTTGAGGTATTGCTTGCTTTAAAGCTGTCTCGTCGAAGTTTTAATGCCGACCCAGGAATGAACTGTCACCCTGGTGTTTACAATGTCTCGTGATGCATCAATGTGTGTGCCGCCCATCGGAGGGACGATCAGCTGGAGGAACCATGCATCTGTCACCCCTGGAGGTGTTATTGGAATTTAAAGATCCCACGATGTCTTTCAATAACAGTAGGTGAGTTGTCATTCGTACCCTGGCTAGATTTCAATTTCCTGCCCAAATCAAAAAGTTAACCAGACTTTGCCGGTGTCATGGTTAGAGAGTCTGCTCTGAGTCTGGGGGTGGTGTTGGCGGTTCAAACCCCAATCAAGTCATGCACCAAATATTTTAGAAATGGCATGTGCTGCTTCCTTGCTTGAAATTCAGCCTTAAGAAAGAATAGAGCATGACCAAACAACCATATGTTGGCAATAATAGCGCAGGCTGTGATGGGCTGAATGGTTTCCCATGCATTGAAGTTCCTTGTGAGGGAACATAGACTTATCACCTTCATTAGAATGGCAAGCCTGACCAGCTGGTTTGTGAAATATTTGAGCAAAATACCTTCCCGTAGGCAACTTCATAAGAAGGAGGGATTAATTGAGACCATTGAAGAAAAGAAGAATAAATTGTCCTTGTGTCATGCATCATTTACAGTGGTGAGAAAAAGTTTGTGAACCCTCGAGATTTTTCTATATGTTTGCATAAATTTCAACTAAAATGTGATCAGATCTTCATCTAAGTCCTAATAATAGACAGAGAGAAACTGATTAAATAAATAGCACACGAAAAAAAAATCTACAATTTCATTTATTTATTGAGAAAATGATCCAACATGCAATTTGTCAGAAAATGTATGTGAACCTCGAGGTTAATCAGCTCAATTAAGGAGGTAATTACAGTCAGATGTTTCAATCAATGTGATGACAATCAGGAATGAGTTTGGGTGGCCCTGCCTGATAGGAAAAACATAAACTTTGTTCATCACCATGAGAGTCTGGTCTTCACCACACAGGTTCATGGAAGCGTGTCATGCCCCGATCAAAAGAGATTTCTGAGGACCTCAGAAAAAGAGTTGGCGATGCTCATCGGTTTGGAAATGGTTACAAACTGTTTCTAAAGATGTTGGGCTCCATCATTCCACTGTCAGGCAGACAGTGTACAAATAGAGAAAATTCAACACCAATGTTACTCTTTCCAGGAGCAGTCATCCAACGGCATTCACTCCAAGAGCAAGGCGTACAATAATCCAGGAGGTCACAAAGAACCCCAGGGTAATGTCTGAAGATCTGCAGGACTCTCTTGCATTGGTTAATGTCAGTATTCATGCGTCCACCATCGGGAAAACACTGAATAAGAATGGTCTGCATGGGAGGATAGCATTGAGGAAACCACTGCTCTCCAAGAAGAACATTTCCACTCATCTCAAGTTTGTCAAAGGCCTCCTGGATGATCTAGAAGGCTATTGGAAGAATGTTCTGTGAACAGATGAGTCGAAAGTGGAACTTTATGGCTTGAATGAGAAACGTTATGTTTGGTGAAAACCAAACACTGCATTCCAACCGAAGAACCTCATCCCAACCATGAAGCTTGGTGGTGGGAGCATCATGGTTTGGGGCTGCTTTGCTGCCTCAGGACCCAGATGGCTTGCCGTCATTGATGGAACCATGAATTCTGGATTGTACCGGCAAATTTTACAGTAGAATGTCAGGGCATCTGCCCGTGAGCTGAAGCTTAACACAAAGTGGGTCATGCAGCAATACAACGATTCTAAACACACAACTAATTCAACAACAGAATGGCTGAAGCAGAAGAGATTTTGCTATCTTTTTAAATGGCCAACTCAAAGTCCAGACCTTAACCCAATTGAAATGTGGTGGCAGAACCTAAAGTGAGAAGTTTATGCAAGAAAGCCCACAAATATGTCTGAGTTGAAGCAGTTCTATAAGGAGGAACTTGCCAATTCAGGACCCTAGGATCCAAAGCCCACCACCCTAACCATTAAGCCAACACCAGGCATAAGGTAAACAAATACATGGTATTGTGTAGATATACTTCAGTTATTTTAACCAAAGGTAAAAAATACATGGTATTGTGGAGATATACTCCAGTTATTTGAACCAAAGGTAAAGAAATACATGGTATTGTGGAGATATACTCCAGTTATTTGGGACAAAGGTAAACATATACATGGTATTGTGGAGATATACTCAAATTATTTGGAACAAAGGTAAACAAATATGTGGTATTGTGGAGATGTACTCCGATTATTTGGAACAAAGGTAAACAAATATGTGGTATTGTGGAGATGTACTCCGATTATTTGGAACAAAGGTAAACAAATACATGGTATTGTGAAGATATACTGCACTCCGATTATTTGGAACCAAGGTAAACAAATACGTGGTATTGTGGAGATATACTCCGATTATTTGGAACAACTAATTCAACTAAACAACAACTATTTTTTGTCAGGTCAGGTTCGATCTGTGACCTGCTACAGGTACCATGTAAACCTGTACTAACCTGTTCCATGGTCGGGTTGTCGGCGACTAAACCGTCTCCCCCACCAGGTTTTCTGGTGAGGGGGGTGTTTGGATATGGACACCCAGCAGGATTAAAAACAAAACCTGTCAAAGGGCGGAAGAGCTCCTTGTGAGCCAACGGCCATCCATATCTAGTGCCCAACTGTGTCTGCGGACGTCCTCCTGCAGTTGGGTTACTTCTTATTAGGAGGTTGGTGGCAGGATTTGCACTCCGGCCACCGTAAAACGCTTCATTCCGCAAAACGCAAAAACGCAAAAAAATCTGAAAACCCACTCCGTGGGAGTACCTCCTGTGCAGCTTCCCTTAGCAGGGCAGCTCACCGGATGACGGGATTGGGGCAAAGCCTTCGGGACCCCCAATCTCTGATAGGAGGGAAACCACGGGGTAACATCCCTGGGTCAGATTGCGGGAGAGCGTGTCGGAGTGGTGCTGAGGTGTCGTCCACCAGACGGCGGTCTCCTTGGGTTAACCTGAGGCGGTCCCTTCGGGTGGGTGCCTGGAATGTCCTATCCCTAAGAGAGGATGATCACCTGTCTCTGTTATCATCTGAGCTCAAGCGTTTGGACATCGGGATTGCAGCTCTCTCTGAGGTTCGGAGACCGGATTGCGGCGAGATAATGGTGGGTGGTTACACCTACTATTGGTCTGGTCGCTCTGATGGTTACCATACCCAAGGAGTTGCTGTAGCTGTGTCCAATAAGCTGACCCCAATGATAATTGAGGTAACACCGGTCAACGAGCGTATTATGAGATTAAGGATTAGTCACTCCTTAGGTGTCATTTCCCTGGTCTCTGTTTATGCTCCGACTGAGGCGAGTGATCTCACCGTGAAGGATGCATTCTACGCTACACTCGAGTCTGTGGTTGATCAGTGCCCCAAACGAGATACACTTCTAGTCTTGGGGGATTTCAATGCATCGACTGGAACTGATAGGGATGGTTATGAGGTGTGTGTTGGTCCCCATGGGTCAGGAACTATGAACCAGAATAGCACTAAGTTCCTTGACTTTGCCAGAAGTCATGGACTTAGGGTGGCTGGTTCATGGTTTCAGCGCCCACAAGCTCATCGCTGGACTTGGTATTCCAATGCTGGCGGTGTGGCAAAGGAGATTGACCATGTCCTCATTGACGGTCGTTGGAGGATGATCCAGAACTGCAGGGTCTACCGGAGTGCTCAGTTCCTCAATACTGACCACAGGCTTGTTGTAGCAACTCTAAAGCTGCACCTTAAATCCTGGAGAATGGTACCATCCCAGCCTAGGCTGGATGTTGCCAAGCTCAGGGATGAGAGAGTAGCTGAGGAGTTTGCGAACAGGCTGAGTGGACACTTGGGGGGTCTGGGTGCTTTGGGGGGGGTCCTGAAGAGTTGTGGAGCGCCTTCAAGACCACCGTCCTTGATGTTGCCGGTGGATGTCTTGGAACTCACCGCAGGGCAAAGAAGAATTTTGTCTCTCAAGGGACACTGGATACCATTGACCAGAGTCGCAGGGCCAGGCTGCATGGCAGAGCTGAGCTGTTCAGAGAGCTGAGGCGTAAAACTGTACGTGCACTGAGGGTGGACAAGGAGGCCTATGTGCGAGGAATCTGTGAGGGGGCAGAGCATCACCTGTGGACAGGTGATTCTCGTCCCGCTTACAGGGGAATTCGCGCATTACGTTCATCCAAGCCTATCCCTCGGAGCACTGCAGTTCGAGCAGAGAGTGGTAGGCTCTTGACAGAGGTGTCTGAAGTGAAGGCCCGCTGGGCCGGTTACTTTGAGCGGTTGTACCAGGCTGATCCCCCAGGTGTCGAGTTGGACGACAAGGGTGTTACAATCCCTGTTGCTGACCCACGAATCAACTGTGGTCCACCTTCGCTTGTGGAAACACGGGCTGCGGTGAACCAGTTGAAACGGGGCAAAGCTCCAGGGATTTGTGGCATCCATGCCGAACTTCTCAAGGGTGGTGGAAATGCTGCACTCGTGTCGTTGCATGCAGTTTTGTGCTCTGCCTGGAACACAGGCATCATCCCAACTGACTGGAAGAGGGGCCTTGTTGTCCCTCTCTGGAAAGGGAAGGGTGATCGCCAAGACTGCAACAACTACCGAGGGGTGACGCTGCTCTCAGTGCCGGGCAAGGTCTTTGCTCGGATAATTCTTGATAGGGTTCGCCACCATCTGTTTGAGCACCAGCGTCCAGAGCAGTCAGGCTTTACACCAAAGAGGTCAACGATTGACCGTATCCTTGCCCTTCGTGTCCTCACCGAACGCAGACGAGAGTTTCGGCAGGGGCTGCTTGCAGCCTATGTTGATCTCTGTAAAGCGTTCGATTCAGTGAATTGGGATGTCCTCTGGAGGATTCTTGGTCTTCTTGGGGTGCCACCAAAACTGATCGATCTGATGTCTGAACTCTACTCTGGTTCTGAGAGTGCTGTGAAGTGTGGTGGTACTACCTCTGACTTATTTCCAGTTGTTACTGGAGTTCCTCAGGGATGTGTACTTGCCCCCACACTTTTCAGCACTTGTATGGACTGGATTTTAGGGAGGATGTCGGAGAGATCAAGTTGCGGTGCATCGTTTGGGAATGTCAAGATCTCGGACCTTGATTTTGCAGACGATGCAGTCATCTTTGCGGAGACTTTAGACATCCTTTTGAGGGCCCTCGAAGTGCTGAATGAGGAGTCAGAGCCGCTGGGATTACGGGTTTCTTGGGTCAAAACTAAGATCCAGGCTTTCGGTGACATCTTGGATGCTGCTGTCCTGTCTGTGTCTGTTTGTGGTGAGGATGTTGAGGTTGTGGAGAGATTCACTTACCTTGGCAGTGATATTCATGTCTCTGCTGGCTGCGAGTCAGAGGTCAATAGACGTCTGGGTCGGGCCTGGGGAGTCATGGATTCACTGGATCATGGGGTGTGGCGCTGCCGGTACCTGTGCGGGAGGACGAAAGTCCGAGTCTTCAGGTCCTTGGTACTTCCAGTCTTGCTCTATGGGTGCGAGACTTGGACTCTGACCAAGGATCTGAGACGGAGACTTAATTCCTTTGGTACCAGGTCTCTTCGGAGAATCCTTGGCTATCGCTGGTCGGATTTTGTGTCCAACGAGCGGTTGCTGAGAGAGACTCGGATGAGATTTGTTACCTGCATAGTCTGTGAGCGTCAGTTGCGGCTGTATGGACATGTGGCTCGTTTTCCTGATGCTGATCCTGCTCACCAGATTCTCTCAGCGAGGGAGTCTCATGAGTGGAGGAGGCCAGTGGGCCGACCACGTGCCTCATGGTTGCAGCAGGTTGACCATCATCTCAAGGAGATGGGGATGGGCCTGGCATCTGCCTGGGGGATGGCCAGACGGAGGCCCCTGGAGTACCGGGGGAAAGTGGATGCAGCGACGCGCTGTTCTGGCACATGCTCCCATACCTGACCCTATTTGGAACAAAGGTAAACAAATGTGTGGTATTATGGAGATATACTCTGATTATTTGGAACCCAGGTAAACAGATATGTGGTATTATGGAGATATACTCTGATTATTTGGAACCAAGGTAAACAAATATGTAGTATTATGGAGATATACTCTAATTATTTGGAACCAAGGTAAACAAATATGTGGTGTTGTGGATATATACTCCGATTATTTGGAAGTATAAGAGCATGGCCCTGTGGATGGATGGATTGAACGGGCCAAAATTTGTCCAAGCCAATGTGCAGGACTGATCAAGAGTACAAAAAACATTTGCTTGAAGTTATTTCTGCTCAAGGGGGTGCCACCAGTTACTGAATGTAAAGGTTCACATCCTTTTTTCGACAACGGCATTGAATGTTGAATCATTTTGCTCAATAAATAAATGAAAAAGTTGATTTTGTTTTTTTGCATGCTATTTGTTTAATCAGGTTCCCTTTGTCGATTATTATGACTTCGATGAAGATCTGATCACATTTTCGGTCAAATTTATGCAGAAATACAGATAATTCAAAAGGGTTCACAAAGTTTTTCTCACCACTATATGTATAAAATCCAATGTGGAAAAATTATGAATAAAATTTCCTGTAATTCAGATCTTGATTTTTTATATATATATATATATATATATATACATGCATACATACATACATATATTGTTTTTTTTTTAATGGAGCTATACCCCGCACCTATCCAATCCCCACAAAGGCCAAGCCTACAAATTAAGGCTTTCCTTTTATCCAGCTAATCAGCACCCATGAGGTGTGTCTTGAGGTATGAGACGCTACCCAATAAGACAATGCTCCTTTCGTGTTGTGACGATGTATTTCTCAAGAAATGTGTTCTTGGAATGGCATGGCTGGTGTTCAATCACCATGGCCGCCCCTTCCTGGCAAAAGCACCCACCTCAGAAGATGTTTCAACAGTTTACATTAACATAACATTTAAATATTCCAGAATCAAGGATTATATTGTTGATATTCGAGTTCAGTCACTCAAGTTAAAGTAATCGCCATCATACAATAATACATACATTTGGTACCGTTGGAAATGTAATCATCAACTTTGTTGGTTGAAAAGCTAACAAGTCAGAAAAAACAAGGTAGAGGGGAAAAAAACCCAATAAATATATATATATATATATATATATATATATATATATATATATATATATATATATATATATATATACATATATATATATATATATATATATATATATATATATATATATATATATATACATATACATATATATATACATATACATATATATATATATATATATATATATATATATATATATATACATATACATATACATATATATATACATATACATATACATATATATATATATACATATACATATACATATATATATATATATATTGTTGTGGTTGACGAAATTCACAAACCACCATTCAGGTCCCTTAGGTGAGATATCTCTGTAAGTATATGTGTAGTTAGGCCCAAACCCGTTGTTTCGAGGGAATAAATGTCATTCAGTCGGGCTGCGACTCTTCAGGATAGCCGTTTTTCTTTTACTATCTTTATTTTGGACCAGCCGCCATTACTACCACCACCAACCACGTCTCAACAGCCATCGCACAACAACCACCAACCACAACGCCGCTTCACAACAACAGCCACGACCTTTACCGTCACAACTCGCCACCGTCGCATCACCACCATTCTTGCGCCACTTGTGGGCACCGATACTGGACTCGTGCAGGGCGCGCACCGAACAGCGTGTTCAGAAACATCACAGACTTTCCGAGAAAAACGGATCAAAAACGACTCACGCCCACTTCTGTTCCGTCCTATCGGAGAGCGTGGGGCGATTTGGCCCCGCCTCCAGGGCGTTGGAGTGAGGTCGCTATATGCAAATTAATGGATCAAAAAGCATTCACGCCCACTTTTCCTCGGTCCAATGGGGAGCCAGTTAGAGGTGAAGGGTCGGAGGTAAAGGGTCAAAGGTGGGGGAGCGAGGCCAAGGGGGATATAAACGGCCGCGCTCGCCAAACAGTGCAGTTCAGAGTGAAGAGTTCGAGTTCGCGGTTGGGAGTTGTCGGTGGAGCTGGGAAGAAGAGGATGGAGCTGTGGAGAGGTGGCGGCGGCGAAGGCGATCGAGGGGGTGCTCGCGTCGGAGTCGGGGAGCGGCGGAGGGAGAGGCCGGCGGCGCGACCGAGGTCGAGGTGGAGACGCTCGTCGCGGGACCCGAGACAGGGTGATATCCTCCTCCCCCCCGAGCATCAACAACCCCCTCCTGTTTCCCCCCCGCGCTGAGATAGTGCGACAAGGGGGCCCCTTTCCCACCCCCTACCAGACACTGTCCGCGAGGCCTGCGGAGTTGGGGCGCCATCGCCACTTTGCGTCTCATCATCAGACGGGTAGGCCCGACACGGTCTCGGCCCCAGGCCCGCCTACCCCCCTCATCCTGGAGAGTGGTTCTTTTTCTTTTGCTTTGGGTATCTGTGTTGTCGGCGCCGTCTGTGAAGTAAAATTATATAAGTGTTGCCGTGTGCTCGGTAGTCGGATAGCTCTGCATTGTGTTTCTCTTTTATATTTGCTTTTTGTGTAATATTGTGTTTCTTCTCCGTTTACATGTGCTTTTGGTGTAATTGTATATGTGTGCTTCCCGTTCATCGCGAAATAAATGTGAGTTATGTTGAACTGTTTTCCCGCTTCGCTTCGTCTTTTCTTTCATTGAATCTCCATCTTGCTTCACGTAAAGGGTTGGTCGTGGGCTAAAACGCCCGATAATTAATCGAACCATCGAGGCCGACGAATAACACCGCTCGGTTATCCCGATAGTACGGAACGGGTCGCTTAAAGTGGCCCGTGTCCGAAGTCGACCTGCGGCGAGGTGCGATCGCCCGGTCTACCCTCCGTGTGGGTACTTAGGTAGGTCGAATTTGGCGAGCAACCCTATCCCACGCGGGGGCCGGTGGCACGATCGTGGTGAGACGAAAGGTCCACCGTGACTCGTTCCCGGCGTTAGTCGAGAGGGTCACGACTGGATTGTCCGTCCGGTGGGCGCGTGCCGCGGTCGAGTTACGTGGCCGTTCGCACGCCGGCGGGCGCGAATCCGCAACAATATATATATATATATATATATATATATATATATATATATATATATATATATATATATATATATATATATATATATATAGATATATATATATGTATCTCTCTCTCTCTCTCTCTCTCTCTCTCTCTCTCTCTCTCTCTCTCTCTCTCTCTCTCTCTCTCTCTCTCTCTCTCTCTCTCTCTCTCTCTCTCTCTCTCTCTCTCTCTCTCTCTCTCTCTCTCTCTCTCTCTCTCTCTCTCTCTCTCTCTCTCTCTCTCTCTCTCTCTCTCTTTCTCTCTTTCTCTCTTTCTCTCTTTCTCTCTTTCTCTCTTTCTCTCTTTCTCTCTTTCTCTCCCAAACATAGCCAATAATGCCCAGAAACAGACAATAACATGGTACAGAAAACAAATTATTTCATATTATTTCCTGGAAAACCTTTAGACGATGGAATAAACTGGTCAGATCTAATGTAGCTTTTTACACATCGTCCCTTCACCTTCACCACAAGCCCTTATTGCCTTGTAATTCCAACTTACTGTCCCATCGCTATTCAAAGAAACCCTCCACCAACCTCAGGAAATTCATGTCATCGTTATGATAAAGCCAGTTTATTCACAGACAGTTTAAAAGTGTGTGCATCCTCTACAAATAAAAAATGTTTTGGCTTTACCGCTTTGATCTGCACGGTGTAAATTAACATTTCATTCGAAAACCTGGTTCCAAATCCATCAGGCATTTCAAAAGAAAAAGCTCCTCCACCCCCAAACCTTTACTGGAGGAAATTAAAACCAACTCCAGCTAGATATAGCTGGGTTTCTGATGTGACGAAGGAGGTGTACACGCCATTCCAGTCTGACAATCGTCCAGCTGTTCCTGCTGTGCTTGTGCTGTTGAAACTGAAATGAATGGTTAACATGTGTTTTTGTATTTTTTTTCCTCTCAGTTTTTAATAATCGTTTTTCACGCAGCATGAAATAAACTTCAAACCTGATATTGATAAAAAAATTTAAAAACAGAGAGAATTGGCAGTCCCAGTTGAGTTCTTACATTTCTTTTTCTATTCCTGTTTTCTCCCTCCATCATATTTCACATGAATGGAAAACACACTATTTGAGGAAGACAACAAAAAAGCCATTTGTATAATAACCTTCACTGTCTTTGTGTTTCTTTTTGAAGAACGCAACCTATCAAGAAATTGGCAGCCGATGGATCTTCTTTTGTCTCCTTTATTTGAGCTCCCTCTCTTCTCATCTCGACATGGATGCACATGATCCTTATCGACCTTTTTCCTTAAGTCGAAAATTGTCCGTCCATCACAACTCGTTCCTTCCAATCTTCTCCCACATTATGTCAAACAGACTTGCCAACTGCATCATTGCCCGAGTTGGATTCCTGACCCGGCAATGTAAATTGGCTGATTGGTGCTTCGCCGACAGGGAGTTCCATCGCAAAGTATATAGTCCCTCGGACGAACGTCAAGCTGGGTGTCCCATCTGCTCGTATTAGTTGGTGGAGGTAAATGATCCCACAGGTGCCATCCGCGAGTAGTTGGTGAGATACTGCTGTAACGATGAACAAATTACAAATTACTGCGCTGACTATCGTCTTGTACAATTCTATTTATCTTGGCAAATTCTTGTCTGTCTGTCAGCGAAACAAACACAAAGGGTAAATCAATTGTGAAAATGAGGCATTATTATTGTGTACATGGCCGAGGCTGCTCGAAGAGTCAGAGTAGAGTGGAATGGAACAAAATGGAAAGGGGAAAACACCAAGAGCAGAAGAGGAGAGTGAGAGTGAGATCAAAGGGAGGGAGAGAATGACACATAGCGGTGAACAATGAGCCACACACAAGTTGAAGCAGCCAAAAGAGGAAGGGGAAATCGGGAATGAAACAGAGAAGAGAAGAAACGAACTGACAGGTGAGGGAGAGGGGGGGAAATAATGAAAACCTGGAAAAAGGGAGTGCTTGGGAATGGGGTTATTCGGGGTATCAGAGTTCATGAGTATGGATTGGGGGGGGGTGACCTGATGGAGTGGTGAACAGCTGTCTTGAAGCCGTGGAGGGAAGAATGGGACTGAACAGACTGGGGAAGTTGGTTCCACAGGTGAGAGAAAAGAGGAACAAATGAGTGGAGGTGAGCAATGAGCCTGGATTTGGGGAGTTTAACAAGAAGAGGGTTATTGGGAGACTGTGGGCACCCTGCAGGAATCTGGGAATGACAGACTCAAGAGAGGGCAGAGGGTGCAAGACCAAAAAAGTTTATGGTAGAATACAGAGGCCATCAACCTGCTTGCGATGTGAAAGTAACAGGTCTCGACACTCAGCTTCGTCGCAGGAGATCTGAATGATTTTGAAGGCCTTGCTTTCCATAGCATCGTAACACCAAGAAGGGCAAGGTGTGAGGTAGGGATGCCCCCACAAAGGGGAAAGAAGTACTCCATCAAGCCACACATGAAGGCCTTGTAGGTTTTCAATAGTTCAGATTGGCTAAGGATTAGCCTTGCACCAAGGAAGATGCCTAGTCGCCAGATGGCTTTGAAGGCAGTCTTGGAAGTTTGGTCTGCTCACGAAATATCCTTATTGATGGTGAGACTCAAATGTTTGAGTGACAATCTCTTCAAGTGCATTGTTTTGGAAATAGATGGGAGGGTTTGCCAGACGGTGTTTTTGGAGAGACAGAGTGAGTGTGGTGGATTTGGTGGGATTGAAAGACACATTCCAATTGTTTGCCAAGCTCCTGATTCTATCAAGGTTTGCAAAGAGGGAAAGAGGTTGCTGTCTGTCTGTCTGAAGGATACAGTAAATGATGATATGGCAGAAGGAAGAAATCATCAGCAGAGAAATAATTTAAGTAATTTATGTTTGGAAATATGCAAATTTGGAATTTCGAAAGCCACACCCATGCAGTCAAACCATGGAAGGCCATTTATTTACCCATATTACAATCAAGTGAAATGTATCTTGGTAGACCTTGCAAGATTAAATACAAAAGCATTTCTTCTCATTCTATTTTGTATCTATGAATGATTAAATTAGTGTGGTGAGATTAATTTCATTTTCTGTTGGCAAAAGTATTGCAGAAGGAATATGCAACCGCATCAATAGCTGAAGCACATGTGCATTCTGGTGCACTGAATATTGTCATGGTCCTTGTATTACAAAATGGTACCTGCAAACACACAACCATCAAAACTCACATGGTCAAACAAATGAACAACTTGGCAACAGACCAATGGTCCATTTGTGCAGGAACAACCTCCCTGCACTTTTATCGTTTTCCCAATTGTCGGTGTATATCTGTTGATATTTCGTTTAATGTTGAACACCACTCCTTCCCAATTCCATATCCAGGTGATGCATGACGTCATCGCCAGGTGCTGAAGGAAAGGAGGACTCAGTTTTTACTCCGTTTGTTTGTGTGTTTGTTTGTCCGGGCGATATTTCAGCCATCTTTTGAGCTGGGAAACTGAAATTTGGGGACAAAAGTGAAGATGTGCTTTGGCAAAAACGTTGTTTTATATTTTTTGATTAATGATTTCAATGATTAGTTACTTAATTATTATCGATTTACTAATTATTTATTTATTTTTCTTTCTCATATGGGTAATATCTCGGGCACCTTTTGAGTGAGGAAGCTGATATTTGGACGTGGCGGTGAACAAGTGATTTGGCTATAAAGGATATTTTTGATTTATTGATTAATCAATTAATCGACTAATTTTTCACTTTTCGATTATTTACTTAATTTTCAAAAAGTTACAGATTTGGATGAAGCAGTGGTGGTTTTTGGTATACTATTAGCCAATTGATTAAGAAATTAATTATTTTATGATTAATATATATTTTTTCAACATGCAATTGATCAATGAATTATTGCACACTGCTCTTTCCCAATTCCGTCTCCGTGTGCTGGGCGCCAAACTCACCCCGACGATGTTGCGTGTTGTTGGATTTGTTATTTATTTATTTGGCATGGGGGCGGTGTTTATACCTTTATACCTCTATTTGTTTGTTTTGTTTTTTTCTTTTGCAATCAGTTGGGTTGGATGCATTGCTGGTTTAGTTTACTTTGTGACATCTTCTATTCACACCTGCTTTTGGAAAAAAAATTTGCAAGATGGGTTAGGTTTCTTTGGAAGTTCTTCTATTGACTGTAAAGGTGTATGCTTGTTTTATATTTTATATATTTATATTTTATATTTTTATATATTGAGCCACAGGAACCATCTGCCAGAAACAGTTGTTATTGAATATTAGAGATCTGACCACTGTCTTTCGTGAAGAGTAGGCGAGTAATCACCACAACCTTGAACATCTTCCAAATCCCTCTCATCTGCATTCAAACATCAGGCCTGGTCAGCCAGTTCTTGAAAGGCTTAAGTCAAATTCCTTCACTGGCCTACTCCACGAGGCAGGAATAATTGAGGACATGAATTAAGTGGTAGTCGTAGTCGAAGTAGTAGTAGTAATAGTAATTGTAGAAGATGAAGAAGTTTTCATGTGGTTTTAATCAGCGTTTAATAAGAAGCGTTGTAACATAATTTCAACAAAGCAATTTTCACCTGTGTTAAAGATTTGTACATTAAACCATGTTCGGTGGAATGTGTTTTCAGAGAGGCACCAACTTGATCGAGGTGTTTTATATCAGGCCAAATGTCTCAATGACAGGACAGAAGGTTGTTGTTGCTGCTTATGACTGACTCAAATATTGAGATATCTGATGGCAATGACTTTCAAGGATACGTGCCATATGGCTCGGAAAGTAGTACGCCTGTGAAAGCATTTGTTGGGTCCGATGAGAAATCTTCTGCCAAGTTCTTTTTTTCCTGCAAAGTGGACTTGTCAACGATTTTCAAGCTTCACAATGTTCCTATCTCAAGGGGCGTGGGAATTAGAGAGTGGTTTATAAAACGTGCTTCTCTATACTCACAAGGAATGTAGTAGGATGAGTCATTTCAGGACAGTTTTAAGAGGAAAGAAGAAAATAAATATTTTTTTTTTGCAAAATTGTATTCAAACCATGTTGTCAGCATTAAAAAAACACCTATTTTTCTGTTAGTATAGGACTATAGGCTCTGGGGGGTGTTTGTGTACATGACTCTTTTGGAGCGTCACCCTATTTTTTTTGTTCTATATGCCAAGACCTTCAAAAAAAGTATGGGTAACACCTCCAGATCAAGCACATTTTCTCTGTAGGGTCCATCTTGGATTCGCAGTTGGCTACCAGCAAACTATAATTGAACCAAAATGCCCATATTGCGTTTGGATGGAATAAATCATTATGAAACATGAATTATTAATTTTGATTTACTTCAATTATTATGCATTGCTTAACACATTTTAGCATGATTTATTCTCTTAAAACTTGGTTCACAGGAGAAAATGACCATATTTTACGGAATTTTAGTCAAAAATAGTCAAAAATAGCTTTCAACTTGAAAGTAGCTCAAAGTTTGATGGTCTCTGAATGACTTAATATTGTAAGTAAAGCTATAAAATTTGGCCAAAAGTTTCATGATTAAGTTCTCTGAGCAATTCAATTTTCATATTATCACAATGGGGTGTGTGATGACCACAGAGCTCATTGTAAACCAAAGTCACCCCTACCCCCAAATGGCCACTTTTATGGCATTTCATCAAATGATGATATCTCCTCAACTAAATGGCATGGGAAGTTGATTTTTGTAGTAAATACAGGTTATTGACTCCAAGGAATTAATTGATAATTTTTTTGTAGTTTTTGTAGTTGATCTACTTAGCATAATTCCAAAATTGCTGCCAAAATATTGAAAAAAGCACATTGTAAACCAAAGTCACCCCTGCCCCCAAATGGCCACTTTTACGGTGTTTCATCAAATGATGATATATACTCAACTAAATGGCATGGGAAGTTAATTTTTGATACTACATGTATATATTGGTTTTTGACCACAAGAAATTCATTGGTTACATTTTTGGAGTTTTTGGAGTTGATCTACTTATTAATAATTCCAAAATTGCTGCAAAAATATTGAAAATTCGGAATGCAGAACAATATTCAAGATGAAACTCTAACTTAATATCCTTCCCACTCCCTCTCGCTCCCTCCCACTCCCACTCCCTCTGTGGTTGTGCCCCATCCATTTACATGTATGGTTGTGCCCCATGTTACATGTGTTCATGTTAATGGGGGTCTGTTTTTGTTTTATTGTTTTGGCAGAAAACATGTGATGATAGTTTCCATTCCATTCTTCCCCAACTTCTGATAATGTATAATTTATCATTTTCTTCATATTCATTTGTATCCAAGATATGATTTGACAAGCCGATACATTTAATATGTGCATAATAATAGTTGACCTTGAAAACATCGGCCAAGGTCAAGGTATTGGAAACCAAATCCATTCAATTCCTTACCCTTAAAAATGTGATGATTTGACATTTAATTCATATTTCTATGTATTCTAGATCAGGTTTTATTGTATTTTTTACAAATTGCCTAGTTAATATCTGAATACTAAAAGTTGACCCTGAAAGCATAAGTCAAGGTCTTTGAAACCAAATCCATTAAATTCCTTACCCTTAAAAATGTATGATTTGACATTTAATTTATATTTCTATGTGTTCTAGATCAAATTTTATGACATGAGACAATTTGTCTATTTATAGATAGAATTGGGGGATTCCCTCATTTTGGGGATCATATAGAATTGGGGGATTCCCCCATTTTGCTTTGAAATTCAAATATTTTGATCTGGATTTCACAATTATTCATTAAAATATTTCATTTTAAGAGATTCTTTGATATTTCATTTACAACTTTTGACCATTATATTTACTTAAAATCAAAGGTGATCCATTAAAATCTTACCTTTTGTTTGCAGCATTGTTTTCTCTTCTGTTTCTTGAAAATCCAGTTGCCAAGAGGAAGTGACATCAGAGTTAACCTCACTGTGACATCATAGTTTAACTCACTTAGGTATCCCCAAAAATGACATCATAGACTTTCATATCCCTGTAATTTACTTTAAAATGGTCTGAGGGCTTAGGTATGCATTATACACTAATAGGAAATCACATATGGGAAATCATTTGGTCACCTGATATTTGACCTTGAGTGAAGGATTCAAGGTCAAATAGACCCTCAACAGTGTGTCCCTTTGTAATAAAAAAATGTCCTTGTCTTTCTAAAAAAAAATGGTCTGATGGCTCAGTTACATATATGTGTTATGAATAAATGGGAAATAACATATGGAATCTTTTGGTTACATGGTGGTTGGCTTCGAACAATGGGGTCAAGGTCAAATGGACCCTAACAGCATTGTCATCACAGTATTGCCTTTATCGAGGAAAAGCCCATATCATTCTAAACATGGTGTGATGGCTAGAAATAAAATATGGAAATCTTTTGGTGCTTGACCTTGCCCCGGTATGTGGTTGTGCCCCAAGTTCCCTGACATCTAATTAAGATGAGTGTCTCAATATAGTCTCTGTAGGATTGAAGCATATGCACATCACTGTTTTAGACCATTAATTAAAGCTTCCATGTTAAATCATGTCTACTTTTCATTATTTTGGCAGTCATTTTGAGGAAAATCTTGGGATTATGCTAATTATATCAGCTAAAAAAATACAAAAAATGTTACCAATGAATTCCTTGGGGTCAATAACCTATATTTAGTATAAAAGAAAATCAACTTTTCATGGCATTTAATTAAGGAGATATAATTTGATGAAATACCACAAAAGTGGCCATTTGAGGGTAGGGGTGACATTGGTTTACAATGAGCTCTGTGGTCATCACACATAGCCCCATTGTGAGAATATGAAAATTGAATTGCTCAGAGAACTTAATAATGAAACTTTTGGCCAAATTTCATTGCTCTACTTACAATATTAAGTCATTCAGAGACCATCAAACTTTGAGCTACTTTCAAGTTGAAAGCTATTTTTGACTAAAATTACGTAAAATATGGTCATTTTCTACTGTGAACCAAGTTTTAAGAGAATAAATCATGCTAAAATGTGATAAGCAATGCATAAGTAATTGAAGTAAATCAAAATTAATAATTTGTGTTTCCTAATGATTTATTCCATCTAAACCCAATACGGGCATTTTGGTTCAATTATGGTTTGCTGGAAGCCAACTGCAACTCCAAGATGGACCCTACAGAGAAAACGTACTTGATCTGGAGGTGTTACCCAAACTTTTTTTGAAGGTCTTGGCATATAGAACAAAAAAATGAGGGTAACGCTCCAAAAGAGTCAGATACACAAACACCCTCCCAGTGCCAGGAGTATGTATATAAGTCAAGGCTGGAACCGTTTTTTTAATGTGAGAGCTAGAACACATAATGGATCAGAATGCAACAGAACAAAATGAACAGGGGAAATAAAGAGGGGGAAAAACACACCAACAGCAGGGTTGAGGGAGAAATAGGGGGAGAGAATTGGAGAATTCAGGGGTATGGGGAAGGATGAGGAGGTTGCACAGGGTGGACAAGACAGATACAGACAAGCAAACTCTCAGGAAGGAAAAACTGAAAATTTAGAAAGAGGGTGGGCTTGGGGTGCATGGAAGTTAGGGTTAGCGTTAGGCACACCCTAAACCATTGTGTGCCCTATTTCTCTCTTCTTCACCCAAAACCTATCTCCTTTCTAGTTCCATCCATCTATTGGGACCATACTCTGTGCAGAGCATTGGTGCTGCCGAAGCAGTCTCCCAGGCTATTGAGCACAATCCTAGATAGGTTGCCACTCCGACACAGGATACCAGCATGCTGGCACTCATTTTGCCGACCTTGGAAGGATAACAGGCAGAGTCAATCCCACCTGGTATTAATTCAACAGCCGAGTGAGATTTGAACTCAGGATCATAGGATCCCAAGCCCACGACCCAAACCATTAAGCCAACACCAGGCATATTTTCTAGTTCCCCTATTTACATATTCCTTTACACTGTTTATTTTAACATTGATCTAAGGGTGATGGATGAGCTTGTAAATAAATCATATGCAGGACAAAGGCATCGGTGATATCAATATACTTTGACATGAATTATGAGGGCATTGGAAGACAATAAACAAAGACAATAGACAAAGAGAAGGAGCATTTGCGATTCCAGACCATGTTTTCAGTTTCAGTGGGCATGCTCGGGTTGAGATGGAAATGCCAAACAGGCAAATGCATTTTTCTTGCTTATCTAATTTATTACCCACACCCTCCTTTCGGTGTGTGTGTGGGGGTCATGAAAATGTGCTCTCACCCAACTTGTAAATTTTTTAAGTGAAATATCATGAGATAATGGAAGCAGCAGCAACTATCCACAAAGTGAGCCATATTCTATTACAATTCAGATGAAGGCCTTGTAAAGGTTACAGGCTAAGGTAAATAGAGGAATGTTTTGGCTGTGTGAAGAATTCTGAGATGGTGGCCGGCTTTGAAGGCCACCTTCGATAAGGGATCTACTCTTAGGTAAGAGTCAATCATGAGACCCAGGTGTTACAGAGACTGCATCTCTCCCAGAGGCTGATGGCAGTGATGTATTGCAAGATTTGCCAGCTGATCCTTATGGTGGGACAAAATATGACTTTTTCTTGCACTAAGAGACATGTTCTGCTGAATTTTCTGTCACTTGTTTTCTCAAGATCAACAGATAATGATGCTGCCACAGCCTGCCTTGCCGACGGATGAAGACTGATCCTACAAAGGGTAGAGTCATCTGCAATGTGATACATCGATTTTCAAGTGGTAAATATATGCCTTTGATGTATCCAAAGAACTGAATTGGCCCGATAATTCTCCCTTGAGGGTAGTAGACATAAAATATCGGAGGGGATGTCATCTGAAGCGCTCTACTGCCTTTGAGCATGCAGGAAATTTGATGTCAAATGCAGCATGGCTCCTTTCATGTCATTAGATAACTGGTATTAGAATGAGATGCCAGATACAATAAAATACACAGGAGTTGTCCAGTGATATGGATCTGATCTCTTGTTTGAGATTGAGGGAATCCATTCATTGTTGACATGGAAATAGCATGTCCAAGATGGAATGACCTGGGCAGGGTCAAACCGATGAACAGAGATCATGGACAATTAAAGATGAGTCTTGAGGTATGATACAATGATAAATTTGTTTACTTTGTTTATTAAGAGGTAAAGGGTGATTCGTGTATTTATGGGGAGGACTAAGGTAAGTTTGGCACCATCTTATGAATTGAAGGAACTTGTGACTTTATATGATGCAGGTTGCAGGTGGCTTTTGCAAAGTGACCTGGAAAAGAGTATCTTAAGTTTTGCAGACAGGACAGATGGACAAGCCTTTAACATTAAATCTTGATATTGTCAGATTCAGTCACAGGGGAGGATTCAAGAGGGCCAAGGATATATACCTCCAACGAAAATAGATCTGCTGTCTACAAATAGTTTTGACATCTACCTCCAACACAAGTTCTTCTGGGCTTTATTTAAATAAATAAATAAATAAAACGCAAGTCACCTGTTTGTCGAAACAAGTCTGATTTGTAATATCCTCCTTCGTGAGCAGCACACAGCTGCGGGTAGCATCATTGGTTGAGGGCGTGGCTGTACCGCTATAACTTGTATTCCATCCAAATAGGATAGTATTTTGTCAAGGTTGACATATTTTCACGTTAGAAATAAATAAATAAGAGTGCTAAACAAACATAGCCAAATAAATTTCCCAAATTTCAATTCGGATATAGAAGATCATTAATTTGTGCAAGCATTTGGGACAGCCAGCTTCATATATTTTCCAGCATTTGACATGCTCTGTCTGCATATCAGCAGGATTACAGTTTATGAGCCCTTGATAATTCTCTGCAGAATTCAAGCCACACCAAACACCTGAAATGTGAGCAGGTTTCCGATAAGTTATTCTACGACCTTGATGGAGACATAAAGGTGCAGTGAACAAATTACTACGACATTGTAATAAAGCTTCTTTTTTTTTCTTCAATAATCTCACGTTTACAGAGCTGTGATTAAATACTATTCCAACATAGATGGCAGTGAAAAGGGGGGGGGGGGGCAAATGTACATCGCTTTGCATACATTACACAAACTGATCAGGCTGTAGATCATCTCAAAAGGCCTGTGTCCTTCGTAATTGAAGGTCACAACGTCTGCTGCTCAGACATTGCCAAGAAACAAGGAGTTATCATGATAAAATAATTATCTACTTCATCCATACCAGGTGAAAACCACTTTATTCGAATAAATCTCACTGTTAAAAGTGGATTCCCAAAGGCATTTACCCTTTTTCTTTATCACCATCAACTCCCCTGAAGCTATAACCCTAGCTCAGAAAAGCTAAGGTGATAATAAAATTTGCAAGGCACAAACTAACGCTCTTTTTCAAGATGTGATAATTAAAATCAAAGCATTTGTAATGATTCTCAATGCAAAGCTATTCATGGGGAGGACCCTAGTGGTAGAAAGGCAGAGGAGAGAGTAACTTTGAAAAATGTATAAAAAGATAAAATCTAGGTCACCTGCCAAGAATAGGCAAAGATACAATGACACAGACAGAAAAAGTCATCCACCACCCTTCATCAGCCTTCCTTTGCTACCAACTGGTGAGCATATCAGAAAGGCCTTGAATTGCAACACTTTCATTCCATATTAAAATTGGAAGCATCCGAGTTAATGTAAAAACAAAAGGTCAAAAGGTTTCCAAAAATTGCAAATTACTAGAGCTGCTCTTCATCAAATTTTTCATTTCACATCCTTGCGTGAAATGTAAGCTCCGCTAAACAGCGAATCAATCTTCTTGAGTTTACCATAAAGTCGAATGTGCAGTTGACATACCTTGCATGTTTTAGGTCTATGATTGGCTGTGAGAAAGAAGAAAACAAAAATCCATTTTAAAGTACTCACAAACAGTACACGGGTTGACCTTTGTTCCAAAATTTCCATCTCGGGTTTCAAGGTTCGAGTTGGCTTGGTAGCATTCCCAGCCCATGATGCTCAGAACCCAGGTACAAATCCCATATACGAAACGTGTTTGTCCATCATTTATCAATGTCCTTGTAATTCATGTGAAAGTACATAGCAACCTCTTGCATGAGCAATAGATCATTATAAACGACAACGGCACTCGGTAGAGCACGTACCTCCGCAAGGCTGAACAGTTTACGTTTTGTATCCCACTGAAAGGCTGGATCTGAATCCAGACCTTAACCAAAATCGAATCGGTTTGTTCTTGTCACCAACCCAACTCATCCATCAAGTGTTGTTTTAATCCGTTCACAACTTTTTGAAATATCATGTTATGTATCGGTTTTAGCAACATCTTTCAATTGTGAAGGGTCACTTAAAGAATTCTAGAAACTAGATCCCGATCCGGATCTTCACCAAAATCGAATTAGTTCATCCTTGTCACACACCCAACCTTTCCACAAAATATATATATTTTTAATCCGTCCTCAAATGTTTGAGACATTCTGCTTGCAAACAGACAGGGGTAAAAACGCAACATCCATCCTGCCTTAGACCATTAGAGCTTTAACTTAAAACCCTTTAGACCCTTTAGAGTTTAGACCCTTTAACCCCTCAATATGCTTAAAACACTTTAGACTCTTTAACCACTTAAGACCTTTTAACAAATAAATACACTTTGCTATGAGCTTAGCTTTTTAATAACTTAAGAGAACTCTTTGAATGCACTAAGTATGCCAAGTCAGAGACAAGGTATCTTGACTCAGCTTGACAAAAAATCACCGTAACACATCATATTCCGTGACATTTCATAGTTTTCTACAGTGGTAATATTGTTTTTCATGCACGTAATTTATGATCCACTCATGATTCTGTGTGATACCATTTGTGTAAAAATAAGGGCAACACCCATGGGTGCTCACCTGGTAGAATATTGATACTGAAGAGGTAGCCAACATGGACAGAATCAGCAAAATGTACCAATGAACCAATGTTATAACAAATACATATTTTGGGGGGCAACCCCTTCCCCACCTTGTACACCACCTTAGACCCCAATTTTTTTTTTCATGTCGTGAACAAACTTTGGTACATAACTGGTTATGAAGGTTGTGATCAAGTTTCATTGGAATTGCATGTGTAGTTTCTGAGAAGAAAGCAAATACCTCTTTGGGGGGGGGGGGGCAACCCCCACATAGACCCCCTCAGACTCCAATTTTTATTTTTTTAATGTTGTGAACAAACTTTGATACAGAGCTGCTAACTTGAATTTCTTCTATCACATAAGCTGAGCATCTTCAAGTGCTTGTCTTGTCTTAGGGGGGTTCTTCTGGGTCTTCATCACCTTTTCTTGTGTTGTACCACCATGTCAGTTTCTTTCAGGCATTGCAAATTGTACCTCACGTCATTATAGGAGATCTTCACTCTTTGGCTTTTCTGTTATTTTCTTTATAGTTAGTTTTTTTTTCTCTTCATCTCACAGAATTTGGATCTTCACACGTTGTTCTGTTGAAAGTTGCTTCCTTGGCACCATTCTGAACCCACTTTTCGACTTTCAACCAAGGAAATAAGGTGATGAAAACTAATTTCACATATTCACGAACTTGCAACTTTTATTGTGTTTTTTATGAATTCGCATTAATGCAACTGGTGTTGATTACTTCAATTTTTTTTTTTTAACTTTACAAAATCCACAAACTGATTCCCACATATTTTCTCTGTGGTAAGTGGATATTACCAGCACTTGATAATAGAATATGTATTGTAAAAAGAAAACGTTTTAAATTTCCTCATTTATTTGATATACTATGACTTAAATGTAACTGATTTATGAATTGACTTTTGCAGAAATTTGAATTATTATCTACCTATATTGCACACTTCCAACTTCTGGACAAATGTACACATGTTGAATGGGGAATAGCATCCACAAAAGTGAAAGTTACCCAAATGTGTGTATTATATTTGTGTGTGTGTATATATATATATATATATATATATATATATATATATATATATATATATATATATATATATATATATATATATATATATACACATATATTTATATATATATATATATATATATATATATATATATATATATATATATATATATATATATATATATATATATATATATATATATATATATATATATATATATATATATATATATATATATATATATATATATTAGGGTGGTCCAAAAAAGTCTAAAAAAAATAGAATGTTGCTCCACAAGCTTAAAATTATTCTAATATGATCCAATAACGCGCATAAATTTCTTTAGCTTGATCGGAGGTGATTTAGAGGTCGCTCCATATGACGACTTTTAGTCTCATGACTTGAATAAATTAGGGTATGGTCAGGTACGATTACGGGTACTGCTGGATGTCCGAGGTGGAAACGGAGTGCATTTTCGAACTCTATGGGGTCGATTTACTTGAAGAAATGACTCCACCGACATTGAATTCACGACCATTTCGAAAATATGACCTAAAACAACATTTATCATGACTGGAGTTGAGTAACTAATCCTACTCATTTCGATATTTTCTAATCTATAATTAATTTGTTGTCCGTCTAAACATTTCTTAGAGTAAATCGACCCCACTAAGTGCGAAAATGCAGTCCATTTTCACCTAGGAAGTTCAGAAGTGTACGGATTCGCATCTCACCATACCCTAATTTAATATAATAATAACCAAATAAATAACTAACATATTTTTCGTGAATCATTGAATCTAAAACACTGGATGTTGGGCCAGCTAGAAATAAGTTCAGGCGGGAGTGGAGACAGCAATAGAGGCGGAGATGATAGTGGTGTTTGCTAAATGAGACGAAATATTCTAATAGTTTGTAATTCCATTGATTGAAAAATTAGGGTATGGTGAGATGCGAATCCGTACACTTCTGAACTTCCTAGGTGAAAATGGACTGCATTTTCGAACTCAGTGGGGTCGATTTACTCTAAGAAATGTTTAGACGGACAACAAATTAATTATAGATTAGAAAATATTGAAATGAGTAGGATTACTCAACTCCAGTAATGATAAATCTTGTTTTAGGTCATATTTTCGAAATGGTAGTGAATTCAATGTCGGTGCAATCATTTCTTAGAGTAAATCGACCCCATAGAGTTCGAAAATGTACTCCATTTCCACCTTGGACATCCAGTAGTACCCGTAATCGTACCTGACCATACCCTAATTTAACCAACTCACGAAACTAAAAGTCGTCATATGGAGCGACCTCTAAATCACCTCCGATCAACTTAAATTTTTTTATGCGCATTATTGAATCATAGTGGAATAATTTAAGGCTTGTGTAGACAACATCTGAATTTTTTTTTTCCTGCTGTTTTTGGACCACCCATATATATATATATATATATATATATATATATATATATATATATATATATATATATATATATATATATATATATATATATACACATTCTGCTTGCCATTGGCATACTGGGAACCCCTGAGAGGAAGTTGCCTGTTTGTTTGAGCTGCAACCATAGGTGCACTGAACAGAAAGGCATTTTTGTGTGAGCTGCTTGCCATTGGCATACCTGGGACACCAGAGAGGATTTGCGTACTTGTGCTGGCCACTTCAGAAACTCAGCTGCACATATCATCGCACCACATCACCCACCAATCTTTCTCATCCTTCCCCCGCACCCCCCAGTATATTTGGCCAGGCACAGCCACATTGCATTGTGAGGGGTAAGGGAAGTCGTCAACCCCATGCTCTGTTCTTTTCTTTCTCCTCAGTTCTTCTTGCCTTTTCTTCCCAGATTGAATGATGGCCATATGTCTTTTGCCAAAGTAAGTCTGTGTAAGGGGAGTATGTGTAAGGGTTAAGTCTGCTCCTCTGTGCCTTTTGCATTTTGCCAGTAAATATGTGTTTGATGATTGTTTGCTTGTGTATGTGTGTTAATGAATAGTTGGTTGTTCTTTCAAATCTGTCTCAGTTGTCCTTTCTTACATTGGTCTGGCACTGTGTACAAGCATTTTAGTTAGACAGGAAGTTGTACCCCATTCATTAACATCGGGATGAACCCAAATGTACTTTACAGTTTTCGCTCAGCTGTACGTGTGCTGTACGTGTGAAGGTGGGACTGACAGCGCCGAGTTGGGCGGTCGGCTGTACAGGGGACGGCGGTGTTGTTTTGCGATCGGCTTTCGTGAGGAGCGAGCCGAAAGAAAGGCAGGGAAGGGACTGCATGAGGTCTGTTTGCCATCTGCTGAGGGAGTAACTGAGCCTGAGTGTCGAGTGAGGATTCTGCTGTATAGAAACGACTAGTGGGAGGCTGCCATCTGCGTCGAGAGGAACTGGCTGCTGTGTGGGTCGGCGATCGACTTTATGAGGAGGTCATTGACAGGTTCAACCTACGTCTAACCACGGAGCCTCTGTCCTTACTCGCGGCACGGCCCGACACGTATCGACACATCTTGTGGTCCCATCGATCCGCCTGCGGAGCCCAACACCCCAATTTGGCCTAATTTGGTGAACAGGCCAGGCCTGGACTTGTATGCTGGACCTTGTGAAAAGCCAGTTGGAGCATACCATAGATCTTTAGTCTTGCTCCGTCGACCTCGCGGGGTCTGGACGCGCTGAGGCTGCGTGTGCAAGCGGTGCCGGGAGAAGAAAAGGACGACGCCGCCATTTTCCACGCAGCGTGCTCGAGCCGGGTGCTCAAATCTGTTGACATCGGCTTGTCACGAGCCGCATTCGGGCCTTTGACACTTTTCCTCTCGTCCATTAAGCATCACCAAGTACTGTGTCTTGTCTGCATGCTGTCTGTGTCTTGTCTGCATGTTGTCTAAGGTTTATCTCGCTAGGGTCCCCTTCGAAACCCGTAATCCGTAGCTCCTAAGTTCAGTGCCCTGTCACACCTTGATGTTTTAGCCAGCGTATGGCAACGTATCAAAATGTATGTAAAACGCTGGCGTACGCTGAACTATTGATGTTTTTTTTCAGTTTTAGGCGTACTCATAACGAGTTGGACGTATGCATAACGTATTAGTAACGTACACAGAACGTTTCGATAACTTATAGATAACTTATACCAACGAATGCTTAGCATGTTGTCCTTGTTCACAACCTATGCCCAACGATAGTCTAACTTTTGCATAGCGCGCGGCAGCGTATCGCCGACGATCACGTGGCGTAGCCTATTAATAGGCTGCCGCTCAATGATTTAAATCGCTGCCGCTCGAACATTTAAATGGACGCTGCCGCTCGACGATTTTAATCATAACCAAGCTAGACATTGAAGTGTCAACATCACCGTCATGCCGAAGAAAACTTCGAAGAATGCTGCAAAGAAGTCTCCTGGCCGTGGACGCGGACGCAAGGAGGATCCATCATCACCCATACCCTCCCCATCACCCTCACCTACTACTACTGACATGGACCTACTACTACAACTACTACTACAACTAATACCTACTAATACTACTACTACTACTGACACGCTCACCTACTACTACTACTGATACTACTGACATGGAAATCTACTCAACATGGAATCTGGAACACTGACGGGTTCCTCCTGTGAACGCCATTTTTATATACCAATTCCCCTAAACGCTGCCAATACGCCATTATACGGTAGCTGTAAGTTAGAAACACGTTTAGTAAGTTCTGTGTTCAAAAACATCAAATACGTCTACATACATCAATATGCGTTTGAGATACGTTACACATAGGTTCAAAGCACGTTACTCATAGGTTAGAAATAAGTTTCGGGTACGCTAGACATTACCTCGACGTATTTCGACTTATGAGTAACTTACAAGTAATGTGTGTCAACGATCGCATTACGTGCCTACAATTTATGGCCAGCGTATGTGGAACGTGTGAGGCATACGCCGAGCACGTCGGAAAATTTTGGGCATGCTTAAAATTTGTCGACGAGCTCGGCATACTACAAAGTATGCCAGCGTGCTTCAGCGTGCTCTTAACGTATACAAAACTTACCCAAAACGTATTCGACGTGTGCCAGCGTTTTAGAAGAATTTTTCAGACGTCGGCATACGCTGGCTAAAACATCAAGGTGTGACAGGGCCTTAAGAACGGGCTATAGATTGATTATAACATTGTCGTGCATGCTTGCTTGTGTTGTGTTCCCCGATGTGTCCCCAATCTGGCTGATCCGTATGAAGTTGCCGCTTTGGGTTTGTTTGTGCCGTGCTGAGAAACAATTCGCTCTATTTGTATTTCAAACCAAAATGGTTACAGACTGGCAGAATTCGCTCGGTATCTGACAAAACCAGTCTGTAACCGGGGTCTATTCCCCCAGCTGGCAAGGCACAGGTGTATTGTGGTATCGTGATCCGAGGCGCGTAACCCGAGAATTGTGCCGAACCAGCCGGCGTTATAACCCCCGGAAACAGCGGTGCTGTTAAGTGACGCCGAATCTTCAACATTTGGCTGTCAAGAGTAGAGTGTGATTGACATCATTCATCCGAATCCTTAACACTGGGGTTAAGAGTCAGGTGTGAATCCCACCACCGCTGAATCTATAACAATATATATATATATATATTTATATATATATATATATATATATATATATATATATATGTAAAGATTTATAAGTGTGTGTGTGTGTGTGTATATATATATATATATATATATATATATATATATATATATATATATATATATATATATATATATATATATATATATACATATATATATATACATATATATATATATATATATACATATATATATATATACATATATACATATATATATATATATATATATATATATATATATATATATATGTGTGTGTAAAGATTTATAAGTGTGTGTGTGTGTGTATATATATTGTTGCGGATTCGCGCCCGCCGGCGTGCGAACGGCCACGTAACTCGAATCGCGTCACGTCGCCCACCGGACGGACAATCCCGTCGTGACCCTCTCGGACTAACGCCGGGAACCAGTCACGGGTGGACCTTTCGGCCTCACCACGATCGTGCCAATCGGCCCCCCGTGTGGGATAGGGTTGCTCGCCAAATTCGACCTACCTAAGTACCCACACGGAGGGTAGACCGGGCGATCGCACCTCGCCGCAGGTCGACTTCGGACACGAGCCACTTTAAGCGACCCGTTCCGTACTATCGGGATAACCGAGCGGTGTTATCGTCGGCCTCGACGGTTCGATTAATTATCGGGCGTTTTAGCCCACTTCCAACCCTTTACGTGAAGTAAGATGGAGATTCAATAGAGGAAAAGACGAAGCGAAGCGGGAAAACAGTTCAACATAATTCACATTTATTTCGCGATGAACGGAAAGCACACATATACAATTACACCAAAAGCACATGTAAAAGAAGAAGACAATGCAGAGCTATCCGACTACCGAGCACACGGCAACACTTATACAGTTTTACTTCACAGACGGCGCCGACAACACATATACCCAAAGCAAAAGAAAAAGAACCACCCTCCAGGATGAGGCGGGCCTGGGGCCGAGACCACGTCGGGCCTACCCGTCTGATGATGAGACGCAAAGTGGCGGTGGCGCCCCAACTCCGCGGGCCTCGCGGACAGTGTCTGGTAGGGGGTGGGAAAGTGGCCCCCTTGTCGCACTATCTCAGCGCGGGGGGAAACAGGAGGGGGTTGTTGATGCTCGGGGGAAAGGAGGATATCTCCCTGTCTCCGGTCTCGCGACGAGCGTCTCCACCACGACCTCGGTCGCGCCGCCGGCCTCTCTCTCTCCGCAGCTCCCCGACTCCGACACGAGCACCCCCTCGACCGCCTTCGCCGCCGCCACCTCTCCACAGCTCCGTCCTCTTCACTCTGACTACTACCACTTTTCCCAGCTCCACCGACAACTCCCAACTGCGAACTCCCAACCACGAACTGCTTTGACTGACGAACGCAGCCGTTTATATCCCCCGTGGCCTCGCTCCTTCACCTTTGACCCTTTACCTCCGACCCTTCACCTCTAACTGGCTCCCCATTGGACCGAGGAAAAGTGGGCATGAATGCTTTTTGATCCATGAATTTGCATATAGCGACCACACTCCAACGCCCTGGAGGCGGGGCCAAATCGCCCCACGCTCACCAATAGGACGGAACAGAAGTGGGCGTGAGTCGTTTTTGATCCGTTTTCTTCGGAAAGTCTGTGATGTTTCTGAACACGCTGCTCGGTGCGCGCCCTGCACGAGTCCAGTATCGGTGCCCACAACTGGCGCAAGAATGGTGGTGACGCGATGGTGGCGAGTTCTGACGGTAAAGGTCGTGGCTGTTGTTGTGAAGCGGCGTTGTGGGTGGTGGTTGTTGTGTGATGGCTGTAGAGACGTGGTTGGTGGTGGTAGTAATGGCGGCTGGTCCAAAATAAAGATAGTAAAAGAAAAACGGCTATCCTGAAGAGTCGCAGCCCGACTGAATGACATTTATTCCCTCGAAACAACGGGTTTGGGCCTAACTACACATATACTTACAGAGATATCTCACCTAAGGGACCTGAATGGTGGTTTGCGAATTTTGTCAACCACAACAATATATATATATATATATATATATATATATATATATATATATATATATATATATATATATATATATATATATATATATGTTGTTCTTCTTTCGGCTGCTCCCGTTAGGGGTCGCCACAGCGGATCATCCGTTATGATCCGCATACTGATTTGGCACAGTTTTTACGCCGGATGCCCTTCCTGACGCAACCCTGGTCACCTCTTACGACACAGGGACAAGGATTGGGTTTCGCCATGATTCCGGGCTGCCCTACACCTTCTCATAGCGCAGCCCAGCACAGAGCACCCGTCCTCAAGCGATCCTCCAACCCAAGCCTCCGGGTATCCGGATTACAGGCGCACACCACTACGCCCGGTATATATATATATATTATATATATATATATATATATATATATATATATATATATATATATATATATATATATTATATATATATATATATATATATATATATATATATATATATATATATATATATATATATATATATACACATACATACATACATACATACATACACACACACACACACACACACACACACACACACACACACACACACACACACACACACACACACACACAGTCATGCACCACTTAACGACAGGGTTACTTTCTAAGAAAAGCGACGTCATCGTTGTGCGAACATCATTTTTTTTTTCATTTTCGTTTTCGAACTTCGTACTTACACCAAACTAGACACCTAAGCTCTATGGTGTAGCCTATTGTTCCTCGGATACAAACCTGTACAGCATGTTACTGTACTGAATACTGTCGGCAATTGTAACACGCATCCAAGAGACAGAAGACACGTTGGATTTACCTTTGTGCAGTTCATGACGGCCCTCAGTGTTGTTAGCAGCAGCTTACAACCTCCTCTCACATCAATTATAGAAAGGTGAATAAATAGCATTTGGATTTTATAAATACGTAATCATTGCATCGATGTTATAATTTACAAATTAATAAATGAGCTCCTGTCAATTGTGATATATTTTTGGAACAGTGCGATTGTTTTAACAACATAAAAAGCTTCACTAAAAATAAATTTGTTTTAATTGGCAAACAACAATGATTTATTCGTGGAATTCTTTAATTCAAAGGTAATTTACTTGCCAGAAGGTAAACGTGGAAACATTGGTTTAGTTTGAAAGCCGATTTCCTTGAATCCCGATTCACGACCCTGCTTTTTTCGCGATGACATTTTATGGACCTCAACGATCTCATTATAACAGCGTCACACTGTCGTTGTTTATTATCATTATGAGGTATTATGTTCTGTAGAGTGTACATAATTGTCTGTGCTATTTTATACGAGGCTCCATCACTCGGCGATAGGAATTTTTCAGCTACATATTTTTTTTCATTTTTATATTTATTTTTTTTCAGAGCTGGCAGACCCGTCGTATATGCGATCTGTCATTGCCCGGAACGTCGTTAAACGGCACATGACTGTATGTATATATATATATATATATATATATATATATATATATATATATATATATATATATATATATATATATATTAATATATATATATATATATATTTAAATATATTAATATATATATATATATATTAATATATATATATATATATATATATATATATATATATATATATATATATACTATTGGGGTGTCCTTACACATTGTGTAAGTATAGGTACCGTGTTTCCCCATTGCCTCAGGTTGCTCACCTGCATTTCATTTTTCATTCATTTATTTTGATTTCTTAATTTTTTCATTTATGGTCTCCTCCCGACAGTTCTGTGATGTTTTTTCCTGGTGTATCAGCTTTGATGTCTGTCAGCACACAAAATTACCATGCTTCCCCATTGTATGCCTGGTGTTGGCTTAATGGTTAGAGTGGTTGGCTTGGGATCCTCGGGTCCTGAGTTCAAATCCCGCTCAGCTGTTGAATGAATACCAGGTGGGATTAACTCAACCTGTCATCCTTCCGAGGTTGGCAAAATGAGTGCCAGCACGCTGGTATACTGTGTCGAAGTGGCAACCTATCCAGGATTGTGCCCAATAGCCGAGGCAACTGCATAGGCAGGACCAACGCTCTGCACAGAGTATGGTTGCAATCTCCTCCTCTCCCCATTGTCTCGGGTTGCTCACCTGCATTTTTTTCAAATAATTTTTATTTTCATTTATTTTCTTATATTGCTGTCTAAGGCATTCGTACAATGTGGAATGGAAAAGCATCACGTTTTTCAAATAATTTGCTGGAAAATTTATTATCAACATTGATTTGTAATTCTAAAAATGAAACTGAAGTTTGAGTTTGATTTTCCTTTT
>NC_140963.1:30747445-30769945 GCF_056783735.1 Eptatretus burgeri
GTTCGCAACCGTCTCTTCAGACGAAACGCAGCCTTTCCCATTTCCCATATCATTGTTCATATCTATTTGTTGCACCTTCAATCTGAAGATATTATGCTTTATAAATACTTGAATTATTGCACCTGTTCTAGTTGTTTTCCTTCTATTAATATGTCGATATTTCTTGGTGATTTTGAGATGTGCATCACTTTGGTTTTGCCGATGTTCACTTTCGAAGTTCATGCCTGCTTTTAAACTAGTCTATCTGTTGGACCTTGTTATCCTTCTTCTGTACTTGCTGCAAGTGCTTTGTCATCTGCAAAATCTAACTGATGTCACCATTCGCCCCCAAATTCTAACACTGTATTCTGTGTCGTCAAACATTTCTTTAATTTTTATTTACAATGAGCAAATATTCCTAACTGAGAGATTCCTATTTAATATTCCTATTTAAACTGCCCATTGAGAGCGACCACACAACAGGAATACCTGTGATGTAACTCCACACACTGAATCCCGGATCCAATTGATTATTTATTGAATTAGCAGGGACCCACAGAACATCTGTGCCATGTATAATGTGACTTCATGTCCTCAACTCCCCTCACCCACTTCCTCCCCAATCTCCCTCACAAGTCCCAAGTCCTCACCCTTCCCCTCCAAGCCCAAAGGCATCAACCCCCTCCCCACTTCACGCCTTCACCCTCCCCCCAACCATAACTCCTCAACCCCCCACAAAAGCCTCAACCTCCCCTCCCAACTCTGTCCCATCTTTGCTCTCCCCACCACCACAAACCCCAAGTCCTCACCCCTTTCCCAACCCTAGGGCGTCAATCCCCTCTACACTTCAAGCTTTCAAACCCCTTCTCGCCCATCATGGTCACCTGTCCAACTCACAATCCCACGAGATATGTAAAAAAGGTATGTGACCATGAGTAGCTCATGGCCCGTCATGGTCGCCTGTCCAACTCACAATGCTGCAAGATAGGCGGAAAAGATATGTGGGCATTGCAATTGTGAATATGACAGCTCTCAAGATGTCTTTAACTTCGCACAGCAGTAAGCCCCAACATGGTTACTATATATATATATATATATATATATATATATATATATATATATATATATATATATATATATATATATATATATATATATATATATATATATATATATATATATATATATATATATATATACCATGTGATTTTTTTTTTCCCCTGTAGAAATTGTGGGTGGAGTCAGGTGAACTGTCCATCCAATGGATGGAACGGAATGTTACACACAGATAGACGGACAGACACACGACAAACATATTATTATATAGGATAGCAGGGACCCCTAGAAATTCACATAATGTAAAACGTGACCACCAATTTGAAGCCTTGGAGAGAAGAATGGGATGGATAAAAGTGGTAGCTCCACAAATGAGAGTAAAGTGGAGCAAAAGGATGGAGGTGGGCACTAAGCCTAGATTTTGGGAGTTTAATCAAGTAACCCCCTTACTGGAAGAATGCATACATTATGGAGGAGCTATGGAAAATCAGAGGGCCAAATGAGCAGAGCGAGCTAGTTTGTGATGGACAGAACAGGCCTTTTTACTTCCGCTTGATCCTGAGAGATGCCGTGTTGAGGCAGAGATTTTGATTGCAGTCCACGAGGTGATGAGGAAAATGTTCAGCCCAAATGGAAGTATCACTACAGTCGTAGTTGTGCAATGACGAAAAAAATGCAACTTTGAAGGACACCAGCTTGCTTCAAGAGGTAGAGCATGAGAGAGAATGCCATCCAAAGCAACCTGCCATTTAAGAGGAGGCAGGAAATCTGATAGCCAGTCCAGGAGGAGATTCTAGAAGCATGTGCTGACAGTTTGTAATAAAGTGTGGGGTGCCAGTCACAGATGTCCTCTTTTTTGAGATTGAGGCCATTCCATCGACTTTTAGCTCACCTGGACTTCAGTCAGGTGAGCTTATGCGATTGAGCAGTGTCTTGTACAAGTGAGTGAATGAGTCAGTCAGTCAGTTAGTGAGTCAGTCAGTTCATAAACACTTCAATCATTATCGCTTGAACTAAACACATGGTTTTGATTAAACTTAGTCACAAGCTTCTTGTCTGATGCCTAACAAAGGTTTATTGCCCACACCAAATCTGCACTCATTAAAGAGGTCTACAGGGAGTTTTTTGACCCCCAAAAATAGGCATTTGCTATGTTCTCCAAAACTACACACACAATTTCGATGAAACTTGACCACAACATTCATCACCCACAATATACCAAAGTGTATCAACTGCATCAAAATCTGCACTCATTCAGGGGTCTTTGCAGGAGGGTTTGAACCCCCTAAAATAGATCACCTCTCTTCTCCGAAACTACACACAGATGATGAAAGTTGACCACAACCTTCACCACCCATGATGTATCACAGTGTATCGACCACATCAAAATCTGCACTCATTAAGGGGATCTACAGGGCTGGGTTTAACCCCTCCAGGACGAGGTTCAAGACGCACAGTCATATTTTTTGTATACATGCTCGAGGCTCGTGGAAGAGCTGGAATTAGTTCACCGAACGGATCAGGATACAACATAACAAAAGGAGCAGTTGAGAGAGGAGGGAAACACCATCAACAGAGTTGAAGGCCAAGCGAGAGGCATACTTGGACAAACAATGGGTGTGGGGGACTGGGGGGGCTGGGGGGCAGGAGAGGATGCATGGAGTGGACAAGATAGACGCAGAAGGAAACTCTCAAGAGGGAAAAGTGGAAGTTTGGAAGGAGGAGGGATTGGAGTGGGGTGGTGGTTGGGGGGGGATCTGGATTGGGGTGGGGTGGAGGGCATTGTTTACACACTGTATCAAAGAGGAGATGAATCTCGTGGTATCCTGTGATTATCAATTCCATAACATTGCTGATTTGGGAAAGAGGAACTGACTGCTCTCCAGTTAAGATGGTCAGTTTTGGTAATTTTCATACAAACTGATGTCTCATGGGAAACTTTCCATAATGCAGGTGGGTAGCAATTAGATACACTGCAATTGTGATACTAAACACATTGATCAATAACGCCATTAAAAATTATGTTTCTGACACAAACCCATAATTGTCCGTATAGTAAAATGATTTAGTGTAATTGGCTCGGAAACACTTAAAATATGGGAGGGGACTTGTTGAAGTTGCATTCAAACCATTCCTAATGATGTAGATGGAATAGGAATGCAAATTATGACCTTAAACTACATACCATAATTGATTTGAACTTCCTCATTAGCATTTAACCAAGCCTTCAGGAATTTTTTTTATACCTTTGGGATTTTTGCACAATTATTTGAATATAATGTGTTAAGTTCTTTCCTGATCAGTAATATAGAAGGGCCAATCAAAAGGTCAGTGGCATGACATTTAGTTGAGGATAATGATAAAAACTTCTTTCATTACAAGGTACTGCACAACATATTGATATAATTCACACTAAATTTTAATAGAGAAGTACATTTACAACAATTTTAGCATTACAGCTGAACAAAAAAACCTGTATCTTATGCTCCTGCCTCTATGTTTGGCCATCAGCCTGTGTGTGTGTGTGTGTGTGTGTGTGTGTGTGTGTGTGTGTGTGTGTGTGTGTGTGTGTGTGTATGTGTGTGTGTATGTGTGTGTGTGTGTGTGTGTGTGTGTGTGTGTGTGTGTGTGTGTGTGTGTGAGTGTGTGTGTGTGTGTGTGTGTGTGTGTGTGTGTGTGCGCGCGCGCACGCGCGCGAACGTGCGTGCGTGTGCAATTATAAGCTTGCGTGTTTCTGTCTGTGCTGTCACTGATGATTCGCCCACAAGCGATAAACCCGGTCCGGTAGCCGAGGGGCTGTGTATCATTGGGATTATCATGTGTGTACTCTTTGTAAATATCTTCACAGCTGTGGAGGAACTCTGGGAAGGTTTCAAAACAGCAAAGAGCTTCTGTTGGTAGCCTTTCTTGGCTGCTTTATGCAGCTTCTTTAGCCAGAAGAGCATGGGAAAAGTCGATTTATTTATATAATCCTCGCCACCTGGGTTTAATTGATGAGGTGATTGGTTATTCCCTCCATTCCTGGTGAGATTCTAATTGGTTATTGGTTATTTTTGGTCTAATTGCTTATTCCCTCCATTCCCGGTGAGATATGTGAGTGGGTCTTTTTATATATATGTGTGTGTGTGTGTGTGTGTGTGTGTGTGTGTGTGTGTGTGTGTGTGTGTGTGTGTGTGTGTGTGTGTGTGTGTGTGTGTGTGTGTGTGTGTGTGTGTGTGTGTGTGTGTGTGTGTGTGTGTGTGTGTGTGTATATATATATATATATATGTATATATATATATATATATATATATATATATATATATATATATATATATATATATATATATATATATATATATATATATATATATATATATATATATATATATATATATATATATATATATATATATATATATATATATATATATATATATATATATATATATATATATATATACACATACGAGACGACCCCTGAACCCGTTGGGTTGCCGTTGTCACAGTGGTTGATGAAAAAAACGATTTCAAGAAAAAAAAAAAAAGATAGCTCCAGTGAACTATACCGCTGAGGTTGTTTACATTGATCAAATTCTCCCAGAAGAGTACTTGACCGAATCGGTAATTGATTTTTTAATAAGTTTTTTTCGTTGCCCGATTTGAACGAAACTTGATACTGCATACTGCAGGAGAATATATATATGTATATATATATATATATATATATATATATATATATATATATATATATATATATATATATATATCCATCTTCTTCTTCTTCTTTCGGCTGCTCCCGTTAGGGGTCGCCACAGCGGATCATCCGTATGATCCGCATAGTGATTTGGCACATGTTTTACGCCGGATGCCCTTCCTGACACAACCCTGGTCGCCTCTTACGACACAGGGATATGATACACCTATTTTAACCGGGGTGTACACCGGCCCAGTATACTGGTACTCATTTCGCCGACCTCGGAAGGATGACAGGCTGAATCAACCCCCTGGTGTATTAATTCAGTGGCTCAACGGGGCTTGAACTCAGGACCTTTTGTATCCCAAGCTGCTGCCCTACCCACTGCGCCAACACACCAGGCATTTAAGTGGGTCATATATATATATATATATATATATATATATATATATATATATATATATATATATATATATATATATATATATATATATATACATATATATATATATATACATACACACACATACACACACACATATATATATATATATATATATATACATATATATATATATATATATATATATATAGTTACGGCTGTGGAAATTCGCAGAACACCATTAAGGTCCCTAGATCAGTTATGCCGGTAAGTCTGTGTTCAGATAGATTTCCCCGCCGTTGTTTAAAGGGAACTATTCATGTTAACCGGGCTGTGATCTTTGAGTTAACCGTTTTTCTTTTGCTATCGTTATTTTGGACTAACCACCAACCACAACCCCACCACCACCACCAACATCGCTCTCAAACAACTGCTTCAGACCCACCGTCCTCCCACCACCACAACCACACGTGCCTCTCAACAAACCACGCCATCCTCATCACCTCAACCACAACGCCAACCACAATTACGCCAATCACCTAACCACCTTCCCTGCTACGCCAACTACCGATCACCTTCTCCATAAACCACACTACAACCCACTCTGCTTGTAAAACCGTCTCTACTAAGGAAAAGGAACAAGGGATTCCAGTAACGCCATGAAAAAGAAGAAGGTATTCCGATGGTGTGCGAATTTTCCCACCTGTTTTTCCCGCACGCCGCAGGGGGAGATCGTTCGTCATTGGTCAGTTCATAGGAACGAGGCGTTGGAACTGGGTAAAGCCTCCTTCTGGAAGCTTCCCGCAGGAGCTAGAAGGAGGGCGGGGCGATAAACGAGGAGGAATAAAAGGGCGCCTGGAGCGGCCACGAGGAGAGAGTCTGCGGCTCGTGGTCTTCTGGTGGTCTTCTGTCTGTCTTCGTCTTGGTCTGTGGAGAAGCGGTCTGTGGAGCGACCCGTTCGTTGGAGCTTGCAGTCGGTGGAGAGTCTGGGCGTCGTGGAGGGGATACGGACTGGAGGCACCGCTCTGCCAGCTGTGTCGCGCGAACCTGCGCATTCGTGTAAGGAGAGCCGGAGAGAGCTCGCCGGCCACGCGGAAGGCCCGAACTCAGCCATGGCTACACTAGCTGCCGTGGGGACAGACGTCGAGGCTCACACCACAAGGCGCCACGAGGGTGCAGCTAACCTGCAACGGTCTCGTGGGACTCGTTCAGTCTGCGAAGTCCCACGCCATAAAGATCTACGGGCCCAGCCTGACCCCGTTGCCTTTGATGGGGTCTTTTCTTGTGTTTCTTTTGAATGAATGTTGGTGGCGCCGTCTTTTAGTAAAACTGCGTTAAGGCTTGTACATGATTAACAGTGCAAAATACCCGTTAAATAGAATCGGATCCGGCGAAGTCGGGCGATAATACCCGCTCGGTTATCTCAGAACGTAACGGACCGCGGGAGCAGTTCATGTCCAAGCCGGCCTGCGTCGAGGTATGCTCTCTCGGTAGGCTACCCGCACAAGTTCTTAGGTATATCGATATTCGGCGATTGACCCTATTTTGTGGGGGTAGAAAATTGACTCGGCCGTGGTGGGATTAAGAACCCACCCGTGACAGGGTTCCGGCATTGTTCCGGAAAGTCACGACTGAATTGTCCGTCCGGTGGGCGATGCGGCTGCCATTGGCTAAAGTAGTCGTTCGCACGCCGGGTGGGCGTAGATTCGTAACAATATATATATATATATATATATATATATATATATATATATATATATATATATATATATATAAATATATATATATATATATATATATATAAATATATATATACAATCAACCCCCACTTTATCGCGGTTCACCTATGGCTCCCCCGGTTCATCGCGGGTTTTCCCTTGGAACGTAACTAATTTTTTTCTGGGGATTCCCCCGATACATCGTGGTAATAGTATATAAAATATAAATTATTAAAGCAATAAATTATAATGCGTGGTGCTCGACCAGTCCCACAACTCACGAGACAAAGTTCCGCTTGTGAACTTCGAATATTTTCTACGTTTTTTCTCCAAGCCCCATGATGCCGCCCAAATGCTCTGCACCTTCTAAGGCTTCTGGCAAGGAACCGAAGCGCCAGAGGAAGGTCCTGACGCTCCAGGAGAAGGTGCTCGACATGCTTCGGGAAGGAAAAAGGTTTGCCGCAGTTGGACGGGCACTGCTCGTACCCAGCACCTCAAAATCGACCAGACCAGACGAGTCGATCTCCAGCACCTCAAACCCAATCAATGCCAAAACGACCAGACCAGACGAGTTGATCTCCGGCACCTCAAACCCAATCACTGCCAAACCGACCAGACCAGACGAGTTTATCTCAGGCACCTCAAACCCGATCACTCCCAAACCGACCAGACCAGCTGAGTCGATTTTTTTGGGGAGGCGTCAATTCATCGCGGGGAGGTTGGGAACGTAACCCCCGCGAGAAACGGGCAATTACTATATATATATATATATATATATATATATATATATATATATATATATATATATATATATATATATATATATATATATATATATATATATATATATATATATATATATATATATATATATATATATATATATATATATATATATTGTTGTGGTTACCAAATTCGCAAACCACCATTCAGGTCCCTTAGGTGAGGTATCTCGGTAAGTACATGTGTAGTTAGGCCCAAACCCGTTGTCTAGTGGGAATACATGTCATTTATGCATGCTGCGACTCTTCAGGATAGCCGTTTTTCTTTTACTATCTTTAATTTGGACCAACCGCCATTGTTACCACCACCAGTCACAACATCAACCACCAACCACAACGCCGCTTCACCACAACCGCCACGACCTTCACGTCACACCTCGCAACCGTCGCATCGCCACCGTTCTTGCGCCGCTTGTGGGTACCGGTGTTGGACTCGTGCAGGGCGCGCGCCGAACAGCGTGTACAAAATCACGGATTTTGTGCTTCAAAAACGGATCAAAAAGCACACACGCCCACTTTTTCTCGGGCCAATGGGGAGCGAGGTGAAAGGTCGAAGGGAGGGGGTCAAAGATGAGAGGGCGAAGCCACGGGGCTGATATAAGCGACCGTGTTCGTCAGTCCAGTGAGTAGTAGAGTCGAGAGGGAACAGAGAGTTAAGACTTCACGGGCGGTGGAGTTGGCAAGAAGGAGCTGGTCGTCGTGTGTGTTGGAGTCGGAGCGGAGGGGACGGAGCTGTGGAGAGGTGGCGAGGGCAGACGAGGGGGTGCTCGCGTCGTGCAGGGAGCTGCACCCCAGGGAGGCCGACAGCGCGACCTGGCCGAGGTGGAGACGCTCGTCGCGGGACAATAAAAATCCTCTATACCCCGAGCATCAGCAACCCCCTCCTGTTTCCCCCCGCGCTGAGATAGTGCGACCAAGGGGGCCCCTTTCCCACCCCCCACCAGACACTGTCCGCGAGGCCCGCGGAGTTGAGGCACCATCGCCGCTCCGCGTCTCATCACCAGACGGGTAGGCCCGACCCGGTCTCGGCCTCAGGCCCGCCTCATCTTTGAGGGTGTTCTTTTCCTTGGTTTTGGGTATGTGTTGTCGGCGCCGTCTGTGAAGTAAAATTGTATAAGTGTTGCCGTGTGCTCGCGTAATCGGTAGTAGATCTGCATTGTCACATTTGCTTTTTGTGTAAATTGCATTGTGTTTTTCTTTTCTGTGTGCTTTTGGTGGAATTGAATATGTGTGCTTTCCGTTCATCGCGAATAAATGTGCTTTGTGTTGAACTGTTTCCCGCTTTGCTTCGTCATTTCTTTCATTGAATCCTCATCTTGCTTCACGTAAAGGGTTGGTAGTGGGCTGAATACGCCCGATAATTAATCGAACCGTCGAGGTCGACGATAACACCGCTCGGTTATCCCGATAGTACGGAACGGGTCGCTTAAGTGGCCCGTGTCCGAAGTCGACCTGCGGCGAGGTGCGATCGCCCGGTCTACCCTCCGCGTGGGTACTTAGGTAGGTCGAATTTGGCGAGCAACCCTATCCCACGCGGGGGCTGATTGGCTCGATCGCGGTGAGACCGAAAGGTCCACCCGTGACTGGTTCCCGGCGTTAGTCCGAGAGGGTCACGACTGGATTGTCCGTCCGGTGGGCGACGTGCCGCGATTCGAGTTATGTGGCCGTCAGCACGCCGGCGGGCGCGAATCCGTAACACTGGTGTCAGGTCGTGCGATACAAATTCATCGCCCTCCTCGCGGCACTGGTATCGGAGAACAGGAAAACGGGCTCTCCTGTCTCCGGCTAAATTCACGGGAATCGGTCCAGGGGTGAGAGAAGCGACCCCCGATTCCCTCCAAATTACGAGCGAGTTAAATTAACCCTTCACGAGAAGCAAGATGGCGTCTCAAGGCGAGCGGGAGCCGGGGGTATTAGAAATGGAGGTAGAATGTGTAGAATCCATGGTCCAGGATGGAATCCCCGAGCAGGAAATGTTGATTGTGCAGGAACACGGACTCGCCCAACTGAACCCAGAGCCCGAAATAGGTGCGGCAGCGGCCGCGGTGTATGACACCTCCCCTTCCCCCCTCCACCAAAACCCTTCCCCGATCCCTGCCGAAACGGCTCACCCAAGCGCACCCGACATGGCCCAGCTATGCGCCATGCTGGCGGAAATGACAGCGAACATGATCAAGCAAATGAACGAAAAGATGGATACAAATACAAATGAAGTGAAAACGACGATGGATGCGAATACACAGCAAATGAAAAAAGAAATGAAAGAACTACGGGGTGAGACGCAGAACATGGGCCGATGCCTGCAGGCGGGCATGAAGGCCGTGACCAGGGAGATAGGAATGGCGACTCCACGTGTGGAAGCAAACGAGCTGGAAGGGGGTGCAACGGCTGACAGGCCCGCGGTGGAGGCGGGTAAAAAAATAATTCGGGGGCCGTGTTGGGCGAGGGTCGTGACAGAGGAATCGACGGTGACCAAAAGGGAAAAATTAAATGGGGAGACCAAAACGTGTGAGACGAGACACGAGGTGACGACAACGGAAATAGTGGAGACAAGGGAGGTAAAGGGTGAAGAGTTGGCAGTGACGGTAGCCAGGAAGGGAACGATAGAGGAGAGACTGCACGGTGAGGACGGGGTAAGTGACGCACACACACACACACGGAGGTAGTGGAGGACAATGGGGGTGAGCTCGCGGAGCGTGTAGGGACCCAGTGCGAGCACCTGGATGGCCTCCTCCAGGAACGAGGGGAGGGAGTATGCCCCCTTGAGGCGAGTCACGACCAGGTGAGTTCGGTCGTGCTTTGCGGGGTTGAGGGGGCGAGTGCTGTGAACGGGTGCACGGAAAGCTTGGGGGGTTTCGAGGCCCCGGAGACCCTTGTGGGGACACGAATCCCCAGTGTAGTTGTCCCTGTGTGTGTGGTGCAAGGCGTGAGTGCGTCCCCGTGTGTGGAAGCGACCCCGTGTGTGAGTGGTGTGGTGGCGATGGTGCCAGAGTACGTGCTTCCCAGCACGCCGTGTGTGGATGAGGCACCGTGTGTGAGTGAGGCACGGAGTGTGGATGAGGCACCGCGGGTGAGTGCCCCCGGGCGAGTGAATGGAGCGCCACGAGTAAGTAGTATGGTTTGTGTGAGTAGTGAGGCACGCGTGAGTGAACGGCCGTGTGCAAGGTCGCTGTGTGCAAGGGAGACCGTGTGTGTGAGAGAGCGGTATGTGAGGGAGATGTCGGTTGGCATGCGGGAGCACGCAGCCGCGTCTCCCGGGGTGAATGTGATGGAATGGAGTGTGAGCGTCGTAACACGCAGGTGTGCGTGGGTTGAATGGCGACGACGAAGGCGACAGAAGAAAGAAAGCCGAGTAGCGGCTGTAGTTGTTTCGGGGACCGTGCCGGGTTCACCCAGCAGTGAGCACGCGGTCCGTGCTGTGCAACGCACGAGACCACCACGTGCTCGCTTGCGAGAGTGAAGTCCCGGTCCTGAAACGCCAGCGGTGGATTTGCCGATCCCGCGGACGGACAAAGTTTAGGCAGGTAAATGGATTTGGACCGGACGGGTTCTCCACGCGATCGTGTGTGTTCAGCTCCAACGGGCAAAGCACATGTGTTCGCGTGGGGAACCCCTCGAGACGTGGGGCTTGTGTTTTTTTTTTATGCGCACGGTGACGCCATGGCTGCACGTGGGGTTGGAATCCGGCAGGAGGGGTATCTCTGCCGGATGGTACCGTCCAAGGAGGGACGAGGAACACGTGCAGCTGCATGACGTCACGGGCAGGTGCAAAGTGCGCGAGCTCTGAGTTGCCGCGCAGGTGCTGCGCATGAAAAAAAAAATATATAAAAAAAACAAGCCTCACTTTCGGGTGCACAGGATTCCTGGGCAAGGGGTGGAAGACCCCTTTGACCTGGGCACAGGATGGAAACTAGTTAGGGGGAAGGGTTAGCTTAGTTAGACCGGCTCCATGGGGCAGGGGTAAGTCCTCATGGGGCCCGTGGAATGGATTAGTTAGAGGGATTGTAGCGAGATTTAGGTTGGGAAATTAATTTTTGGGACATTTGAGGACAGTGACAGACTTGTGAATGTGTGGAGGGGACGTAGCTTAGCTACGTAGGTTAAAAGGAACGTGCTTTAGTGTAAGGGACGACGTGGGAGCACGAGTTAGGTAGGGGATGCAGATAGAAGGATGGCAGAGTTCAGCGGTGAGTGTGTTGAAGAGTTGGTGAGTGAAGTGGAAGCATGTGCTTGGTGAGTGAGGCCAGCGGGTCTGTGTGAATGGAGCGAATGGGGACTGCATGGTGCGATGAGTGATTGGGGGGAGGAGTGACTCCCGCCCAAGGGACCCCGGGGTCAGTGTAGAGTGAGTTAGGGGGTTAGTCAAATTTACAAAATGGAGGTCGTTTTGTTGTTGGTGGGGAAGTAGGCTCGAAACCCGTTTGGAGGGGTGCAGGAGCCCTGTTGACGGGCTGGGAGCGTGGCTGCGAAAGGTGAGTATCGCTGAGTGGGTACCCCGGGCACCAGGCTAGTCGACCGTAGTAGGCCAAGGGTCCATGGGGGGCCGGGATAGAGTAGTGGGCACGGGTGCGCCTGCTTGGTGCGGGGGCCCGGGGCGCCATTAGCCGCGTGGGCAGTGTTGTGGGCACGGGTGACCCTCGGAAAGGGGCCCGGGAGGCCGGCCTGCCACGTGTGCGTTTCAGGGGAGGTGCCATGGGGGGCACTCCCCGGTGTTAGGGAGCTGGTAGGCTCGGAGGCAGTGTAGTGCCCGGGGGTGCCATAGCGGGAGATTCGGCAGAGGGTCGTGCCTGCCAAAGGGAGCCACGTGTCCCAGCCAGGAGACCGTGTGAGGGCACGGAGAGAAAATTGGGGGGCGAGGCCCGAAATTGTGAGGACACCAACACAGGCGACGGGAATCTGGGTTGTTAGAACCAATAGTTTAAGCGAGAGGCGCTTGTTGAAAGCCCCGGGGTAGTTTAACTGTTAAATGGATAGGGTAGATTAGGAGATGTACCCCTCCGCACCATCCATCCCCTCGCTCTCGTTGTGGGCCGCTGGACCCACTTTGGCTTAGATCGCCGAACTCTGGGGAGGCCATTCTGAGGCTTCGTTGGGCCTCGACACAGGACGTTAGCTCTCCCTTATTCCCCTCCGGGAAGGGAACGTAGGGGTTGGGAGTAGGCTAGGTGACAGGATAGGTTAGCCGAACAAGGACGATAAAGGGGGTTAGGGGACGATTTATAGTGGGGAAGTAAAAATAAAAACAAAAAAAAAATAAGTTGGGGCTAAATTGGTTTTTCACAAATTAAGGGAGTGGGTATGTACAGTGACAGGCAAAGGCGATAAGAGGGGAGGGAGACAGGTAGGTAGGTCCGAGCCCGCCTTCCAAGTGGCCAGCACCACCGCACTCCCTCCACCAACCTCCACTGAACGGCAAAGGCTGGCCAGCTTCATCTGCAGCTGCTTAGCTGCAAGGCCTGTGCCGGCTGGATCGTCTGCCGGCTGGCTGTTTTTCTGCAAGGCCTGTGCTGGCCAGTTCATCTGCTGGCTGTTTTTCTTCAAGGCCTGTGCCGGCCAGTTCATCTGCCGGCTGTGTTTGCCTGCAGCGGCCTTCTTCTGCGGGCTGTGTTTGCCTGCTGCCTTTGCCATGCCATGCCCACTGCCCACGTTCACCAGCCCCGTTCAATTTTGCTTTGCCCCCCCCCCCCCTGTTCATTTCCATGTGCGCCAGGATCAGAAGGCAACAGTTTGCAAGCTGCGAGAACTGCCCTGTTGGCAGCTACAACACGGGCCTGCAGTGGCAGCCCGTGCACCGTGTTTGTGTCCATCCATCTATCCGTTGTGTTCATTGTGTGTGCCACTTGAGCTGGCACGGAGACTACGTTTGTGCAGCCCGTGCACCGTTGTGGTTCACTGCGTTCAGTTCAAAAGGGAAGGCCTTGGACTGCGTGTGAGCAGCCAGCCACGTTCCCTGTCACCTGCATTGTTTTGAGCCAGAGACTGCATGCGGGCAGCCTGGCTCCCTGCTAACTGCTTTCTTTTTGCAGAGTTCAATGATCCTGGGCCATGGTTTCGTGTAAAATTTGTAAGTTAAGGTTAAGATGTACTGTAAATATGAGTGCGCCCCCGGCATGTTTGTCCTAGCGCCGGCAATTTTATTTTAGTCGTCCGTGTGAGTGAGTTTGTTTAGGTAGTTACGCAGCCCTCAGGTTATTTATTTTGGGGACACGAATACCATGAATGTCGCACTCAGGGATCCGTAGATAAAATGTACTCGGGGAAAACGACACATGATGGCACACGAAAATTTGACGACTCGGGACGAGTCCGTAAAAAGGGGAGGGGGTAGTGTTGTGGTTACCAAATTCGCAAACCACCATTCAGGTCCCTTCAGTGAGGTATCTCGGTAAGTACATGTGTAGTTAGGCCCAAACCCGTTGTCTAGTGGGAATACATGTCATTTATGCGTGCTGCGACTCTTCAGGATAGCCGTTTTTCTTTTACTATCTTTAATTTGGACCAACCGCCATTGTTACCACCACCAGTCACAACATCAACCACCAACCACAACGCCGCTTCACCACAACCGCCACGACCTTCACGTCACACCTCGCAACCGTCGCATCGCCACCGTTCTTGCGCCGCTTGTGGGTACCGGTGTTGGACTCGTGCAGGGCGCGCGCCGAACAGCGTGTACAAAATCACGGATTTTGTGCTTCAAAAACGGATCAAAAAGCACACACGCCCACTTTTTCTCGGGCCAATGGGGAGCGAGGTGAAAGGTCGAAGGGAGGGGGTCAAAGATGAGAGGGCGAAGCCACGGGGCTGATATAAGCGACCGTGTTCGTCAGTCCAGTGAGTAGTAGAGTCGAGAGGGAACAGAGAGTTAAGACTTCGCGGGCGGTGGAGTTGGCAAGAAGGAGCTGGTCGTCGTGTGCGTTGGAGTCGGAGCGGAGGGGACGGAGCTGTGGAGAGGCGGCGAGGGCAGACGAGGGGGTGCTCGCGTCGTGCAGGGAGCTGCACCCCAGGGAGGCCGACAGTGCGACCTGGCCGAGGTGGAGACGCTCGTCGCGGGACAATAAAAATCCTCTATACCCCGAGCATCAGCAACCCCCTCCTGTTTCCCCCCGCGCTGAGATAGTGCGACCAAGGGGGCCCCTTTCCCACCCCCTACCAGACACTGTCCGCGAGGCCCGCGGAGTTGAGGCACCATCGCCGCTCCGCGTCTCATCACCAGACGGGTCGGCCCGACCCGGTCTCGGCCTCAGGCCCGCCTCATCTTTGAGGGTGTTCTTTTCCTTGGTTTTGGGTATGTGTTGGCGGCGCCGTCTGTGAAGTAAAATTGTAAAAGTGTTGCCGTGTGCTCGCGTAATCGGTAGTAGATCTGCATTGTCACATTTGCTTTTTGTGTAAATTGCATTGTGTTTTTCTTTTCTGTGTGCTTTTGGTGGAATTGAATATGTGTGCTTTCCGTTCATCGCGAATAAATGTGCTTTGTGTTGAACTGTTTCCCGCTTCGCTTCGTCATTTCTTTCATTGAATCCTCATCTTGCTTCACGTAAAGGGTTGGTAGTGGGCTGAATACGCCCGATAATTAATCGAACCGTCGAGGTCGACGATAACACCGCTCGGTTATCCCGATAGTACGGAACGGGTCGCTTAAGTGGCCCGTGTCCGAAGTCGACCTGCGGCGAGGTGCGATCGCCCGGTCTACCCTCCGCGTGGGTACTTAGGTAGGTCGAATTTGGCGAGCAACCCTATCCCACGCGGGGGCTGATTGGCTCGATCGCGGTGAGACCGAAAGGTCCACCCGTGACTGGTTCCCGGCGTTAGTCTGAGAGGGTCACGACTGGATTGTCCGTCCGGTGGGCGACGTGCCGCGATTCGAGTTACGTGGCCGTCAGCACGCCGGCGGGCGCGAATCCGTAACAATATATATATATATATATATATATATATATATATATATATATATATATATATATATATATATATATATATATATATATATATATATTGTTGTGGTTACCAGATTCGCAAACCACCATTCAGGTCCCTTAGGTGAGGTATCTCGGTAAGTGCATGTGTAGTTAGGCCCAAACCCGTTGTCTAGTGGGAATACATGTCATTTATGCGAGCTGCGACTCTTCAGGATAGCCGTTTTTCTTTTACTATCTTTATTTTGGACCAACCGCCATGATCACAACCACAACATCAACCACCGACCACAACCACCGCTTCACCACAACCGCCACGACCTTTACCGTCACAACTCGCCACCATCGCATCACCGTCATCTCGCGCCACTCATGGGCACCGATGCTGGACTCGTGTAGGGCGCACGTTGAACAGCGTGTACAAAATCACGGATTTTGTGCTTCAAAAACGGATCAAAAACGACACACGCCCACTTTTTGCCGTCCAATCGGTGAGCGAGGGGCGATTTGGCCCCGCCTCCAGAACGATCGATATATGCAAATTTGTGGATCAAAAAGCCTTCACGCCCACTTTTTCTCGGGCCAATGGGGAGCGAGGTGAAAGGTCAAAGGGAGGGGGTCAAAGGCGAAGTTACGGGGGGATAAAAGGACGGTGTTCGTCAGTCAGGGGAGAGTCGCAAAGGAGAACGAGAAGGAGTCGAGAACGAGAAGGAGTCGGAACGGAGGGGACGAGTGTGGAAGACTGGAGCCCGAAGCCTGCAGTGGCTGGAGAAGCTGAAGAGAGTCGGACGAGGGGGTGCTCGCGTCGGTGCCAGGAGCTGCACGCCCGAGGGAGGCCGGCAGCGCGACCTGGCCGAGGTGGAGACGCACACCAGGGATAATAAAGATCCTCTATACCCCGAGCATCAGCAACCCCCTCCTGTTTCCCCCCGCGCTGAGATAGTGCGACCAAGGGGGCCCCGTTCCCACCCCCTGCCAGGCACTGTCCACGAGGCCCGCGGGTTGCGGGGCCATCGCCGCTCCGCGTCTCATCACCAGACGGGTAGGCCCGACCCGGTCTCGGCCTCAGGCCTGCCTCATTCTTGGGGATATTCTTTCCTTGGTTTTGGGTATGTGTTGTCGGCGCCGTCTGTGAAGTAGAATTGTATAAGTGTTGCCGTGTGCTCGGTAGTCGGTATTAGCTCTGCACTGTGTTTTCACTTTTATGTTTGCTTTTTGTGTAAATGGAATTGTGTTTTCTTTTTTTGTGTGCATTTGGTGGAATTGTATTTGTGTGCTTCCCGTGTGCCGCGAATAAATGTGCTTTATTGTTGAACTGTTCTCCCGCTTCGCTTCGTCTTTTCCTCCATTGAATCCCCATCTTGCTTCACGTAAAGGGTTGGTAGTGGGCTGAATACGCCCGATAATTAATCGAACCGTCGAGGTCGACGATAACACCGCTCGGTTATTCTGATAGTACGGAACGGGTCGCTTAAGTGGCCCGTGTCCGAAGTCGACCTGCGGCGAGGTGTGATCGCCCGGTCTACCCTCCGCGTGGGTACTTAGGTAGTTCGAATTTGGCGAGCAACCCTATCCCACGCGGGGGCTGATTGGCTCGATCGCGGTGAGACCGAAAGGTCCACCCGTGACTGGTTCCCGGCGTTAGTCCGAGAGGGTCACGACTGGATTGTCCGTCCGGTGGGCGACGTGCCGCGATTCGAGTTACGTGGCCGTCCGCACGCCGGCGGGCGCGAAGACCGCAACAATATATATATATATATATATATATATATATATATATATATATATATATATATATATATATACACTAGCAGGGATACCTGTGCTCCGCACACGAATCCCGTGGATGACGGCGGGTCTGAAGGAGTATATGTCACAGTTAATTGTAAAATTGTAGAGGCTGCCACCATTATTATTTTTTTTCATCACCACTATAATATGATATTTTCCCCACCATGTTTTATATGCAGAAGACGCGAGTTCAAAAATGTTACGATTTATTGCCGCATCAGATAAAAAACCATAATGCCTCAACAATGTGAGGCTGGTTTCATGTCATCATTGCGACTTAATTAATTCTCATTCTCTAGCAAATTCCGTTGATCCCATGTCAATCGGCTGAACTTGAAAAATTAACGTTACACAATCAGGTGATGACGTCATAATTCGGAAACCGGGAAGTCGGAAGTCATTGTCTTCAAGTGACTGTAGCATTATTTTTTCATTCTATTGCAAATGGCGTTGGCCCCATGTCAATCGGCTGAACTTGAAAAATTAACGTTACACAATCAGGTGATGACGTCATAATTCGGAAACCGGGAAGTCGGACGTCATTGTCTTCAAGTGACTGTAGCATTATTTTTTCATTCTATTGCAAATGGCGTTGGCCCCATGTCAATCGGCTGAACTTGAAAAATTAACGTTACGAAATCAGGTGATGACGTCATAATTCTGAAACCACAAGTCGGAAGTACAATTCTTTTATATTGGGACACTCCCGGCTACATGTTCTGTCAGCATGTGAAGTTTGGTGAGGATCAGTCCAGTACTTTTCGCGTGCATAGGTCACAGACAAACACACACACACACACACAGACACACAGACAGACACACTTTCAACTATATATATATATATATATATATATATATATATATATATATATATATATATATATATATATATATATATATATATATATATATATATATATATATATATATATATATATTGTTCCGGCTGTGGAAATTCGAAGACCACTATAAAGGACCTTAGATCAGTTATGACGATAACTAATTGTGTAGTTAGATTTCCCCACCGTTGTTTAGAGGGAATTTCCGTGTTCACAGGGCTGTGATCCTTCGAGTTAGCCATTTTTCTTTTCTCTATCGTTATTTTGGACCAATCATCCCCCAACAACCAAATCGCCACCACCAACATCATTCCCAAACAACTACAACTCAAACACTACCACCTTTGCCTCTTTACCTCCACAACTGCACCTCGCAAACATCATTTCACCGCCATTCTCAAACGACGCCCGCCAGCAACCTAATCGCCACCACCAACACCCTTCACAAACCAACACAGCAAACTCCCACCACCTTCGCCTTTCTACCAAACATCGGGCCATGGGTTGTAAATGGGTTCCTTTCGCCTCGAAAAGCGGATCAAGAATGATTCAAGCCCACTTTTCCTCCATCCAATGGCTGAGCATCAGGTGGTGTAGCCCCGCCTCCGAACCCGCTGTGATCCACAAATTTGCATATGCGCTCCTCCCCCGGCCTATATTAGCGCGAGCACGGCGCAGCTCGCGGCAGTCAAGTGGGAGCAGTGAAGTGGCAGCAGCAGTGCGTCGGCAGTCAAGTCGTGTCTGGAGCGTCGGCAGAGTGTGGCAGTAGCAGTGTGTGTCGGCAGAGCAGTGTCGGCAGTCAAGTCGGGTCTGGAGAGTGGCAGTCTGGAGTCGGTGGAGTACCGGACGGAGCTCGAAGCAGACGGGAAAGGCAGAGGGGGGCCGATCGACGGAGAGAGCTCACCGGCCACGCCAGGGGCACAATGCCAGGCGCAGCTATGCTGACATCGCGGCTTGCCCACCATCGTGCCACGAGGGCGCGGGTAAGACCCTTCGGTCTTGTGGACCTGGCCGCTCATCCAGGTTCCACGCACATTTGGTCCACGAACCTGTGTGCCACCCTTGCCTTTGAGGGTGGCTTTTTCCTTTGCTTTTGTGTAAATGCATGTGGTGGCGCCATCTTGGAAGTAAAACTGTCTAAGTGTGCGTGTGAAATAAGACTTTATTCAGTTGTAATTCTTGCTTTGCTTGCTTTCACTGCATACGTGCCTGATTTTCTGCATGGCTGTAAAATACATGCTTGGCTGAGTGCAATAAATGTTCCCGTTTCGGAACATATTCGGTATAAATATTCGGTATTTCGGTATTCGGAACATATTCGGTATTTCGGTATAAATAAATAAATAACTGTTCCCCGTTTCGTTGCGTCCTTTCCCTTATTTGAAAGTTCCATCTTGCATCACGGAAGGAATTGGTAGAGGGGTGTAAGCACCCGGTATATAATCATGTCCGTCGGGGCCGGCGATAACACCGCTCGGTTATCACTGAAGCACGGAACGGACCGCTTAAGCGGTTCGTGTCCTCGGCCGGTTAACTACACGCGCAGGTACTTAGGTAGGTCGAGTTTGGTGAACAACTCCATCCTGCGCGGGTGGCCGATTGGCACGATTGTGGTGGGGTCGAAAGACCCACCCGTGACTAGCTCCTGGCGGTAGTTCCAAGGAGCGTCACGACTGAATTGTCCGTTCCGGTGGGCGACGCGGTCGCGATTTGAGTTACGTGACTGATCGCACGCCGGGCGGACCGAAATTCCGAACAATATATTCGTATATATACACGTGTATATATATATATATATATATATATATATATATATATATATATATATATATATATATATATATATACATATATATTGTGAGGAATTTGGAAATTTGATTGCACACCATACAGGTTCCTTTAATCAGCTATGTCGATAAGTGCTTGTTGCTTAGATAGCTCACCTTTCATTGTTTAAATGTTCAGAAATCAATTCCATGCGCTGCGGATCGATTTAATAGTTAGGGAACGAACAATGAAGACATCCCTCCCCCTCTTCTGCGAAGAGGAAGAACCACCCTGCCGTCTCGTGACTCATGATGTCAACAACTCCCTCCCACCCGTGGCTGAGCGGGGGGTGGAGCACAAGGGCATGAGTCATGAGTCACGCCGGGAGTGGGGGAAGGGCGGGAGAAGGATAAGAGGAGTAAGCTTTTTGCTTCGGCAGAGAGTAGTCATTCAGCAGACCGTCGGGTCCTGCTTGGCTTGCGTTAGGGTTGAGGCCTTCGGAAGATTTTGCTTCGGCTGGCTCAGTGAGCTTCGGCTGAGGCCTGGCTCAGGGGGAGGCTTTTTGGAGGTTTTTGCTTTGATGGTTCCGTGAGCTTCGGCTTCTGCTTGGCTCGGGAGAGCTTTTTGCTTCAAGCTGCCCTGTTTGGAAGGAAGTTAAGCCAGTCGCTCGGCTCGAGCTGCGAGTGGTGGCTTCTTCTTCTTCTTCGTTCGCGGAGCTCTTTGTTCTCCATTTTGGTTCTCGGCTTGGTGCGACTCATTGACCTCTACGTGGAGCTGGTTCCTCGGGGAAGCGACGCATCGCCGGGAAGGATTGGCGCCTCGTCTCACCAGCACGTGTTGAGAAGCGCGGGAGGATTCTCGGGAGCTCGGGAAGGATCGCGGCTCGGCGATTGGATCCAGCTCACTCTCGCTGGAGCCCAGGTCTGAACAACTGAAAGACCACACGAGGTGGAGAGGTTCAGATAGGTTCTGGGTTTAAGCACACCTGTCCTCCGAGCTGGAGCCCGTTATTAAAGACCTCTGCCACCATTTCTTGGGTGTGTGTGTGTGTGCGTACGTGTGTCCGTGGGCTCGTCTAATAAGTAGGAACTGCTGTTAAGTGCAAGTGACTGTACATAATAAGTAGTCGGTTGTAGTTCTTTTGTCGTGCCTTTGTTGCTTTTGTAATTGCATATGTGTTTTGCCTTGTTTGATTGCATACGTGCTTTATTATAATAAATGTCCTTGTGTGAATGTAAACCTGTTCGTTGCGTCCATTCCCTTATTGAACTGCCCCATCTTGCACTCGGAATATAGTTGGTTTTGAAATAGCCGGTAAAGTGATCGGGTCCAACGGGACTGCACGATAATACCCCGCTCGGTTATCCCAAAAGGAAGCGAGATGCTTAAGCGGCTCGTTTCAAAGCGGTCCCGTTGAGGTACAATCTCTCGGTAACCTACCCGCACGAGTCATTAGGTTAAGGTAAAGGTGCTCGATAAATGCTTTGGGAAGGAAAAAGGTTTGCCGCCGTTGGACGATCACTGCTCATACCCAGCACCTCAAAACGACCAGACCAGACTAGTCGATCTCCGGCACCTCAAACCCAATCACTGCCAAACCGACCAGACCAGACTTGTCGATCTCAGGCACCTCAAACCCAATCACTCCCAAACCGACCAGACCAGACGAGTCGAGTCGAGTCAATTTTTTTGGGGAGGCATCCATTCATCGCGGATTTTCATTTAGCGCGGGGAGGTTTGGAACGTAACCCCTGCGAGAAACGGGGGATTACTGTATATGTATATGTATATATATATATATATATATATATATATATATATATATATATATATATATATATATATATATATATGTACACACATCAGATGCACCTCCTGACTGTGATGGTGAGCATCGCCACGGATTATGTCTCAAGTGGTAAAACCACATAATCCGCACAGAACAACCATCCCTCTGCCGTCCAGACAATTGTTCCTGCTCACACAAACCATTCAACCCGAAGGCACGTTATGTGACTAGCGGGAAAATCGAAACATGAGGAGTATGACGAGCACTCCACTGATCCCAAATGGACACAGTCCATACCAAAGCGTCGCCTCCAACACAGAGGTTTCGGCCCGGTGACTCTGTCAAAGAGACACAGATTATATGGTCATAATCAGTTAAACATCAAACGGAACCATCGATCCGGATTTTGGGTTTATTTGCCCTCATCAGAATGGTATACCGATAAATATCCAACTCATGATGACCAAAATGATGATGGTGTCAGTGCTGCCAAGCAGTTTATTGGCTCGAGTTATACAATACTGGATTGGTCACCTCTCTGATGCATGATACTCGACTGACGGTGCAGGAACTTCGAATTTGCTATGGTGCTGGTGATAGTTGACATCCTCTTCGCGAAAGACATGGTGGGATCTTTAACATCCATCAACTAATGCTGGCAGACTGGACTCCCAGTTTAACGTCCATTCGAGGGACAGCACTCACATCAATGCGTGGTCCTGCCTGTGAGCCACCAGCATGACAGTTTACAGCTTTGAAAAAAAAAAACCTTGCATCAATGAACCTGTTTTAGCCCACTGTCTCA
>NC_140963.1:30774945-30777445 GCF_056783735.1 Eptatretus burgeri
TCTCTCTCTCTCTCTCTCTCTCTCTCTCTTCCCCTCTCTCTCTCTCTCTCTCTCTCCCTCTCTCTCTCTCTCTCTTCCCCTCTCTCTCTCTCTCTCTCTCTCTCTCTCTCTCTCTTCCCCTCTCTCTCTCTCTCTCTCTCTCTCTCTCTCTCTCTCTCTCTCTCTCTCTCTCTCTCTCTCTCTCTCTCTCTCTCTCTCTCTCTCTCTCTCTCTCTCTCTCTCTCTCTCTCTCTCTCTCTCTCTCTCTCTCTCTCTCTCTCTCTCTCTCTCTCTCTCTCTCTCTCTCTCTCTCTCTCTCTCTCTCTCTCTCTCTCTCTCTTCCCCTCTCTCTCTCACTCTCTCTCTCTCTCTCTCTCTCTTCCCCTCTCTCTCTCTCTCTCTCTCTCTCTCTCTCTCTCTCTCTCTCTCTCTCTCTCTCTCTCTCTTCCCCTCTCTCTCTCTCTCTCTCTCTCTCTCTCTCTCTCTCTCTCTCTCTCTCTCTCTCTCTCTCTCTCTCTCTCTCTCTCTCTCTCTCTTCCCTCTCTCTCTCTCTCTCTCTCTCTCTCTCTCTCTCTCTCTCTCTCTCTCTCTCTCTCTCTCTCTCTCTCTCTCTTCCCTCTCTCTCTCTCTCTCTTCCCTCTCTCTCTCTCTCTTCCCCTCTCTCTCTCTCTCTTCCCCTCTCTCTCTCTCTCTCTCTCTCTCTCTCTCTCTCTCTCTCTCTCTCTCTCTTCCCTCTCTCTCTCTCTCTCTTCCCCTCTCTCTCTCTCTCTCTCTTCCTCTTCCCCTCTCTCTCTCTCTCTCTCTCTCTCTCTCTCTCTCTCTCTCTCTCTCTCTCTCTCTCTCTCTCTCTCTCTCTCTCTCTCTCTTCCCTCTCTCTCTCTCTCTCTCTCTCTCTCTCTCTCTCTCTCTCTCTCTCTCTCTCTCTCTCTCTCTCTCTCTCTCTCTCTCTCTCTCTCTCTCTCTCTCTCTCTCTCTCTCTCTCTCTCTCTCTCTCTCTCTCTCTCTCTCTCTCTCTCTCTCTCTCTCTCTCTCTCTCTCTCTCTCTCTCTCTCTCTCTCTCTCTCTCTCTCTCTCTCTCTCTCTCTCTCTCTCTCTCTCTCTCTCTCTCTCTCTCTCTCTCTCTCTCTCTCTCTCTCTCTCTCTCTCTCTCTCTCTCTCTCTCTCTCTCTCTCTCTCTCTCTCTCTCTCTCTCTCTCTCTCTCTCTCTCTCTCTCTCTCTCTCTCTCTCTCTCTCTCTCTCTCTCTCTCTCTCTCTCTTCCCCTCTCTCTCTCTCTCTCTCTCTCTCTCTCTCTCTCTCTCTCTCTCTCTCTCCCCTCTCTCTCTCTCTCTCTCTCTCTCTCTCTCTCTCTCTCTCTCTCTCTCTCTCTCTCTCTCTCTCTCTCTCTCTCTCTCTCTCTCTCTCTCTCTCTCTCTCTCTCTCTCTCTCTCTCTCTCTCTCTCTCTCTTCCCCTCTCTCTCTCTCTCTCTCTCTCTCTCTCTCTCTCTCTCTCTCTCTCTCTCTCTCTCTCTCTCTCTCTCTCTCTCTCTCTCTCTCTTCCCCTCTCTCTCTCTCTCTCTCTCTCTCTCTCTCTCTCTCTCTCTCTCTCTCTCTCTCTCTCTCTCTCTCTCTCTCTCTCTCTCTCTCTCTCTCTTCCCCTCTCTCTCTCTCTCTCTCTCTCTCTCTCTCTCTCTCTCTGTCTCTCTCTCTCTCTCTCTCTCTCTCTCTCTCTCTCTCTCTCTCTCTCTCTCTCTCTCTCTCTCTCTCTCTCTCTCTCTCTCTCTCTCTCTCTCTCTCTCTCTCTCTCTCTCTCTCTCTCTCTCTCTCTCTCTCTCTCTCTCTCTCTCTCTCTCTCTCTCTCTCTCTCTCTCTCTCTCTCTCTCTCTCTCTCTCTCTCTCTCTCTCTCTCTCTCTCTCTCTCTCTCTCTCTCTCTCTCTCTCTCTCTCTCTCTCTCTCTCTCTCTCTCTCTCTCTCTCTCTCTCTCTCTCTCTCTCTCTCTCTCTCTCTCTCTCTCTCTCTCTCTCTCTCTCTCTCTCTCTCTCTCTCTCTTCCTCTCTCTCTCTCTCTCTCTCTCTCTCTCTCTCTCTCTCTCTCTCTCTCTCTCTCTCTCTCTCTCTCTCTCTCTCTCTCTCTCTCTCTCTCTCTCTCTCTCTCTCTCTCTCTCTCTCTCTCTCTCTCTCTCTCTCTCTCTCTCTCTCTCTCTCTCTCTCTCTCTCTCTCTCTCTCTCTCTCTCTCTCTCTCTCTCTCTCTCTCTCTCTCTCTCTCTCTCTCTCTCTCTCTCTCTCTCTCTCTCTCTCTCTCTCTCTCTCTCTCTCTCTCTCTCTCTCTCTCTCTCTCTCTCTCTCTCTCTCTCTCTCTCTCTCTCTCTCTCTCTCTCTCTCTCTCTCTCTCTCTCTCTCTCTCTCTCTCTCTCTCTCTCTCTCTCTCTCTCTCTCTCTCTCTCTCTCTCTCTCTCTCTCTCTCTCTCTCTCTCTCTCTCTCTCTCTCTCTCTCTCTCTCTCTCTCTCTCTCTCTCTCTCTCTCTCTCTCTCTCTCTCTCTC
>NC_140963.1:30779945-30792445 GCF_056783735.1 Eptatretus burgeri
TCCTATCAGCGAGCGTGGGGCGATTTGGCCCCGCCTCCAGGCGTGTCGGAGTATAATCACTATATGCAGATTCGCGGATCAAGAATGATTCACGCCCACTTTTCCTCTGTCCAATGGGGAGCGTGGCTCCGCCCCCGAGCCATTCCTGATCCAAAAATCTGCATATGATTTCTCCAGTCGGACTATAAAGCACCGAGCGCGGAGCGAATCGAGGCAGTTGGACGGAGTTGAGGAGTGGGAAGAGTTTCTGAATCGAGGGAGAAGTTGAGAACAGAAGCAGTTGGGAAGAGTTGGGCAGTTGGGAAGAGTTGGGCAGTAGGGAAGAGTTGAAGAGTTGAGAAGAGGAAAGAGTTGGAGAGTTGTGGCGGCGGCGAAATCAGTCGAGAGAGTGTCTGTTGGGGTCCGGAGAGGCTGGAGAAGCCAAGAATCTTTGTGGAGGTCGGCGCTCGTGTCAGAGTCGGGGAGCTGCGGAGAGGGGAGGCCGGTAACGCGGTCGAGGTCGTAGTGGCGTCGCTCGTCGCGGGACCCAAGCCAGCCAGATATCCTCACCCCCCCCCCCCGAGCATCAACAACCCCCCCCTGTTTCCCCCCACGCTGAGATAGTGTGAGAAGGGGGCCCCGTTCCCACCCCATTCCAGGCAGTGCCAGCGAGGCCCGCGGAGTCGGGGCGCCGCCGCCATTTTGCGGCTCATCATCAGACGGGTAGGCTCGACGCAGTCTCGGCCCCAGGCCCGTCTGCCCCCTTGTCGATTAGGGTGGCCCCTTTTTCTTTTGCTTTGGAGTATATGTGTTGTCGGCGCCGTCTGTGAAGTAAAACTGTATAAGTGTTGCCGTGTGCTCCGTAGTCGGTAGTAGATCTGCATTGTGTCTCTTTTGTTACATTTGCTTTTTGTGCAGAATTGTCGTGTTACTTTTACATTTGCTTTTGGTGCATAATTGTATATGTGTGCTTTCCGTTTGCCGCGGAATAAATGTGCTTTTTGTTGAACTGTTTTTCCCGTTTCGCTTCGTCTTTTCTTTTATTGAATCTCCATCTTACTTCTCGTAAAGGGTTGGTCGTGGGCTAAATACGCCCAATAATTAATCGAACCGTCAAGGTTGACGATAACACCGCTCGGTTATCCCTATAGTACGGAACGGGTCGCTTAAAGTGGCCCGTGTCCGAAGTCGACCTGCGGCGAGGTGCGATCGCCCGGTCTACCCTCCGTGTGGGTACTTAGGTAGGTCGAATTTGGCGAGCAACCCTATCCCACGCGGGGGGCCGATTGGCACGATCGTGGTGAGGCCGAAAGGCCCACCCGTGACTAGTTCCCGGCGTTAGTCCGAGAGGGTCACGACGGGATTGTCCGTCCGGTGGGCGACGTGCCGCGATTCGAGTTACGTGGCCGTTCGCACGCCGGCGGGCACGAATCCGCAACAATATATATATATATATATACATATATATATATATATATATACATATATATATATATATTTTTTTTTTTTTTATTTTTTTTTTTTTGATCTCGTCTGTCCACTCAACTCCTTCATCCTTGCTTTTGAAGGTATTATACAATACATATCTGAGGGTCTTCATGGTTTGGCTCAATATCAATTAAGAGTCTGACGGACAGCTCGGTCTGGTTTAACACCCCCGACGTTTTTTTTCATAACACATGAAGACACCCGTCTCTTCACCCCCCTTTCCAATCAACACTCGACCCAAACCAAAGCCAATGGAAATCTGACGCAACACACCTGTGATGTGCATACCTGATGTCTTCGGCCAACCAGAAAACCAAGATGGCGGCTATATTATTTTGTTTTGGTGTCATGGTGGGTGGAGTCAAGTGACAAAGATGGGTGTGGTCTGGCAGTTGTCCGACCAATGGGTGTTCATTTCAAGAAGCACAATAACAACAACAGCAACAACAACTTGCCGAGCTTGTGTTGGCCTGTGATGTAATTGGTATGCATGATTGAGGCTCGTGGAGGAGCCAGAATTGAAGGGAACAAAATGGAAAAAGGGAACCACCAACTGCAGAGTAGAAGTGTGACTGAGATCAAGGGGAGGGGGAGAAGGACACCTGGGGGTGTACAAGCTGGACACAAGGTAAATGCAACACAGCAAGAAGAGGAAGGGGAATGTGGGGATGAAGCAAAAAAGGAACAACCAATCAACAACAGGTGAGTAATGTGGGGAGGGGGGAGTTTAACAATAACCTGGAAAATGAGAGTTCTTGGAAATGGGGTCATTTTGGGAAAGAAGAGATCATGACTATGGTTGCAAGATGACCTGAGATATTGATGACCAGCTGTTTTGAAGCCCTGGAGTCAAGAATGGGACTGATCAGACTGGCGAAGTTGGATTCAAAGTGAGAGAAAATGGGAACAAATGAGTGGAGGTGAGTAGTGACAGGATTTTGTGGTCTTTGTGTACAAAGTCAAGGCTCATGGAAGAGTTTGAGCATAGAATGGAGCAGGATGTAACAGAACAGAAGGAACACTGGAAGGAGAGGAGGAAAACACATCAACAGCACAGTTGATTGACAAAGTAGAGGGAGACTTGGACAAATAAGGAATGTGGAGAAAGAATGAGATGTAGGGGGATGCACGGGGTTGACAAGATGGACACAGAAGCAAACACTCAGGAAGGAAAAATTGGAAATTTAGAAAGAGTTGGGCTTGTGGACAGAGTGTTAACAAGGGTAGAAAAGGCAATGGGTTTAGATGTAGGATGATCTGAGATGGTAGTGGGCAGCTGAATTGAAAATCTGGAGGGAAGAACGAGGTGGAAGAGAATGTGGAAGATGGTCCACATGTGGGAAAAAGAGGAACAAATAAGTGGAGGTGAGCTGCAATTCTGTATTTTTGGAGTTTCACCAGAAGGGGTTGCTGTTTGACCATGCAGTGCACCCTGCAGAAGCATGGGGAGGACAAAGCATGGAAAGATCAGAGGGTGCAACACCAGAGAGGTGGGGGTAGAGGACAGAGAGAGCACCAACTTGTCTGTGATGTGAAAGTGATCGGCCCACAGACTCAGCAACATTGTGGGAGTTTTTAAGGATCTTGAAGGCTTTGGTTTCTACAGCATCCAGCTGAGCAAGGTGTGACGTAGGGGCAGCACCCCAAAGGGGAGAGCAGTACTCCATCAACCTGTGAAAGAGGGTCTTTTAGGTGGTGAAAAGTGCAGATTGGCCAAGGACCAACCTTACATGACAAAGGATTTGTTTGATTGTTTTGTTTGTCGAGTCGGCGGCTATCTTAAGAGGACATCTTGGAAATACGGTCTCCCAAACAAAGGTAATGAGTCATGACTGATGGTGAGGCCAAAGAGTTCGAGTGACTTACCCTCTTCAAGTGGGTTTGTTTTGGAAGGAGATGAGAAGGCTTAGGAGACAGTCCGTTCGGAGAGACAGTGTGAGTGTGGGGGATTCGTCGGGGTTGGAAGACTTATTCCAAGTGTTGGATCAGCTCCTGATTCTATCAAGGTCTGCAGAGGGGGAAGAGGCTGCTGCCTGCCTGTCGCTCCAAAAGTTCTGATTGTTTACCCTGATTGTTCAGACTTTTCACAGTTCCAACTTTGAAGCTGTTTTGTGCAGTTTTTTTTCAAAATGGTCATAAAAAGTTATTTGACAAAGTCAGGGAGAAATACAACAAACGGGCATCTCCTGACCATTGGAAATGGCCACCTGCAGTGATATCAATATCATAATCACCTGCTCAGTCATATTCACATGTTGAACAAGCAATTTTGAATTGAAGTGAAACGAATACTTCAGTTATAGAATGCCTATAACTGTGTGAGGTCCGGCACGTCCTAATGCTTCCTGATGACCTGAAATTTTATCTTTTGGAAATCGTTTAAGATAAGATGATTATACATCATTATGCAATCAATATATTAGCAATTCAGAAACTTAGCAGCATTTGTATGAGCAAAATATCTTTCATAGTAAAATATTGAACCAGTGTCCCTCAAGAAGTGTTGGTGAGCTATCGCTGGCACCAAGGCCAAATTCTAAATTCCTGCCCTAACTACTGCTGTGAAGACAATGGCAAATCAGTGTGTGTGTGTGTGTGTGTGTGTGTGTGTGTGTGTGTGTGTGTGTGTGTGTGTGTGTGTGTGTGTGTGTGTGTGTGTGTGTGTGTGTGTGTGTGTGTGTGTGTGTGTGTGTGTGTTTGAACATCAGAATCAGAATCAGAAAGGTGGAGGAAATTTAGAGTTCAACTGGTTTGAAAACAGTCCCTCTCTTTCCCTCAATCTTTTTCCACCAATGCCTTCACATTGTACACCACTCCTTCCCAATTCCATATACAGGCGATGCGTGACGTCATCGCCGGACGCCAAAGGAAGGGAGTACTCGGTTTTTACTCAGTTTGTTACTTGCAAAATCGAAGATTTTAAAAGTATATTGGTCAGTCGATTTTGTTTTTCTTTCTGTTTGGCTGTTTGTCGCCGACAGGTCACAATTTTAAACTGATCTTCACAAAACTTCATATCACCACATGGTAGAGTTTGTCATAAGGAAGAAACCTATTGTTTTTGAGGTCAAAACGTCAACATAGGTCCAAGGTCAACAACAAAGGTAGCATTTCTAAAATCCTCATTTTTCATCCGATTGACTTGAAATTTTAAGAGGATTTGCATATCAGGTCACTGAATTCAACCACCAAATATTTTTGAGGTCAACTTAGGCCAAAAGGACAACATAGTTCGGATTTCAAAAATTGTCACTTTTCATCCGATTGACTTGAAATTCGAAGAGGATTTATATTTCACATCACCGAATTCAACGAGATAATTATTTTTGAGGTCAAATTTCTTCTTTGGATTTTGCAAGTGTCGTGCTCTGCACATCTTCTTGTCTGTTTGTGCGTCTGTTTATCGCCTACATGTAACAATTCTAAACCAATCTTCATGAAACTTCACCACATGGTAGAGTTTTGTCACAAGCAAGAAGCCTATTGTTTTTAAGGTCTAAAGGTCAACAAATCTTTCAAATTTCTAAAATTCTCAGTTTTCATCTGATTGACTAGAAATTTGATAAGGATTTTCATTTCAGCTTATTGATTCAATCAACAATTATTTTTGAGGTCAACATAGTCCAAAGGTCAACAACTTAGGTGGGATTTCTAAAATCCTTAATTTTCATCCAATTGATTTCAAATTTGAAGAGGACTTATATTTCAGGTCACTGAATTCAGCGAGCCAATTATTTTTGAGGTCAACATCGGCTGAATTTCTAAAATTGTCAATTTTCATCCGATTGACTTGAAATTTGAAGAGGAGTTGCATATTTGGTCATTGAATTCAACCACTAATTGTTTTTTTATGTCAAATTTGTTTTATGGATTTTTCAAGTGTCGTGCTCTGCCCGTCTTTTTCTTGTTTGTTTGTTTGTTTGTCCTGGTAATATCTCAGCCATCCTTTGATCTTGGAAACTGAAATTTGGGGACAAAAGTGAAGATGTGCTTCGGCAAAAAAGTTATGTTTTGACGAATCAATTCATTGATAGATTGCTTAATTTTTATCAATTTATTAATTCCTTATTTATTCGATTTCTCATCTGGGCAATATCTCAGGCACCTTTTGAGCTAGGAAGCTGATACTTGGATATGACAGTGACCAAGTGATTTGGCTATAAAGAGTATTTTTGATTTTTCAATTAATCAATTAATTATTTTCTTTCTTTCTTTCTGGGCAAAATCTCAGCCATCCTTTGAGCTAGGAAGCTGAAATGTGGGGACAAAAGTGAAGATATTCGTTGGCAAAAATGTTTTTTTTTTAATTCATCATTTAATTGATTAATTACTGGATTATTATTGATTTATTAATGACTTATTTATTTTATTTCTCATCTGAGCAATATCTCAGGCACCTTTTGAGCTCGGAAGCTGATATTTGTCCAGTACAGGAACCAAGTGATTTGGCTATAAAGGGTATTTTTGATAAATCAATTAATTGATTAATATTATTCATTTTTTGATGAATTTATTTTCAAAAAGTTGCAGATTCAGATGAAAAACAGTGGTGATTTACGTATGCTATTTGGCAATTGATTGAGAAATTAATTATTTTATGATTATTATTTATTTATGTTAATTATGCGATTAATCAATCAATTATTGAACATCACTCCCAATTCCAACTATATGTGCTGCAAGGCGGCATCGCCGTGCACCAAAGGTGCCTCGGCGATGTCATGCGCTGGAGTATTGTTATTTATTTATTTGGCATCGGGGCGTTGTTCTTTGTATGTATCTCTACTTGTTTATTTCTACCCCAATCAAGAATAATAATAATAATAATAATAATAATAATAACAATAATAATTTCGGTTTCTTTCCGAGGAACTTTGACACAGGAGGAGGCCGTTAGGCCCATCAAAGCCTGCACTATAATTACCAACTGATGGTTGTTTGCCCATGCTATATCCTTTTCAACAATGAGCACAAGTATGGAAGTGGCACCGACCATTTTTAAAGTCTTACACCTGACTGGGGTTAGGTTTGGACCATCTGACCTTCCAAACTCAGAGCGGATGCTTTTTTTTTGTACACGTTATCAAGGCTCGTACAAGAGCGAACACACAACACATATAACAAAGGGAGCAGGAGTCAAGAGGGGCAGGAGTGGGAAGCACAAAACAATAGAGAACAGACATTAGGAGATCTGTGGAAGGTAGGCACACGGGGTATACAAGATGGACACTCCAGAGACTTTCAGGAAGGAAAGCAGGGAATTTGAAGGTGGGTTTGATGTGGATTATGGGGTGTAGAAAAGATCATGGTTCTGGACGGGGGAAGATATGAGGTGGTGGTGAACAGCTGTTTTGAAGACTTGGAGGGAAGAGTTTGATTGAAGAGAGAGTGGGATTTTGTTCCAGAGGCAGGAAAAAAGAGGAACGAAGGAGTGAAGGTGAGCACTAATTCTTGATTTTAGCGGTTTCATCAGAAGGCGATTGCAGGCGGACCTTGAGCACCCTGCGAAAATGTAGGGGGACAGATCACAGACACAGCGGGGGTGGGGGGGGGAGTGTAGGGCAAGGCTGGAGAGGAGACAGTCGAAGACAGAAAGACCACTGACCTGCTTGCGGTGAGACAGTGAGAGAACCAAAAACTCAGCTTCATCACGGGAGGTAGCAATGATCTTAAAATCCTTGGTTTCCACAGCACGAAGCCGAGCTCGGTGTGAGGCAGGAGTACCAGCCCAGAGGGGAGAGCAATACTCCATCTGGCTGTGGACAAAAGCTTTGTATGTGGTCAGGAGCACAGATGTGCCAAGGAAGGACTTTGCATGACAGAGGATGCCCAGTCAGTGACTGGCTTTGGAGGCCAGCTTGGAAATCTGGCTTTCTCAGGAAAGTTCATGGCAGATAGTGAGGCCCAAAAGCTTTCTTCAACTATTATACCACTGAGGCTGTTCAAAAAAAAACATTCCAGGGCATTTTATTCCACCTTTGATATTCTTCTCCATCAACATAATCTCTTGTGTCCATCTTGCCTTCCTCACCACAATTGTTATGGCTTTTGCCACTGTTACTACAAGATGCTGTGAATGCTACATGCAAATGCAAGCAAGCATCAATCCCTCACCAACCACTTTTTCCATGTTCCATTGTGTTGTGACATTGCAAAGACATTCTTCTCTCATCGCTGGCCAAGCTAATCGTCAAGGTGTACACTTCAGGTTGAGATGCATTTTCGGAGCCGTCGGTCTGTTTGGCGTCTCAACAGCCTATCTGTATTTAAAGGGTCGTATAATGTTTGCAACGAATCCCCCAAAGATGGGGTTACACTTATTTCTGATGGAAATGCGAGACATACTGGACGTAACACCGATTCATATTTATGTTTCATACACTGCCAATCCTGAGTTCATCAATCCCATCAAATTTAAATGAAACAACCCTTTTTAAATATTTATTACACATCATTTGTTTAGAAGGATGAACTCTTTTCCCCATACATTTGAATAATTAAAGCGGTTCTTCCCCATGTCAATGTTTTGTGCTCATTTCTCGATATGATGTCCATCTTTACCTGCTCTGCAATTTGAGGCTGTGTTACGTGTGCTATTTACACCAATAGCAACTCTGTACATGAGATGGCTCATACATGTTCAGTTATCTCGTGGTCCATGTGTGTTCATTTGGGAGTCCTCCGTGTCCTATTCAATCTTGATAAGAGAACACACATGGTAAATTGTCCATTATTTCACATCACAAGCGACAGTATATTCATTATAATTGCGAGCAATTGGTGAAAACAGTCCAACAAACAGAAAAAGGTAGGCCAGTCTTCCAGTGGATGTCTCCAATCCAGTGGATGCAATTACTTGTGCATGATCAGCAATGTGCTCCAATGTCCAAAGTGATGGTGAACCTGGTTATGGGGGAATTGGAACACAGGATTCTCAAGAATGGCAGTGATTATCTGCCACAATATATAACAGATTTTATATTGACCATCTTCTTGAGCACCTTGGCTGGGTCATCAAATTCACCCAACACTAAATTCCCATAACCAGGTCACCGAGCACCAAATTCACAAAATAAATTGAGAAAGAGAATACACTGCCATTCTTTGATGTGGAGGTTTTCAGGGAACCGAGTAGGTCGTTGAGGGACATATTTGTACAAGAAGCTGACCTAGACCAATAAAGTGTTGGATTTCAATTCCCGCAGTCCCAGGTGCCACAACAATAGTGTTGCTCACGCACCGACATCTCGTCATCTGTGAATGCCACTGACAAATAAATAAAACGAGTGCAGAACATGTTGCAGGAAAAATGCATGCAATAGGAGCTTGTTTCATGGCTTAATAACTCAAGTAACAAAATACAAGGAGATGATCATGATTTGGTGGTGTGTACTCCCTTTTTAACCCCAACTTTCTGAAATAATTGGCAAAATAATGTGTGCTGCACAGATAAACGTTTGAGCACCATTTTTAGATTCTTTATCATAATAAAATTTGGGATATCAATTTGTAAGAGCCTGGTGTTGGCGCAGTAGTTAGGGCAGCGGCTTGGGATCCAAAAGGTCCTGAGTTCAAGCCCCGTTGGGCCACTGAATTAATACACCAGGGGGTTGACTCAGCCTGTCATCCTTCCGAGGTCGGCGAAATGAGTACCAGTGTACTGGGCCGGTGTATACCCCGGTTAAAATAGGTGTACCATATCCCTGTGTCGTAAGAGGCGACCAGGGTTGCGTCAGGAAGGGCATCCGGCGTAAAACATGTGCCAAATCACTATGCGGATCATACGGATGATCCGCTGTGGCGACCCCTAACGGGAGCAGCCAAAAGAAGAAGAAGATATCAATTTGTGACAAAACCAGACTTCACCACTTGTAAGACCTGTGGCAAATCTTACATTGGTGAGACTTGAAGACCTGAAAGTAAGATTAAATGAGCACAAAATGGCAGCATGCTGCCACGTCACTCAAGAAACTCCACAAACTGCCCACAATGGCATGGCAACTCGCCGCCTCGCCACACATCGCAGTTAAACTGACCAGCTACACTATGCTGCTCTACACTGCGATGATGTCTCAAAGCAAGAAATATGTCTATGTGCACTATGCCTTCGTTATGTGACCTTGGTTTAAATGGAGGACCTGAAGTCCTCATTCAGCATTTTAGACCATGCTGCATGGGGTGACGGAGAGATGAACCTGGAGAGGCAAATTTTGATATCTTACCTGTCCTGTCCTGTCCTGTCATGTTGCAGCTGTTTCCAGGTGACGCTGTTCCCGAAATGGGGGGGCAAACCTTACCACAAGGTTCAACTATGGTTAGCATTGGCAATCACTGTTGATCTGGTCTACATCTGTATATTGGAAATTGTCCATGGATACCAAACTTTTCTCACATGCTGAGCATTGGACAGATCCTCGTTGTTTGCTGATCGGTTTCTCACTTGCTGAAATGTGCTTATGTCTTTACATGTCACCTTTCTTTCTGAAGGACCATGAGTGCTGTTTGTGTAGTACTTGGCTTGGTGGCTGCTCAATTCGTCATATTTGTTGTCATCATCATTGCTGTTCCTGTTGCTGCTGCTGACTGTTGAATTCTCTTGGAATCTGTGTCCAATAAGTGGCCTGCCATTTTGCTCAGGATGTGGTTGCCTCTTCATACCTCTTGTTCTCTGATACCCTAACGAGCTTCGGATCATTACCTGTCATATCTCTCCTCCTTTTTCGTGGCCTATCTCATTGGCAGGGCAAGGGTAATGATTGGGCGTACAAGCAAGATGGCCAATCCACTCCAGGCAACTTTCTCTTTCTTTATTTTGTTGCTTTCTCCATCTCATTGCTTTGCATCTCCTCACATCTGTTCTGTCGTGATTTTTGTTGCGTTGCTGCCATCTTCACGGTCACATGATCCCATTGAGGGGGAACAAAGTTCAGCTTCCAGCATGATTGGGTCCATTAACCCATAAACCATTCTGGAAAACTTCGCTCTGCTCTTTGTGCAAGTGGCCAGATTGATACCCAGGAGACTTTCAAACTCTCTGCATGTTAGCATTCAAGAGATAAGAGTCAAGTGCAGTCGAGTCATCATGTGGCACCTTATGCTTGTATACCCTTCCTGGTCTTTGCCCACAATGCCATAACTATGGTCACTATGAGGAGGTGTTGGACCTGTTGGGCGTCAGCCTGGAAACATTTCTGTGCTGCATGGAACAACAGTCTAACCCCTAATTGCCAACCCCAACACAACAGCTAACAATTGTTCCAACCATTTTCCAATAGAGACATCATTTTGAATTCCTTAGTGGAATCACTTTTTCATGTAAAAAAACAACAAACAAGTGTTCAAACAAATATCGTGGTATCAGATAAAATATGAGCTTCATTTGATATGATGTCAGACTCAAGTTTTCATCCCTTATTCCCTTCCACTGAAAACTGGCGACAAATATCGATGTAATATGTGCCTACGATTTCGTCGTCCCATTATATTTAACAAGACAATAATAATTATGATATTTTAAATTGACATTACACCTGTATACCTGTCTTCTAACCACCATTGCTCTAGTTTGTGTTCTCCTTCCTGAGAGTTTGCTTCTATACCCATCTTGTCCACCCCGTGAGTCATCCCCTACCCCTCATTCCTGCCCACATCCCTTTGCTTGTCCAAGTCTCCCTCGATTTTGCCTCTCAAGCCTCCTGTTGGTGTGTTTCCTCCCTCTATTTCTTCCGATCCTTTTGGGTAGTTGCATCCTGATCCGTTCTATGCTCTAGCTCCTCTATGAGCCTTGACTTTGTATTAATAATAAAAATCAGGACATCGCCATTCAATCAATGGACACTGTCCAAGCTCACAGCAGCTGTAACAGTGAAGGATGGCACCTGGTTCATGCAGATTCGAACCGCTTGTTATTTCGGGCCAGATGTGCTGCAGTGACGTATTCTTCACATTAGAGGGCGATCATTGATTAGCTTCGTCTCCAACTTTCAGGACCAAATCACGATTCAAAATTCGGTGTTGATCCGTAATTTGTTTATTACTTCTGCAAATATTGACTAACTCTGCACAGGGTACACTGGTAAGAATCTCCCCCCCCCCCCCAACCAGAGGTTTGTTACCTCTGCCATCGAAGGTGGACCGAAGTTATGTTTTCATCCCTGTATGTTTGTTTGTGAGCAGGATATCCCAAATGGTTACGGACAGATTTGGATGAAACTTCGTGGACAGGTTGGGTGTGTGACAAGGACGAACTGATTTGATTTTGGTGAAGATCCGGATCCCGATCTGCCCTATCAATGGGCTACAAAACGAAAACTGTTCACCTGGCGGAGGTATGCGCTCTACCCCGCCGAGTGTCGTTCTCGTTCTTCATGCGATGAGCAACGCATATGGGTGAAGGGTCGAAAGGGTGGGCGCAAGATAAATCCTGCTGGCAGGTGCACTGTCCAGGATGGAACATCGGTGATGGCAGATTCGAGCAACCTCATCCAAACATGTCATGGTATCTCGTCTTCGTCTTTAATGGCCACCAATCCATTATTCCACCTTACCAGCTTACTACTGGTTACAGGGGGCACTGAATCAGCAGCATCGCTGCACCCCCAAAAAATGATGCAGCAAAGCAACCACAGGCTGCATAAGAATCAATAATTATCCCACCTTTCTTGTGGGGTCGACCAGGGGAAGTTTGGCCTGAGTCTTCACAAGCCGTCTGGTCAAGCCTCATATTCAACTAGTTCGGGTAGGAATTTGGAATTTGACCATGATGCCGGTGAGAGCTCACCTCCTCTTCATGAAGGACACATCGGGGTCTTAAATGTCCACCAACGAATTACTGGTTGATGAGACACCCGTTTAACATCCATCCGAATGACAGCAAACAGATTTGTGAATTACCAGGATGACAGTTTATAGCTCGATCGGAAATCGAACCCAGGGGAGACCGCTTAGAGACGAGTCGAGACCATCCTACCAACTCTCATGTCACATGGTATCTCATCTGATGCAATTCTCACAAGGAACTTATTCATTGGGAT
>NC_140963.1:30797445-30947777 GCF_056783735.1 Eptatretus burgeri
CTCCTAGGGTTATGGTCGGATGGTCATGAAAATTCACGCTAATCGTCTGGAATACATTGTGCACAAACGATCGAGCCAAATTTTCGATTTAGATCTTTGTTCACCCACAGCACCCCCTCGAACTTTGGGGATTTCCGATTTCAAACCGCATTTTCGGTACTTTTCATTCAAATGGATACCGAGTAGTTATCAGTAGATGGAACTCGATGAGATTTGATATGCATAATCTTCAGGTGATTCCCTATCCGCTATATGACATCCATTTTGCTCTATATCTTATAGTTTCCATGCTCGGCGACCCATCGCCGCCTACTGGCTTGTCTGTCTGTCTGTTTGTCTCTCAGCAGGATATCTCAAAAAGTTACGGATGGATTCATGCAAAACTTGGTGGGCAGGTTGGGTGTGAGACAAGGACCTATTGATTCGATTTTGATTAAGATCCAGATCTGGATGCGAGAATTTTTATTTTTATTTTTAAGTGATTCTTCACCATTGAGAGATCATGACAAAAACAATAAACAGCATGATAACTGTGAAACAGTTATGGACGGATTCGGACAAAACTTGGTGGATGAGTTGGTTAGGTAACAAGAACAACCCGATTCAATTTTGGTTAAGGTCCGAATCCAGATCTGGCCTGTCGGTAGGATACAAAACGTAAACTGTTCAGCCTGGCGGAGGTATGTGCTCGACTGAGTGTCATTCTCGTTGAAATAGAAACACACATTGGGTGGGTCAAAAGTTCCTCCAAAAATTTGTCATAAAGTTGACAAAACGGACGGACGAAAATGTTGCGCGGAAAGACGTCTTGCCCAACTCTTATTTTTCATGAAAAAAACCAACTATTTATCGAATTAATATTTCGATTCCGAAATCCTGAAGGTCAGTTCTACTCTTGCAGAAACTTCTCTTGAGAGCCAATGACATTCTCTTAAGACCTGATGAGTGGAGGTGTTTTTTTGTCATGGGTACTATCAAAAAAATAATTTCCCTTTCAACTAAAGAGTTGGAGTGAAGATTTGTGGTTTATAGGAATGCGTGGTGTTTGGAAGGGAGTGAGAGGGGGAGAAGGTTGGGAAGGCGGGCCAGGAGGGAGTTAACCAAGCTTATGGCTGCAAAGGAATTGAAGACGCAACCTCTGGGATGCATTCATTTAATACACCTGGGTGTCTGAGAGCATCTTGAACACATCTGAAAAGGGAAAATGTAGTGCAGTATCAATGTGCTCGTTCTTTCGAAAAACAATCCATCGTACCTTCCCTGGCAAATGAACTAATACCAAACAGACTTATGAAGTCAAACTTGGCAAACCTCTCAATTGTTAAGGTTGTAGTCAGAAGGGATTTTATGGTCAAAGCACAGAATCAAGAAAGCTTTATATCTTCCTAGTTATGCAACGTCAACTGCAGAATCAACTCCCATGGAGAACACCAAATTCTAATGAATCGATCTCTCGAAAGTACATCACAAAGATTGATTGCATACTAAACAAGTCATTGGTGAGTCATAACATCATCGTGACACAAGTCACACGAACCTCATGATGATAAGAAGGATTTTTAGTCGAAGCCAGGATAAGTTGACAGGGCTTGGAAGGAGACTGTGTGCACTTGTCCCTGAGCTGTCTGGCCTGGGTTTGAATGTTGACTCAGATATAAACTCTCTCTCTCTCCCTGGTTTTTTCGCGTGTAGGGTGACACAACAATGTGCGTGCAGTCGCTCATCCCTTGGATGGATGTTGAGCCGGAGGACCCATCTGCCAGCACTTTCTCGGTGGATATTAAAGATTCCACAGTGTCTTTCACGAGGTGTAGGTGAGTTATCGGTGACACCCTAAACAAATTCCTGCAATGAGTAATCACCCGGCATAACCTTTGCCCATAAACCTGTTTGACAACACAGACGCACTCCCAAGAGTTTAGTATACTTCATTGATGAAGATAACAAACATTTGAAACCTCAAACTCCTTGCAGATACATTCACTTAACTTCCAGGTGCCAAAGAGCAATGAATTCCAGTAAAGAACACCATGGAAGAATCCATGATCATACTCCAGGACATTTTATGACCATATACTCGCAGATATGTCTGTTTGGGTTGCACAGAACATTTTTAAAGTGATTGTTCATCCACCTGGATGAACGTGTCAACTCAATGTCAATGTGTCAACTCACACATTACCCATAGAGTGCTTGTGTCACACCCCCGCCCCCTCTCCCACCCTCCCACAATGACACACACACACACACACACACACATTTTTACTGTGAGTAAACTCACACATGCAATTCTGACAACTCTTCAACAAAATCGCATCAGCCTCCCCATCCCAACTCTGTCTCATGTTTGATCCCCCCAACCCCTAGTCCTCACCCTTACCCTCCCAGCCCTAAGGCATCGATCCCCTCCACGAACTCAAGCCTTCAATCCCCCAAGCCCCTCCCACCCACACAGACAGTCCTCGACAACCCCCCCCCCCCCTTCCTCTTCCGAAGTTGGCCCATCTTTACTCTCACCCTCCTCATGCTCATCAAAGCAAACTGACATTCCCACATCAAAACAGTGGAACATGTAACATTTTCTGCTCCCCTGTCATGCCATCACCGACTTTATAGAAACCAGTCGACGCAGTCGCCTGTTCAACTCGCAACTTGAGAAAATAGTCGCAAACAATAGAATATAACAATAGCAAACAACAGCAAACAATAGTCCTGCATATAACCTCTGCAGTAAAAGCACTGCTTGAGAGAAAAGGTGATCTCTAAAGGGGTTCCAAAAGGTCATTCTAAAGGATTCCTAAACATGGTGGCCATGGGATGTAAATTGTGCTCTAAAGGGGTTCCAAAAGGTCATTCTAAAGGATTCCTAAACATGGTGGTCATGGGATGTAAATTGTGCTCTAAAGGGGTTCCAAAAGGTCATTTTAAAGGATTCCTAAACATGGTGGCCATGGGATGTGAATTGTGCTCCAAAGGGGTTCCAAAAGGTCATTCTAAAGGATTCCTAAACATGGTGGCCATGGAATGTAAATTGTGCTCTAAAGGGGTTCCAAAAGGTCATTTTAAAGGATTCCTAAACATGGTGGCCATGGAATGTAAATTGTGCTCTAAAGGGGTTCCAAAAGGTCATTCTAAAGGATTCCTAAACATGGTGGCCATGGGATGTAAATTGTGCTCTAAAGGGGTTCCAAAAGGTCATTCTAAAGGATTCCTAAACATGGTGGCCATGGGATGTAAATTGTGCTCTAAAGGGGTTCCAAAAGGTCATTCTAAAGGATTCCTAAACATGGTGGCCATGGAATGTAAATTGTGCGTGGAGTCAGGCAAACTGTCCAATCAATGGGCGGAACTCACACGCGTGCACGGACACACACACGGCTCCTTCTCTAGTGTAGTTATGCATTTTTTCAAGCAAATGTTGAGAGAGGTAAACCGCTGTGGGAAAGGTGAGGCAATGTTTCTGGGGGTGAGCCGCCCATCTTCAAAGCAAACAAAAAAAGGGACGCTCAAATCTTTACAAAGACTCGTTTTCCATTCTTAATGTCAAGTTAGCACAAGGCACAAACCAAGGTGTCAACATTACGCTGCTTTTGTGGCTTAGATCTGCTCAATGAACTCCCAAATCAGCACAGCAGCATGAGAAACACAATCGACATCCAGACATCTTGCTGACATGCCATTGACTTCAGAGAAAGGAAGAATTCTCACCTCTTGGGCAAATCACTGACGGTGGACACTTAACAATGAAACAAGGAGCTATAAGTGATCTAACCTCTTATTATATAGGTCAGTGTGAACCACCTTCATCACAAATGTGCGTCTATTCGATAAAAAAATCAGCAACGTGGGAATCTTAACGCGTTAGTTTTGTCGTTAATATGCAGGTGGTGCTACTTCTTTGAGTTCAGGACTATCAAGTGACTGCGGATGCTTTTTTCAGTTGAGAACTCTTCCTCGAAAGATGAGCGTCCGGTTGTTTTGAAAACTTGTGGTCATCTCAGCATTATACTTGCGGAGTCAGACTCCTGCGAGTTGAGTTGATTTGTGAGTTGCTGCTTAACTTTAGAATTGAAATCGCAGCAAAATCCGACAAAGTATCGATTCCAGGAGAACTTCTCAAAACAAAAGTGGTTAAATACAGACAGTTGTTATCAACAAGCAAAATGACATTCCTCCCATGAATGTTATTCTCAAAAAAGCAAGCGGTCTGACCTGTTGAACAGCCCCGTGTACACCTGCAGTGCCATACAATAACAGAGAGAACCAAACAGTAACACTGTGTCGTGGAAAACAGGAAATAGGAGTACAACAGCTTTGACAGCAGATGCCTGGTGTTAGCTTAATGGTTTGGGTGGTGGGCTTGAGATCTGAGGATCCTGAGTTCAAATCCCACTCGGCTGTTGAATTAATACCAGGTGGGGTTGACAGCCTGTCATCCTTCTGAGGTCGCAAAAATGAGTACCAGCTTGCCGGTATCCTGTGTTGGAGTGGCAACCCGTCCAGGATTGTGTCCAATAGCCAAGGAGACTGCTTAGGCAGCACCAACGCTCTGCACAGAGTATGGTCCCAATGGATAGGGATGGATTCTTTGGAAGGTCATTAAATGTTACATTTTATGAATGTTATTGTGCTGAAAGTAGACAGTAGCGATTAGTAAATACCACTTTCAAGTTACCCTTCTGTCTCCTGTTATATGTTGGTTTCACCCTTAAAACACCACTGAGTTCACATCAGTTTCTTTATTTATTTTCTGCTGTGACGCCCTCTGGGTTACAGGTGTGCTCGTTGCGGTGCCCTGAGGTTGGCGCGAAAGGTGGTGTCTCCAATCGCAAGCACGTGCTGGTCTCATCAACTCCACTCACTTGTCATGAAGGTAGCAGGATGGAATCATGAAAAGTCAGCACCACAAGCATGGTAGCTGAGCATGCATGCTATTGTGTGTGCTACATGATAAGCACCATGAAATGTTTTCCTGAGGTTTAAGTTCCATTGCCAAAGACAACTTGCGCAAGACCACCTTTCCTCATCTGTTGAGTGGCTCATGTGCTATTCCTGTGCTGTGACCATACTTTGTCCTGACCTTTTCCTTTCTCAACTGCCTCTCTGCAGAGATCATTTTTGAATGGGTTCTTTGTGGTTTCCACATCACTCTGGCCACCCTCAATTGGCACTTACTAGAAGCACCCGCTCCTTATGGGAGCAGCCAGGGGGTTATGCAATTATCCTTATTCAAACTTATCATTCAAAATACCTCTCCAAAATGACTCAAGCTGCATATTTCATTACACCTTACTGCACTGGAAAACGTGGGGACAGGAATACTGTTCTGCAGAGTAGGGACTTGTAATACCCTCTCCCACCCAGAGGTGGCACTACACAATACACATTGACATAGAGAATTTGCATCCCCCCCACCCCCCAAGACCACCGGCAAATCACCCCAACACACGAATTTCTGTCATGCTGATCCAATGTAGCAAGTCTGGATGTAATCGGGCCAGAACTGTAGGAGGAGTAGTGTGACACACACACACAAAAACACACACACACACACAAAAACACACACACACACACACACACACTAGCCCATTAATTATATTCAGGTTAAGGAATCTATATTCATGTGGATCACTATTTCAAAATTAATAACCCTCACCAAACTTTTGTAACTTTGTCTGTCTGTTTGTTACTTACTAAAATCGAAGATTTTTCAAGTGTATTGGTTGGTTGTGTGTGTTATTCTGTTTGTATGTTGGGTCGCCGAAATAGGTGACCCTCATTGTCAGTAATTCTGTCTGTTTGTTCGTTTGTCATCAGCATAATTGGAAGTAAACCAAACTCGGGTGGGAGGTACATCTTATGACCAATTGGTTGCTAGGGACGCTTTGGTTCCCTAGCAACAACCGAAAATCATTCAAAATCGGTACTGTTCACGCGAAATCAATTCCGAAAGCCATTAGCCCACGTAGGGTTATGAAATTTGGCACGAATGATCTACAGGTGATGCTCTATCAAATATATTCCGGTTTTTGTGATATATGAAATACTTTATCTGCAGCGCCCCCTACAATTAGGGTATGCGCGAAAATTGGCGAAAGTTGAAGGCCCCCAAGCGACCAGGTGAGTGCATCGATACGCATGAAACTTTGCAGGTTCATGGTACTCAATGAGTACTACAACTTTGCCTCAGGACATATTGACCGATTTCGCTTAGGTCAGGGGTCAAAGGTCAGTTAGTGCAAATTACTCTACAAATTAGTCAATTACTGGAGGTGCCTTCGCGCCAAATGCTACTCCTCCTAGGGTCATGGTCGGATGGTCATGAAAATTCACACTAATCGTCTGGAATACATTGTGCACAAACGATCGAGCCGGATTTTCGATTTAGATCTTTGTTCACCCACAGCACCCCTCGAACTTTGGGGATTTCCGATTTCAAACCGCATTTTCGGTACTTTTCATTCAAATGGATACCGAGTAGTTATCAGTCGATGGAACTGGATGAGATTTGATATGCATAATCTTAAGGTGATTCCCTATCCGCTATATGACATCTATTTTGCTCTATATCTTATTGTTTCCATGCTCGGCGACCCATCGCCGCCTACCGGCTTGTCTATTTCTTTGTTTGTCTTTTGTTTTATGTTTATCACCTGTAGGTCACAATTTTAAACTGATCTTCACGAAACTTCACCACGTGCTGGAGTTCGTCATGAGCAAGAAGCCCATTGTTTTTGATGTCTAAAGTTCAACATCGGCTAAAGGTCAACAAATTTGTCAAATTTCTAAAATTCTCAATTTTCAACCAATTGATGAGAAATTTGAACAGGATTTGCATACCAGGTCACTGAATATCACCCAGCCAATTATTTTCGAGGTCAACATGGACCAAAAGGTCAATTTCGGCCAAAGGTTAATAACTCAGGTGGGATTTCTAAAATCCTCAATTTTCATCCGATTAACTTGAAATTTGAAGGGTATTTATATTTTTGATCACTGAATTCAACCAGCAATTGTTTTTGAGGTCAACATAGGTCAAAAAGTCGACATCGACAAAATTCCTAAAATTGTCAATTTTCATCCATTTGACTTGAAATTTGAAGAGGATTTGTGTATTTAGTTATTCAATTCAACCGCCAATTATTTTTTCAGGTCAAATTTGTTTAATGAATTTCGCAAGCGTCATGCTATGCATGACATCTTTCTTGTTTGTTTGTCCACACAGAACATGAGTGTTTTTCTCCGCAACCGCTTGTCATATTGAGACAAAATTTACACCATAGGAGCGACTACTCATGTACAATGTTTGAATGATAATTGTGACATCATGGGTCACGTAATGTAACAGTCATGTTGAGAAAAAGAAAAAACTTTGGACCTCTGTATTGCCGAAACTGCACCAAAGAAAAAATTGGAAATTGGCAGATGGCAAGTACTCCTCATGGGGAATAAGTGTAATTTTTTTTTCGGATATCAAAGGTGCCTTTGTTATGACGTCATAAGTGAATACATAGAATGCTACATCCGATCAATATGAAAACTTTTGAGGATCATCTCAGGATAAATTCATCCAAAGGAAAAAAAAATATGATGTCATCAGTCATCAGGTTCGGCAGCCATATTTTTATTTTTATTTTTTTTAAACATTCAAAAATCTTCTTCTCTGAAATGGCTGGACAGATCAAGATGAAACTTTACACGTATGACCGTCGATCCATGAGGAACAAAATATTCACACAAATACCATGATAGATCACACGGTTTGGCAGCCAAATTGAATTTACCGTTTTTACAGCCATTTTTCCCTGCTGTACAGGGGTTTTTGGCTTTTTCTTGAGGCAATGTTTTATGGCCAGATGCCCTTCCTGACGCCAACCCTGGTCGCCTCTTACGACACACAGGGATATGGTACACCTATTCTAACCGGGGCATACACTGGGACCAGTACACTGGCACTCATTTCGCCGACCTCGGAAGGATGACAGGCTGAGTCAACCCTCTGGTGTTAATTCAGCAGCCAATGGGGCTTGAACTCAGGACCCTTGGATCGCAAGCCACCACCGTAACCACTAAGCCAACACCAGGCTTCCAAATCGAATTTACCATTAAACCTATAAAATCTTCTCCAGAACAGCTGGACAGATCGAGGGGAAACTTCACACACATGTTCCCCAAGCCTTGGGCACACCAGGTTATTCATAAGTAATTGATAGGTCACATGGTCTGGCAGCCATATTGGATTGAACAAAAATTATTTTAAAAAATATTTCTCTTGAACTGCTTCATCAATCGACATGAAAGTCACGATTGTAATCCAGTAGTCATGGGGAATATATGTTTTAAATCTCAACCAGATCGGAAGCATGGTCTGGCAGCCAGATTATTTAATTTTTTTGATCTGAGTTCTTTTTTATTTATTTTAAATAAGGCTCACTTGGCTGTGCCTGGTTGGGATTGAGTGTAGAGGAGTAGCAGCTGAAACGCAAATCCTATCCAGGTTCCTCCTGATGACTTCATCTTTGCTTTTTGCTTGTTCAGCTTCCTTCTGATGATTCCAATGCAGGACTGTACCTGCAGTCTTTGGTCTTCAATTTGATTTGAATTGAATTAATTTTAATCCCATTCTGAATTCAATTGAATAATAATAAAGGTCATGGGTCAGGGTCAGGTGTCCGATCAAAACAGGGTTGCATCAACGCTTGACGTCTTGGTACCCGGTCATCACCGCCAGCAGTTAAAAGTGGCAGTTGTAGTTATGCCTATCATTAATTATGTAACCCACCAGTACACAAATGCCACACAAAATACACCACACAAAACCACACAGCACCCGACACAAAACAAGTCCTGGTGAGGGTCTGCAATCCCTGATTGCTCGTTTTCTTGTTTAACTTTTGTTTTTTCTCATCTCCATCACGTCTTGCTGCTGTGAATGTTCAGTTTTCTTCTCCGATTCCATTCCTTCTCTCCTGCTTTGCCCTCCAATTCTGTATGCTTTCTATTTGAGTGTCTCCATTTACTTACTTACGGTTTCATGTATTATATATCTAGCATGCCATGTTTGGTACAGGAAGCCACATTCACATGCCACTCACAACTGCAGGAAAGTGTTTTTTTATTGGTTTGTTTCAATTTCCCTTCTAATCTTTCTCTTTGAGTCTTGTCTTTCGTTTTAAGGCCAATGAAAGTTCATTCCTTATGATAATTCATGGACCGGTGTTTGTGTTTGTGTGTGTATTTGCTTGTCATGCTACTCCTCCAACAGTGCTGGGCTGATTACATCCAGACTTACTACATAGAATCAGCATGACCTCAATTTGTGTATAGGAGTGTTTTTATAATTGTAGGTGGTCTTGTGGGTGGGGAGAGTTGAGGGGGGATGCAAATTATCTGTGTGAATGTGTATCGTGTAGAGTTGCCTCCAGGTGGTGGAGGGTATTACAAGTCTCCACCATTTACAGTACAAAATTCTTGTCCCCACGTTTTTACAGGCAGTGAGGTGTTTTGAATGATAATCAGTAGGTATGTTTTTGCTTCATGCACGTAACCTGAGTTTGTTTTTGCCTATAGAAGGCTGACAGTTGTCTATACACCTCCTAAATACAGGTATGCATCAGAAGAACGTGTTGCATGCTTGGAACAAGATCGCCCAAAGGGCAGGTACTCTGTTGCAATGTGATAATTTTTGCAATAACTCTCTGGTCTCTCCCCCCCCCCCCCGCTCTGTTTGTGATTTGTCCCCACCATATTTCCGCAGGGCGCTCAAGGTCCGCCAACAACCCCCTTGTGGTAAAACTACCAAAATAATGAATCACTGCTCACCTTCACTCTTTCATTCTTCTTTTTTTCCTGCCTTTGGAATAAACTCCCTCACTCTGTTCAATCCCATTCTTCCCTCCAGGCCTTCAAAACAGCTGTTCACCACCACCTCTTATCGTCCCCCATCCAAATCCTCGATCTTTTCTACCCCCGTTAATCCACCCCAAACCCGCATCCTTCAAATTCCCTGCTTTCCTTCCTGAAAGTCCCTGCAATGTCCCTCTTGTATGCCCCCTTTTCCTCGCCCCATCCCTCTCCCTTCCACAGATCTCCTAATGTCTCTGTTCCCCACTGTTTTGTCCTTCCCACTCCCACCCCTCTTATCTCATGCCCCCCTTGCTGTGCATTGTGTGTTAGCTCTCATACGAGCCTTGACATGGTCTTAAAAAAAAAAAAAAAAAAAAAAGCTGTTACCATTTGTTTTCTATTTAAGCTTCCCCAATTAAAGCCCCCAATTTTTAGCTCGCCTGTTCGAAGAACAGAGAGCTATAGCGATACCCCCGGCATGAGCGTGAGCGTCAGCGTGAAAATGTTAAAGTTTTTGGTGCAAGTTGTTTCCTTTCCAATGTTTTTATCTACCACTCTATTTTTTACTGATTACAATATACAAATACATATATTGCTTTAAAATTATTTGTATCAGACTTCACTGCAATGCTTTATAAAAAATATTATTAGACTAGTCTTTTAAAAACGATAAATGTATAAACAGGCGAGCATTGGGTGGCTTTGACACCAACTCTGGTTAATTGTACCACAGAGTTTCTTAGACCCCCCAGGAGTACCAAACCAGAATTTAGAATAAAGAAAATCCTTCTTCCTGCACACTCCCAATTTCCAAGCTGCATCTCAGAGCCGGCATAGACTTTTGGAATGAAAATTTGCATCAATAATGTGACTATATGGTCATGACCTAATTATTGATGATTTAAGCTTTTTTAAAGCATTCGACTCATGTTTGTCTGATCAGAATGAAATTGCCCTCTCCAGATAGCCTGGAATAAGACACATTTATGTTTAATTTACATCATACCCCTGCAGGTTAAAGGTCAAGGTCTTACACCCCTTGGAGTACTAAACCACTATTTAGTGTTTTTTTTTTCCATTTTTATCAGCCAATGTCTGAGAGCTGTTGGAATGAAATTTTGCCTCAATAATGGGAATACGAAGTATAATTGACATAATTTATTTTGATTTTTACCTAATTTTTAAGGTCATGACCCAATTACAGACATTTCAACTTCTCACCATAACTTGACTAATGTTTATTCGTTCAGAATGAAATTGCCCTCTCTGGATAGCCTAGAGCAAGGCACATCATACCCCTCTTGGTTGAAGGTCAAGGTCAAATTGTAGTCTCATCTTCAAGTGTAGATGGAATTGGTACTTATTTACCTTACTAAATAGTCTTGTTTGTAGATATCTACATAGCATGCACAGTCGTGTGTGATGTGAGCATGGCATTCTGGTTGAACAGAAACGTGGCTCACTGTTTTGATCATAAGAGTAGGAAACTCATCCATTGAGGTAAATACATGCTAAACCTACAGCGTCGAAGTGAAAGGTGGTGCACAACATTGCTGGTGGTCAGAGCTTGTCAGAGCAGGAGAAGGGCTAATCAGAGCTTGGTCAGAGTGGAGGAGAGTGTCATTAGCTGGACTGACTCAGTGTCATTATCCGGTGGCATTCAGTACACGACAGATGCTAAAATGGAGGACACTCACAAATCTATCACTATTCTTAAGCACACTGCTACACCTGTAGAATGTGTTAGTGTTTCAATAAAACTAGTAGAAGAAATATTAAAGTTAAGGTTCTGCTTACCTGGTTCCATTGTTACACAGTTTTGTTTTTGATATGGGGTTTTATAGCTATGATACAACAATTTTTGTAACCAGGCATTTTACAGCAAATGATTGGCCATGTCTGTTTCGCTTCCTTTTTTGTTTGGCAGAATTAATTCGGCCATCCGAGCCATCCCATCAACTCGGTAAACTGGAGTGTAGTATCCTCCAAAGGGGAATCGTTTGGCTCTGCCATCCTACAGGGCATTCCTTCACCTTCTGAATGTCGTGTGAGCTGTTTTGGCCACCGTACAGTCATGTGACATACATTCAGGTGGCTCATTTCATCTGTAGTCAAGGCTAACCTTGGGACAAACACCGCGGTGGCCTAGTGGCAATGAAATTGGAATATTGTCCTTGTAACAAGTCTGGCTGAGCATAGCAGGATTAAAGATTCAGATTCTAACTTTCTGGAACTCAATTTAAAAGTGTCAGATTATTATCATGTCACTATTATAATTTTAATAAAAACTCAGCTGGGGTTTTATTGACTTTCAGAAAGGAAGTAATTTTCTTGTCCTATCTGGTTTAGGCCGCAGGTGCTGCCAGATATGTTTCATTGCGAATGCCCTCATGACAACTTGGGAACTAAAACGCTGCATATAAAAAGCAATGCTAGCCAAAATCCTATCACCTATCAAAAAAAAAAAAAGGAATCGGCTTCACTTGCTGCCCACAATTCCAGCAATATTTTTTACTGCTTGCATGTATGCTGCTGAACGAACTGTTTCTTATGTTGTCTTCATCAGGGTGGTGATAAATCCTGACCTGATATTTCTCAATCCAAGTTGGAAAGGTTGCACTCTGTCCTACAAGGTTTCTCCAAGACTGCATATCGTTGGTGCAACACCAGGTAGGAAGCTTTGAGCTCTATTGTTTCATATCGATTTCTGGCCTGAGCAAGCTTAATGCTGGTAAATCTATGTATCCACACTAAAGGTGGCATATTCTTACCACCCACTATTTAACTCAATAATAAGGCATGGTTGCCTTATTCCAAGTCTTATCCAAGCACCCATGGGCCTGCTTATACCACCTTTGTGTCCTGTACTCTTCAGAGATCCCATACAGATTGAGCACAAAGCTGCAAAGACTCATTTACCAGTTATTTATGGGATTAAGTTAACATGAGGAGGTACAGCAAGAGTATTGAATGCTGCATTTTCATTGATGGCAACAGTTGAAAGCGAGGCATTGTACCACAAAACTGGAGCACGAGAAAGCTCATGGAGGTAACAAATCTGTTTAAACTCATCGTTTAAACTAAAAACACCAAAATCGTTTTTTTTATCAATACAATATTTAAGACAGACACCATTGTAGTTGGAAATTATCTTATATATTATTTCCGAGTTTGTGGTTTCGTGTCGCGCTATCTTCGACTTTGTTCTGCGCTCGAGTAACGTGATATTCGGCTTACATTATCTCAAAGACCATATGAGGTGCATGGTACAAAAAAAAAGTAAATAAAATGCTTCTGAAACAGTGAAATCGTATTCCACTTTCTGCATTAAAGTAAAATTACGACTGATACTCTGCATCAGTTCCTTTCTCAAACACACCCACCCCAACATGTCGCGCAGAGCGCAGGTGATGCTAGTTATACATTACTTCAAAGCTGCCACTTACAAAGAAACCTTTGGTGTTATTGAACTGTTGGCTGTTGGTGGAATGACTATGGACATTATCCAGTTCAGCTGTTAAACACTTTGAAAGTGTTGACAGCAACATCAAGGCTTACAGTGGTTTATAAAATGAATGATAGAATTACAAGCTTCTGTCAGCAGCTCAATTTCTCTTTTTAATTCTCACTTCATTTATTATAATATTAGCAGATATACCTGTCAAGCACAGGTTATGGGATGGAATAGCATTTGATAGGATGGGATGGCCATAGAATGACAACAACCAAAACAAAACAACAAAAAACTACAACAAATGATAACAGACAAACATCAAACAAACAAGCAACAAACAAACAAGAAAAAGATGTCATGCAGAGCATGATACTTGTAAAATCCACCCCCTCTCCAAATGTTGCCATGGATACATCACATTGACCTTTTCATTGAGATTAAAATTGACAATCTTAATCAAAGCTCAGGTCAATCGGATGAAAATCCATTATTTTTCTGATTGAAATTGTTTATTTTAGAAGTTTGACCTCGAGTTGACCTTTGACCTTTTGACCTCAAAAATAGTTGGTTTCTCATTTTAAAAAAAATGATCACTTCTTGGAATTTTATCATTTTGGCAGATAAAAGGGACATTCAAAATGTTCCAGGAATGAGATACAATAATCCAAGGAATACCAACAATGTTTTTGTCCAAGAGGTAGAATTCATAGTAAGAATATTTTTCTTACTAATACCATAAACTCAAACATTGAAAATGAATAAAATACAAACCTTGGCATTTCCTGAACTATTATGAATATCTTGTTAGAACTTTAAGAACCCCTCACCCCCTCTGATGATATTGGTGCAAGACCTTCAATACGGCCCTGGAACTTACAATAAATAGCACATTGTCATCCAATGTGTTCTGAACATTTCCAACGAGGGGCACTGCTATTGTCATTGCTGTTGTGGAAAAGAAATTTTGTGTTGTTGTTGTTTTGTATACATTGTCGAGGCTCGTATGACAGCTAAGAACAACTGACTATTGAAGTGTCATCATTTATAATATATACTTGTGCAAAGTAGGCATTTGTGTCTTGTTTTACTGGCTTAGAAGACATTAATAATATCAGGAGTAATGTGTTTGGAATATAAGCTACCGCATAAGTCGAAACTTTTTCCCCCAAAAGTCAGGGCCTTGACAAACTCGGAATCGACTTATCTATGGTTTAAGACATTGAATTGCATAAATGAATGAGAAGGGCACTCTTCGACATTACGACATCGCCAGATATGCCTCTGCCCTCATTACTACATCATTATACATACTTGTACCAAGTTTGATTTAAATCCTTGAACTCAGATTCAAAATATTCAATAATTCTGGCTGCCAGACCATGCATCCAATCAGGTTGAAAGTTAAAATATATATTCACCATGAATACTAAATCATAATTGTGACACTTCACATCGATTGATAAAGCAGTTCAAGATAAAAAAATTTTTTTAAGATTTTCATTTAATCCAGTATGACTACCAGACCGTGTGACCTATTGATTATCCGTGAATGCCCTGGTATCCTTACGGATTGGGGAACATGTGGGTGAAGTTTCCCTTCGGTCTGACAAGCCGTTCTGGAGAAGAAGACTTTTAAAGGCTTATTCTTCAAAAAATCAAAGCTGCCAAACCATGTGACCTATGATGTCATTGGTGGAGAACATTTTGCTTCTCATGGACAGGCGAACATACCTGTAAAGTTTCACCTCGATCTGTTCAGCCGTTTCGGAGAAGTAGAGTTTTGAAGGGTTTTATGTTAAAAAAATATGGTTGCCAAACCATGGAACCGATGACGTCATCAAATTTTTTTCCTCCAATACAATATAACGCTATATGACCCTCAAAATTTTCATACTGATGGGATAAGGCATTCGATGTATAAAATTATGACGTCATAACAAAGCCATCTATGATATCGTCCAAAAATCGCTATCGTTTCGCATAGGGAGTACTTTACATGTGCTAAGTTTCAATTTTTCCCACAGAGCGGTTTTGGACATACAGAGGTCCAAAGTTTATCCATTTTTCCAACATGGCTGCCACATCACATGATGTATGACATCATAATTATCATTATAATATTCCATATGAGTAGTCACACCTCTAGTGAAAATTTCATCTAAATTGGATAAGCGGTTGCAGAGAAAACAGAGCAAACTAGAGGGGGAGCACTCGGGAGAGTGCAAAATCTCCGCCGCCAATATTGCTGGGTCACTCAAGTGAACCTTATATCCTATTCATTAAATATGATGTCAACAGTGCTGACAGAGTTATAGTTCTTTTCTCCAACATTTTTTGGGGGGAGGGGGGTTGGAAATCACTTAAAACATGTAGAAATGCAAAAAAAAGAAATCGAGATTTTGTTGAAAAAAAAGTTGCAAAATTTTTTTTTCTCTACAATTTTTTTTTGGGGGGGGGGGTGGAAATCACTTAAAACATGTAGAAATGCAAAAAAAAAATTTGGGGGGGGGACCAAGTCCAAAATCTAATGGCATGATCTTTGGACCATACCTAACCCCCACCAAGTTTCGTCGAAATCCTAATCACTCAAAACATGTAGAAATGCAAAAAAAAAGAAATTGAAATTTTGTTGAAAAAAAAGTTGCAAAAAAAATTTTTTTTTCTTCAACAATTTTTTGGGGGGGCGGGGGGTGGAAATCACTTAAAACATGAAGAAATGCAAAAAAAAATTTCTCTTACAATTTATTTTTGGGGGGGGGACCAAGTCCAAAATCTAATGGCATGATCCTTAGACCATACCTACCCCCCCCCACCAAGTTTCGTCGAAATCCGTCGAGGAGTTTTTCCGTAATACTGTTCATAAACAAACAAACAAACAAACAAACAAATAAACCAATGTCACCCGCAGGGTGACCCGTATCTTGCCAAAAGGTAACCACGTGTGACTTCTTTAAGGTCACACTGAGGTTAACAGAGCTGCTATCCACCAGGAGCGACTCCTTGAGGAATATCTGCCTACGAGAGATTCCGATGAGAATCGTTCTACAGAGTAACCATGAAAAATATTCTTTTTCCTCATAACGTCACCAAATGACGTCATAATGTCTCAAGCTTGACATATCTAGAAAGCACTCATCGAGGTGTTCAATTTGAGGTACTACACGATATGGTTCCTAAAACTTGAAAATTTGACCTTGGGGTCAAATATGTTTGACCTGAGGCGCTAACCATGAAGGTCAAGGCCAATCGCCACCAAAAATTAATCAACTGAGCGCCAGACCATGAACTATATTCCCATGAAGTTTGAAGACGATCCGATCAAAATTACTCAAAAAATAAAGGTTTCGTCGACTCCCCTGATTTGCGACAAAGTGACCTTGACCTTTGACCTTGCCCTTCAAAATTTTGTGCACTGAAAGGGACCTCTAGAGGCCTCTGATATGCGAAGTTACAAAAATTTCCAATGATAACTGAGCTCTGCAGAATTTTTTATACGTGATTACAGACAAAAAAAAACAAAAAAAAAACATACAAGCTGACTAACATATCTTGCAAAAACTTTGTTTTGGCAAGATAACAAACAAACAAACAAACAAACAGAAAGGGGTGAAAACAGTAATCTCCGATCTTCAATGGCGGAGGTTAATTAGCATCGACGGACGTACATACTGTGCCTACGTAGGGTTGTATGGATGGACGGACAACCAAAAAAATAATAATCCCAACTGAGAGTGTAAATAAGTGATGAAGCATACAAACCGGGGTAATAAATAATATTTTAATGAGGACTGTATTGTACATGTTTATTTTTGTTTTTTGTTGTAACCATGATCACATTTGCAATTTCCACACAAAGACCAGCCTCTCGGCCTTCGGCGTGGACTGATCCAGCCAGGCATTTGCCTGAACTGCCCGGTGGCCAGTCTGACCCTGGTGTCAGGTGTTCATTTATTTATTAAGTAGTGAAGTGAGTAGTGAACTGTGACAAAATGTTATGTGCTGCGAGCCAGTGCTAATAATAATTATGTGGCTTTTTAAAAATGCTTATATGATCACAAAAATATTGTAAACGATTTACACTCCAAATTTATCCGAAAGGTCGTCCCACAAAGTAATTAAAAAAATATGCACAAATCAGCTCATTAATATTCATAACCCTGGAAGTACCGTCGGCAGTGATATCTTGTGACAGTGTCAGGGAGGAATTAACACCTCCATTACTATTTGTGAACTACTGTCGTTGATTTTGATCTTGCTTTCTCTTATTTTCCAATTTGACATATATGAATGAAGGAAAGAAAAATGGGGGAAATTATCCAATTTGACTTGTACTCTACATTGACTTGTAGGCCGAAAAATATGATATATACAGTGGCCTGCAAAAGTATTCACCCCGCCCCCCCCCCCCAAAAGTTTTCACATTTTCATGCCACCTGAGCTTGTTTCATGATGTTTTTTTTTAATTAAACTTAATACATTGAGTCTTCACATGCTACTCCAAAGTGATAAAGCTCAAAAAAATGCAGATAAAAAGTTATATTAACAGAGAAAATCAGCTGATTCTCAGTTGTTGCATTCTCAGTCGCATCAGTATTCAAACCCTTTGCCGAATTAACCCTAAATCACTTCAGGAGCAACTTATTTGTTTGAAAGGATACAGAGCAAGTGTAATAGAATAAAAATTAAGCTCCCCCATTTATTTAAGGAGTTTAAAGATCCAACTCACTTGGGCAACCAATAAGGTAAACATAAAGACCAAGGAGCTTTCCAAAGAAGTCAGACATAAAACGGTGGAGAAGTACCATTCAGGAGAGGGTTAGAAGAATATTTCAAAGTCACTCATTCTCCCTTTGAGTATGGTGAAATCCATCATTAAGAAGTGGAAGACGTATCATACCACCCAGACTCTACCCAGATCAGGTCACCCATCCAAACTCAGCAACTGTGCAAGCAGGAAACTGGTTTGGGATGTTACTGTAAATCCAACAATGACTTTGAAGGATCTGCAAGGCTCTATGTCCAAGATGGGGGTCAGTGTTCATCAATCAACAATATCCCATTCCCTTCACAAAGCTGGCCTCTATAGACAAGTGGCAAGAAATAAACCATTCCTGAAAAAGACGCTTATAAAAGCTCATTTCGAGTTTGGAAAAAAACATCTAAATTATACTGCAAGCATGAGGAGAAAAGTTTTGTGGTGGGATGAGAAAAAAACTTAACTTTTTGCTCTAAATTCAAAGTGAACGTCTGGTGCAAGCCTAGGACTGCACACCAATCAACACAATCCCTCCTGTCAAGTGTGGTGGCAGCATCATGTTATGGGGTTGCTTTTCATCAGCAGGGACTGGCAAGCTTGTCACGATAGAAGGGACAATGGACCGTGCAAACCACAGGAGAATCCTTGATGAAAACCTGCTTGAGTCAGCCATTAATCTGAAACTGGGGAGGAGATTCACATTTCAGCAGGATGATGATCCGAAGCATAAAGCTAAAGCCACACTGGAGTGTCTGAATAAGAAGAAAATAAATGTTTTTCAGTGACTCAGTCAAAGTCCTGAATTGAACCCAATTGAACATTTATGGTGAGATTTGAAGATTGTGGTCCATCGACGATCCCCATTAAACTTGGCAGAAATTTAGCAATTTTCACGTGAAGAATGGGCAAAGATGTCACCATCTCACCGTGCAAAGCTGGAAGAGACCTACCCAAAAAGGCTCGTAGCAATCATTGCTGCAGAAGGTGCTTCTCCCAAGTGCTAATCTCAGGAGATGAATACTTTCACAACCAGTGAATTTTGATTTGTACATGTTTTTTGCAGGTATTCCTGACATGTAACCTCCTTCAACGATAACAGTATTTAGTTTGATCCCTTCATTTATGAATCAAAAAGTTCATTTGGAAAAATAGTTTCTACATAATTCGTTATTCATCTAAATGTGGCATTATTGGTCATGGGTGAATACTTTTGCAGGCCATTGTGTATTAGGCAGAAACTGTACATAATTATACTTTAATTTGAAGTGTTCACTATTACTTTGTTAAAAATGAGCAAAGGGAAATAACCCCTCTCATCCACCTTTTGTTTTCTATGTAGACTAAACGATTTGATAAACTTATGCATAAAAAATATAAACATAAATGCAACCGCATGCCCTTCAACACGAGAAAATCTCAGTCTCACACTGTCATTCCAAAGTCAGTTGTAGTGTTTAAAAAGTTTCTTAAAAGGTTATCAATTAATGGTTTAACAAGCTCAAATGAGCTAAGATCCTCGTCCTCTTAATGATGACGTCATAAAAACGAATATGACGTCATTGTGATGTCTCAGGTTTGCGATAAATTATCTGTGCTAATGCCCGGCTTGATTCCCACAAACAAAATTCAAACAGCTTGCCTAGTTTCGGAGATAATGGTATAGGCGATTTCCATTAGCGGCGATATTATGACGTCAACTTTTTTGCTCGGAAGAATTTCCAAAATCGGAGATGGTTACTGCCTGCGCGTGGGCTTTCTGCATATACATGGCAAGTTTCACGAAGATCCGATGAAAACTCTGGGTTGTGAAACAAAAAATCTCAAAAAATAGGAATGACGTCATAAAAAATTATATGACGTCATAGTGATGTCTCATATGCACGGTAATTCATCTCTGCTAATGCCCTGTTCGAGTCACGCAAACAGAATTCAAAAAGCTTGCCGAGTTTCGGAGATAATTTTTTAGGCGATTTCCATTCGCGGAGATATTTTGATGTGATAACTTTTTTTCTAGGAGGAATTTTCTAAATCGCAGATGGTTACTGTCTGAGCAGGGTATTTTTTACATATATATGTCAAGTTTCAGGAAGTTTCGATGAAAACTGTAGGCTGTGAAACAAAAAAGTCCACAAGAAGAAGATGAAGAACAACAACGTGAGTAAGACTTAGAGATCCTCCACGAGGATCTAAAAATCATTATGAGGTGAGAAAAAAAATTTGGCTGATTTTGGCAATCACAAACATGGTAAAATAGCATCATTTGTATCTCTCCTTTGAAACAAGACTATCGTCTGCCATATTGAAATACGATGAACTTCAACGCAGCAGGAGGCCATTCGGCCCATCAAACTTAGCCTGTGCAATCATACCAACATCTAATTGGTACTCCCCCATCTCCACTACTTCAGATACCCATCCAACTCAATTTTAAAACAATCAACTGACCCTCCTGTCACAACTCTTGCAGGGACACCATTCCATGCATTCACCACTCTGACTAAAAGACCCCTGCCTTGAATGCAAACTCTCCTGTTCTTTACACTTTAATTATGCCCCCTTGTCCTGTTGGTGTCCCTTTTGCTGAAAAACTATTCTGCTCTCATTTTGTCTGTACCCTTCATTATCTTAAACATATAGATTATCAGATCCCCTCGCAATTGCCTTCAGCTGCTTCTCATAGCTTTGTCTAGTTCGACCCGGGATCAACCGAGTTGCTCTTTGCCTCTACGCTTTACCACATTGGTATGGCAACTCACCCTATCCATATCCCATAATTCCTTGCTGTAAACATGGCATGATGTAATAATTAGGTCTGGTGGGGGCAAGGAGGAGGTCGCAGCAACATCATGTGGCACTTACTCCAATGTTCTATTCTAATTGTTAATAACACAAAATGATTCACTGATTTTTAACCCTCACTGCCACAATTCCCACCAATGCCTTAAATTATATTATTTTCAGAAAATATTTTTATTTGGTGTCTGTTTATTCTATTTATTTATATTTACAATTATGTGAGTTGTAATATTTGTGGGATGAGGACAATTTTTGGGCTGTTTCTTGTGTTGCTCAAAATTGGAGTAAAAACGGTGTAGAGATCAATGTTGCACTTTCCACATTGGTTTTTAATCACCTTTCGTCCGCTGAATAATGAAAAAAAAACAAAAGACATTGTTCTGGGTAAACAAAGTGTTTTGTTTTTTTCAGTGCTTCATGTGAGTTTTGTAATTTGTTCAGTGCATTCCACCAGGAAATATGATCTCTCCACATAGAAAGCAATATTATCCTATTGGGTATCTTTAATACACATTAAATTTGCTTTCAGCCCAAAGTGCTTTTAGCTGAGGTTCAATCACCGAATAAACGTCTCAACTATCAAACTATTTGCTCCTCTGAAATGTCAATTTACAGTGCAAACAGTTCGTTCTACATCTAGTCATTGTGTGTTTATAAAACTAGCTGGAATTACATTATCATACAAAAGCCTTCAGCCTGAATGTGATTAAACAAACAAAAAGGGATGAGTTCAACACCGCAGGTGCAATGAAAGAGCTCACTGTGAGCACTTCATTGCTTGTGAGAACTTCCTCCAGTCAGTCAGATGATATTGCATCAAATATAGTGAGAATCGAATGCTAAAGAAGAACGTGAAATTCACTTCTTGTGAACTGACGTTTCTTTGAAAGAGCATATGTCAATTGATCTAACTCTGAAATGCTGTCACACAGTGTTTATGTTGGTTAAGAAGCAAACTATAATAGAGATTTTCAGATTTCTGGTAAAAACTAATATTTTAAAACTTTTTAATCATATGAGGATATAAGTCACTTTTTGTCATTGCAATGTGACAACTTTCGAAAACTGTATTATTTTCCCCAAAATTTTGAAAACTGACAGAATTGATTCTCGCAACAATTGCTATGACAACTGTACCAACAACTGTGACGACAAATAAAGCAACAGCAACAGTGGCAGCAATTGTGAGCTGAGGAATTGATTGAGGTAGCCAAATGACAATTTTCTGTAGTTTTCATTCACAACCATATTCGCAGATCCGTTGAGCTGTTTGTCGGTAATCCTTTCAATGTTACATCCCACTCCTGACACCAATGTTACAGTCGCCAGACTCATCCCAGTTGCCCCGTCCGAATCTGACGAACCATGTCAAGGTGGTCGTGCCGACCAACTTGGTCAGTTGCTCCGATCCAGATCACAGGCCTGTTTGCCACGATACCGAGCTCCGATGGAATAACCGAGCTTATCAGGCAGCACACTAATCAGTTCCATGTATCCATTCACATTTTTAGCTACTGAGTGAAATCGCCGGATGCAGGCATGGTCTTGTCCTGGGCTCTAATTTGCCTGAACCAAACCTGTCCTTTAACAGACTTGTATAACTAACTTGTGATCAAGACACTCAAATTCACCCAGAGACCAATTGATTTTATGAAGTGCATTGAAACACTGGGTGAGAATACATAAAGAAGCAATGATTTAACAACTCTACCCAAATACATGCCCAGAGTCAGTGAACATGAGATTGCTTATTTAACCTATGCCTTAATACCCCAGACACTCCTTATTAGACAAACAATAGATCGAGGCTGACAAGATTTAATACTGCAGGCTACATCTGGCAGGACACAGCGAGTTCCAAGTGGTGACATGGGCAGGCACTGAGTGGTCCCTGGTCGTAGACAGGAGTTGGCACAAAGGGGAGAGTGGGTATAGCCGGAGGCTGCAGCAGCGAAGGCTCTTTTGGGGAGAAACTCGAATGCAGTTCAGATGCAGGATCTCCTGCAAGCTCCATGCCCATCTCACATCATGCCATCTGTGACATGCCCTTATATAGAGTTAGCCCCCACATTCAGCCATGATGCACTTAACCCCTCCCCTCTCGGTCGCTATTGGTGGGACAAACCCGATCCTCACCTTTCACCCTCCATTTGGCATACTAGGCTGTGATGGTGGCCTTCCCACCTCAACTCGGCACCTCTTGGCCTGTCAAGATGCTTCAAAGTACATAAAAGAGAGATTACAAATGGAAGAACATTAAAAAGGGTATGAAAAGATGACGGTGTTAGATGCACACACACACACACACACACACACACACACATTGAGGGAAGGAAGACAGCATATTTTTATTCATATAACGACGCATATCCGAAATCACATTTAAATTGCATCACAGTTTCATTGGAAGTGATACCATTACTGGTGAAAGCATTCCATGGTAAAGCCAAAATTGCAACCAACATAGTCACGTGCAATATGGAGAAGAGATTTACCAGTCGGTTCAACGTGAAGAATGTCGAACCAGCTGAAATTCACCGGAGACTCTGTGGTAAGGGATGACTTTCTCTAAGTTGTGTGTTTTAAAATGGTGTAGTTCGTGAATAATTATCGTGAATTGTTGAGCGATGTTGAGCATTCTCGTATGCAAGCAACTGCTGCCACTCGAACAAACTTTAAATGTGCTGAACAGATAATTTTGGAAAATTGCTGAATTGCTAGAAGTGAAATTGCAGAATTAGATGAAGGTTTTCAAAGTGTACAAACAACCATTCGTTAAGCCTGGTGTTGGTTTAACGTTTGGGGTGGCTTACCTTAAGATATTAGGGTCCTGAGTTCAAGCTCCTTTTGGTCCATTGAATTTACACTGGGTGGGTTGACTCAGCCTGTCATCCTTCTGAGGTTTGCCAATTGAGTACCAGTGCACTGGAAACGGGGGGCACTGCATCAGCTGCACAGCTGTGCTCCAGAAAATGATTCAGCCAAACAGCTACAGGCTGCATACGAGTAAAAAAAAAAAGAACGTTTTTACAGCCATTTTTCCCTGCTGTGCAGGGGTTGGGCTTTTTCTTGAGGCAATGTTTTATGGCCGGATGCCCTTCCTGACGCCAACCCTGGTCGCCTCTTACGACACACAGGGATATGGTACACCTATTCTAACCGGGGCATACACCGGGACCAGTACACTGGTACTCATTTCGCCGACCTCGGAAGGATGACAGGCTGAGTCAACCCCCTGGTGTATTAATTCAGTAGCCAACGGGGCTTGAACTCAGGACCCTAGGATCCCAAGCCACCACCTTAACCACTAAGCCAACACCAGGCTTCATACGAGTAAATATAACCATTCATTCTCATGACATCATGACGTCTCATGACATCATATTGAATAAGGTTAAGATAAGGGGATGAAATGACCTTCCATTTGATTAATAAATAACTCACCTGGCCATTTTAACATGACTCTTGGAACACGACAAGAGGGAAGGAGGGTGATTATTTATTGAACAATATTGTGACGTATGATGAGACCGCATTTAATCATTTCACGTCAAAGTGAAAGTGATGCAACACGGAGTGGAGACTCTTAGTCCCCACTACCAAAGAACAATTCAGTGTTCAACTATTCGTGAGGAAATTTGTGAATGGCCACAGTTTTATGGAATTATTTCTAATGTAATTAATGTGGTAAAACAATAAACACCGGGTACTACAGTAACTTGGTACTGAAATTAATGAGTCAAGAAATTCAGGTGTGCTTTCTCCAGGTGTGATTTTACTGCTCCGTTATGCCTCCGCTATTCGACTGGAGATGGGTTGAGAAGTTGTAAATCATTGACCATACATGTATACGATGCAGACGAGTCATCTTGTGATTTCCAACTATTTAAGCCACTCAACGAGCATCTTAGTGACATTGAGTTTCCAAACCATAAAGATCTCAAAGCACTCGTTCTGAAACGACTGTCCACCATATCCAAATATTTATACACAGATTTATACACAGGTGCCACCACATCATTGAGACAGGTGCGAATGGGTCGTGAAGGAATACTTTGAGAAATGTATGAAGTTTCACCAACCACAAACTGTATTTATTAATTCCCAGAAAATCAAACCCACATCAACGTTCAAATACCCACAAAGATTACAAATAGAAAACTAGCATTGGAGTTGGGATCATGCAAATGGACAGCACACTCAGTTGTTACTAGAGATTTGCAGAAGATATAAACATGCCAAAGTGGGTTCACATCATCAATTATCTTGTTCTCTGTCTTCATAACATCTTCGGCATTATTGTCTGGATAAAAGCAATCGGTGGAGCCCATTGGAGTTACGAACTAAACTTGATATCATTATTACAAGTTCGAATTATGACGTCACAATAAACTGTTTTTTTATTTTTATTATCTCCATCACCGAAGGTGGACCAACGTTACGTTTTCACCCCTGTCTGTTTGTATATGCGCATGATGTCTCAAAAACTTACAGATGGATTTGGACAAAACTTAGTGGAGAGGTTGGGTGTGTGCCAAGGACGAACTGATTCAGATTTTGGTGAAGATCCAAATCCGGATCTTGATATTAGAATCTTTGAAGCAATTTTTGACCATTGAGAGATTGGGCCAAAAACGATACATTGTACGATATCTCAATATCTTATACCAATAACTTATGGACCGAGCTGTTTTCACCCTTGTCTTTTCGAAGGCCAATAGGATCAAGTTAGCTTGGCGGGGCGTAGTCAAGGAGCATCGCTGTGTTCTGTCGATCCTCCTTTTGCAGAGTTGTACATAATATATAATTCGGATGAAAAGTAAAAGTAACAATAAGCAGCATGACATTCAAAGTACACCGCCCCCATGCCAAATAAATAAATAAATCCTCCAGCATGCGACATTGCCGCCATGCATCACGTGGAGACAGAATTGGGAGGGAGCGGCTTACTTCTGTGGTCAATATGTACAACTGATAAATGAAAAATACTCTTTATAGCCAAATCACTTGTTCACTGCCACATCCAAATATCAGCTTCCGAGCTCAAAAGGTGACCGAGATATTGCTCAGATGAGAAAGAAAACAAATAGGTAATTAATAAATCGATAATAATTAAGTAATTAATCAACTAATTGATTAATCAAAAATAAAAATATAAAATTTTTGCAAAAACCATCTTCACATTTGTCCCTAAATTTCAACTTCCAAGCTCAAAGGATGGCTGAGATATCGCCCGGAAAGCAAGAAAGAAGATAATGAATCGATTAATTGATTAATCAAAAAAGTAAAAATACTCTTTAGAGCCAAATCACTTGCTCTCACTGTCATGTCCAAATACCACATTCCTTGCTCCAACGGTGCCCGAGATATTGCCAGGATGAGAAAGAAAATAAATAAGTAATTAATCAATTCATTGTTTGATCAAAAAAATAACGTTTTTGCCAAAGCACACCTTCACTTTTGTCCCCAAATTTCAACTTCCGAGCTCAAAGGCCAGGTCAGATATGGGAGCATGTGCTGGAGCAGCTCAGCGCTGCGTCCACTTTCTGCCGGTACTCCAGGAGCCTCCGTCTCGCCATCCCCAGGCAGATGCCTGGCCCATCCCCATCTGCTTGAGATGCCGATCAACCTGCTTCAACCACGAGGCATGTGGTCGGCCCATTGGCCTCCTCCACTCACGAGACTCCCACGCTGAGAGAATCTGGTGAGCAGGATCAGCGTCAGGAAAACGAGTCACGTGTCCATACAGCCGCAACTGACGCTCATGGACAAAGCAGGCAACAAATCTCATTTGAGTCTCTCAGCAACTGCTCGTTGGACACAAAGTCCGACCAGGAATAGTAAAGGATTCTCCGAAGAGACCCAGTACCAAAGGAATCAAGTCTCCATCTCAGATCCCTGGTCAGAATTCAAGTCTAACATCCGGAGAGCAAGGCTGGAAGCACCAAGGACCTGAAGACTCGGACTTTCATCCTGCACAGGTACCGACAGTGCCTCTCTCCATGATCCAGTGAATTAATGACTCCCCAGGCCAAACCCAGACATCTATTGACCTCTGGCTCACAGCCAGCAGAAACATGAATATCACTGCCAAGGTAAGTGAATCTCTCTGTGACCTCAACTTCCTCACCACAATCAGGTCCAGCCAAGATAGCAGCATCCAAGATGTCATTGAAAGCCTGGATCTTTGTTTTGACCCAGTAAACCCTTAATCCCAGTGGCTCAGACTCCTCATTCAACACCTCAAAGGCCCCCAAAGGGATATTCTGCACCCTACAGCGAGTTCCAAGATATCCACTGACAACATCAAGGATAGTGGTCTTGAAGGCACTCCACAACTCTTCAGGATTCTCCAAAGCACCCAGATCCCCCAAATCCCTGCTCAGCCTGTTCACAAACTCCTCAGCTACCCGAACATCCTTGAGATTGCCAACATCCTGCCAAGGCTGGGATGGTACCATTCTCCTGGATTTAAGCTGCAACCTCAGAGTTGCTACAACAAGCTTGAGATCAGTATCGAGGAACTGAGCACTCCGGTCGACCCTGCAGTTCTGGATCATCCTCCAGCAACCATCAACGAGCACATGGTGAATCTCCTTTGCCATACCACCAGCGTTGGAATACCAAGTCAAGCGATGAGCCTGTAGGCACTGAAACCATGAACCAGCCACCGTAAGTCCATGACCGATTGTAAAGTCAAGTTTGCAAAATCTGGTTCACAGTTCCAGACCCATGGGGACCAACACATGTCTCATAACCATCCCTATCAGTGCCAGTTGATGCATTGACATCCCCCAAGACAAGAAGACTATCTCGACTGGAGCATTGATCAACCATGGACTCGAGCATGGCATAGAATGCGTTCTTCACTGTGAGATCACTCACGTCAGTCAGAGCATATACAAAGACTGGGGAAACGACACCCAAGGAGTGACGAATCCTTCGTCTTATGATATGCTCGTTCACCGGTGTTACCTCAATTATTATTGGAGTCAGTTTATTGGACACAGCTACAGCAACTCCTTGGGCATGGTAACCATCAGAGTGACCAGAACAATAGTAGGTGTAACCATCCACCATAATCTCGTGACGATCTGCTCTCCGAACCTCAGAGAGTGGTGCAATACCGATGTTCAAACGCTGGAGCTCAAATGATAACAGAGACAGGTGATCATCCTCTTTTCGGGATGGGACATTCCAGGCACCCACCTGAAGGGACCACCTCAGGTTAACCCAAGGAGACCACCATCTGATGGATGACACCTCAGCACCACTCCATCGCACACCTCCGCAATCTGACCCAGGAGGTTTTCCTTATGCTTTCCCTCCTCACTCGAAGGATGGCTGAGATATTGCCTGGACAAACAAACAAACAAGAAAACAAACGGAGTGAAAACTGAGCACTCCCTTCCTTCGGTGCCTGGCGATGATGTCATGCATTTACCTGGATATGGCAGTGGGAAGAAGCTGTGTACAAAAGTATAAACTGTACATTTCCATATCGTCCTCTGTGAGAGTGTAATTGAAGAAATAGCCACCAACCATTTTGATTCTGACTATGGTGGCCATTTTGTTGACATAAGTGGGTGTGTTCTGTTAGTAAGCGGCTTGCTTACCATTTGCCAAGCACCTCTCTTGATCGCTTGCTCTGCTTGCCAAGCAGATTTCAAAGCAGTTGATATGAAACAAATGGCTTGGCAAGTGATAGCAATGGGGCCCATCCCCCTTGCTGTGCAATGCCAGATACCATCAGTGCAGAACTTTTAAAACTGAACTTTTTCAAAAATCCTGGGGTGTATTCAGTTACACCCCAGGGTGATGTGGTCCATGCTGGTCCTGCTGGTGATGTGGTCCATGCTGGTCCTGCTGGTGATGTGGTCCATGCTGGTCCTGCTGGTGATGCGGTACATTGTGCTCCTACTGGTGATGCGGTCCATGCTGGTCCTGCTGGTGATGTGGTCCATGCTGGTCCTGCTGGTGATGTGGTCCTGCTGGTGATGCGGTCCATGCTGGTCCTGCTGGTGATGTGGTCCTGCTGGTGATGTGGTCCATGCTGGTCCTGCTGGTGATGTGATCCTGCTCGTGATGCGGTCCTGCTGGTGATGTGGTCCTGCTGGTGATGTGGTCCTGCTGGTGATGTGGTCCATGCTGGTCCTGCTGGTGATGTGGTCCTGCTGGTGATGTGATCCTGCTCGTGATGCGGTCCTGCTGGTGATGTGGTCCTGCTGGTGATGTGGTCCTGTTGGTGATGCGGTCCATGCTGGTCCTGCTGGTGATGTGGTCCTGCTGGTGATGTGATCCTGCTGGTGATGCCGTCCATGTTGGTCCTGCTGGTGATGTGGTCCTGCTGGTGATGTGGTGATGCGGTCCATGCTGGTCCTGCTGGTGATGTGGTCCTCGGTGGTGGAACATCGACCCGCCCACCACAGCAGGTCAGCGGGGATTGTACGAGATAACAACATATTCGGGGAAGGGACACAAACAATCGTCGGATTTTTTTGTAGTTTGAGAAATACGTTTTAGGTTTGATGGTAGAGCGAACAGTTGGTGTATTCCATGTTCACTTTCTGTTCTTTTGTTTTTGATTCGAGAAGGAATTGGATTCGATTAAAAATCCATGAGTAAATCCATCGTGTGATTCAAATATTGTACGTTTTACGAAAATAACTTTCTTGCTGGAGGGCATCCATCGCGATTGAAAAGTTGGAGGTGGGGGAGATGAAGTGACATCCCTTACTGAAGAATAACATGCTCTGTGTGTTCGTTTTGTGGAAGCAGAAAGAAATATTAAGGAAGAGTTTCTCAAATTCTCCAAAATGTCTAAAGGGGTCTAAAAGGTGCAATGGGTCGAAAGGTCGACACGTGTTCCAATAGTACATAATTAATAGATGTAGTCAAGGTCCAACAATAAGTAATTAATGACGTACTCACGGTCCAACTCAAATTCAAACAGTACATAATTAATAGACATCCTCACATGGGTGGACCAAGTGTTCACCTTGATGAGGGTTCACCATCTTCCCGTGTTTTTCGGTTTTATGTCCTATATATATATATATATATATATATATATATATATATATATATATATATATATATATATATATATATATATATATATATATATATATATATATATATATATATATATATATATATATATATATATATATATATATATATATATATATATATATATATGTATGCCTGGTGTTGGCATAGTGGTTAGGGCAGCGGCTTGGGATCCAAAAGGTCCTGAGTTCAAGCCCCGTTGGACCACTGAATTAATACACCAGGGGGTTGACTCAGCCTAAGCCTGGTGTTGGCGCAGTGGTTAGGGCAGCGGCTTGGGATCCAAAAGGTCCTGAGTTCAAGCCCCGTTGGACCACTGAATTAATACACCAGGGGGTTGACTCAGCCTAAGCCTGGTGTTGGCGCAGTGGTTAGGGCAGCGGCTTGGGATCCAAAAGGTCCTGAGTTCAAGCCCCGTTGGACCACTGAATTAATACACCAGGGGGTTGACTCAGCCTAAGCCTGGTGTTGGCGCAGTGGTTAGGGCAGCGGCTTGGGATCCAAAAGGTCCTGAGTTCAAGCCCCGTTGGACCACTGAATTAATACACCAGGGGGTTGACTCAGCCTGTCATCCTTCCGAGGTCGGCGAAATGAGTACCAGTGTACTGGGCCGGTGTATACCCCGGTTAAATAGGTGTACCATATCCCTGTGTCGTAAGAGGCAACCAGGGTTGCGTCAGGAAGGGCATCCGGCGTAAAACATGTGCCAAATCACGATGCGGATCATACGGATGATCCGCTGTGGTGACCCCTAACGGGAGCAGCCGAAAGAAGAAGAAGAAGATATATATATATATATATATATATATATATATATATATATATATATATATATATATATATATATATCTTCTTCTTCCTCTTTCGGCTTGCTCCCGTTAGGGGTCGCCACAGCAGACCAACTGTCTCCATTTCGCTCTATCCTCCACATCTTCCATTGACACTCCAACCACCCGCATGTCCGCCCTCACCGCATCCATGAACCTCTTCTTTGGCCTTCCTCTTCTCCTCCTGCCTGGCGGCTCCATCTTCAACATCCTTCTCCCGATATACTCCGTTTCCCTCCTGTGCACATGTCCAAACCATCTCAATCTCGCCTCTCTCACTTTGTCTCCAAACCGTCCTACCTGCGCTGTCCCTCGAATACACTCATTTCTTATCCTATCCATCCTCGTCACTCCCAACGAGAATCGCAGCATCTTTAACTCTGCCACCTCCAGCTCTGCTTCCTGTCTTTTTGTTAGCGCCACCGCCTCCAAACCATACAACATCGCTGGTCTCACTACCGTCTTGTATACTTTCCCCTTCACTCTTGCAGCTACCCTTCTGTCACAAATCACTCCTGCAACTCTTCTCCACCCACTCCATCCTGCCTGCACTCTCTTTGTCACTTCTCTACCACACTCTCCGTTACTTTGGACAGTTGATCCCAAGTATTTAAACCAATCCACCTTCCCCACCTCAACTCCTTGCAACTGCACCATACCACCACCCTCCCTCTCATTTACGCACATGTACTCCGTCTTACTCCTACTGACTAACATTCCCCTTCTCTCCAGTGCGTACCTCCACCTCTCAAGGCTCGATTCAGCCTGCTCCCTACTCTCCCTACAGATCATGATGTCATCCGCGAACATCATGGTCCATGGAGACTCCAGTCTGATCTCGTCCGTCAACCTGTCCATCACCATTGCAAACAGGAAAGGGCTCAGAGTCGATCCTTGGTGCAATCCCACTTTAACCTTAAACCGGTCCATCATTCCTACCGCACACCTCACCGCTGTCACACTGTCCTCATACATATCCTGCACGATCCTCATATACTTCTCCAACACTCCCGACTTCCTCATACAATACCACAACTCCTCTCTTGGCACCCTATCATAAGCTTTCTCTAAATCCACAAACACACAATGTAACTCTTTCTGGCCTTCCCTATACTTCTCCATCAACATTCTCAAAGCAAACATCGCATCAGTGGTGCTCTTTCCTGGCATAAACCCATATTGCTGCTTACAGATCATCACCTCTCCTCTCAACCGAGCTTCCACTACTCTTTCCCACAACTTCATGGTGTGGCTTAACAACTTTATCCCTCTGTAATTTCCACAGCTCTGCACATCACCCTTATTCTTGAAAATCGGAACCAGTACACTTAATCTCCACTCCTCCGGCATCCTCTCACTTTCCAAGATTTTATTAAACAATCTGGTTAACAACCCCACTGCCATCTCTCCTAAGCACTTCCATGCCTCCACTGGTATACCATCTGGGCCAACCGCCTTTCCACTTTTCATCTTCTTCATAGCAGTCCTCACTTCATCCTTACTGATCCACCCCACTTCCAGATTCACTATCTCCACCTCTTCCAACCTTCTCTCTCTCTCATTTTCTTCATTCATCAGCTCCTCAAAGTACTCCATCCACCTTCTCAACACACTCTCCTCGCTCGTCAGCACATTCCCATTTGCGTCCTTTATCACCCCAACCTGCAGCACATCCTTCCCAGCTCGGTCCCTCTGTCTTGCCAATCGGTATAAATCCTTTTCCCCTTCTTCTGTATCCAACTTCTCATACAGCTCGTCATATGCCTTTTCCTTGGCCTTAGCCACCTCTCTTTTTGCTTTTCGACGCCACTCCTTGTACTCCTGCCGACTTTCTTCATCTCTCTGACTATCCCACTTCTTTTTCGCCAACCCCTTCTTCCTTATACTTTCCTGTACTTCCTCATTCCACCACCAAGTCTCCTTATCTTCCTTCCTCTGTCCAGATGTCACACCAAGTACCTTCCTAGCTATCTCCCTCAGAACTTCTGCTGTCGTTGCCCAATCATCCCACCCATCTTTACCACCATCCAACGCCTGTCTCACATCCTCCCTAAATTTCACGCAACAGATATATATATATTTTCATTGAATATATATATATATATATATATATATATATATATATATATATATATATATATATATATATATATATATATATATATATATGTGTATATATATATATATATATATATATATATATATATATATATATATATATATATATATATATATATATATATATATATATATATATATATATATATATATATATATATATATATATACGCAACAGATATATATATATTCATTGAATATATATATATATATATATATATATATATATATATATATATATATATATATATATATATATATATATATATATACAGGGTGTCCCAAAAAAATGTACTCACTCTTTAAATGATAATAAATGCGTTGAGTACATGTTCTCCCATGGCCTGAAAAGTATGTATCTTCTTCTTCCTCTTTCGGCTTGCTCCCGTTAGGGGTCGCCACAGCGGACCAACTGTCTCCATTTTGCTCTATCCTCCACATCTTCCATTGACACTCCAACCACCCGCATGTCCGCCCTCACCGCATCCATGAACCTCTTCTTTGGCCTTCCTCTTCTCCTCCTGCCTGGCGGCTCCATCTTCAACATCCTTCTCCCGATATACTCCGTTTCGCTCCTGTGCACATGTCCAAACCATCTCAATCTCGCCTCTCTCACTTTGTTTCCAAACCGTCCTACCTGCGCTGTCCCTCTAATACACTCATTTCTTATCCTATCCATCCTCGTCACTCCCAACGAGAATCGCAGCATCTTTAACTCTGCCACCTCCAGCTCTGCTTCCTGTCTTTTTGTCAGCGCCACCGCCTCCAAACCATACAACATAGCTGGTCTCACTACCCTCTTGTATACTTTCCCCTTCACTCTTGCAGCTCCCCTTCTGTCACAAATCACTCCTGCAACTCTTCTCCACCCACTCCATCCTGCCTGCACTCTCTTTTTCACTTCTCTCCCACACTCTCCGTTACTTTGGACAGTTGATCCCAAGTATTTAAACCAATCCACCTTCCCCACCTCAACTCCTTGCAACTGCACCATACCACCACCCTCCCTCTCATTTACGCACATGTACTCCGTCTTACTCCTACTGACTAACATTCCCCTTCTCTCCAGTGCGTACCTCCACCTCTCAAGGCTCGATTCAGCCTGCTCCCTACTCTCCCTACAGATCATGATGTCATCCGCGAACATCATGGTCCATGGAGACTCCAGTCTGATCTCGTCCGTCAACCTGTCCATCACCATTGCAAACAGGAAAGGGCTCAGAGTCGATCCTTGGTGCAATCCCACTTTAACCTTAAACCGGTCTGTCATTCCTACCGCACACCTCACCGCTGTCACACTGTCCTCATACATATCCTGCACGATCCTCACATACTTCTCCACCACTCCCGACTTCCTCATACAATGCCACAACTCCTCTCTTGGCACCCTATCATAAGCTTTCTCTAAATCCACAAACACACAATGTAACTCTTTCTGGCCTTCCCTATACTTCTCCATCAACATTCTCAAAGCAAACATCGCATCAGTGGTGCTCTTTCCTGGCATAAACCCATATTGCTGCTCACAGATCATCACCTCTCCTCTCAACCGAGCTTCCACGACTCTTTCCCACAACTTCATGGTGTGGCTTAACAACTTTATCCCTCTGTAATTTCCACAGCTCTGCACATCACCCTTATTCTTGAAAATTGGAACCAGCACACTTAATCTCCACTCCTCCGGCATCCTCTCACTTTCCAAGACTTTATTAAACAATCTGGTTAACAACCCACTGCCATCTCTCCTAAGCACTTCCATGCCTCCACTGGTATACCATCTGGGCCAACCGCCTTTCCACTTTTCATCTTCTTCATAGCAGTCCTCACTTCATCCTTACTGATCCACCCCACTTCCAGATTCACTATCTCCACCTCTTCCAACCTTCTCTCTCTCTCTCATTTTCTTCATTCATCAGCTCCTCAAAGTACTCCATCCAGCTTCTCAACACACTCTCCTCGCTCGTCAGCACATTCCCATTTGCGTCCTTTATCACCCTAACCTGCAGCACATCCTTCCCAGCTCGGTCCCTCTGTCTTGCCAATCGGTATAAATCCTTTTCCCCTTCTTTTTTGTATCCAACTTCTCATACAGCTCGTCATATGCCTTTTCCTTGGCCTTAGCCACCTCTCTTTTGCTTTTTCGACGCCACTCCTTGTACTCCTGCCGACTTTCTTCATCTCTCTGACTATCCCACTTCTTTTTCGCCAACCCCTTCTTCCTTATACTTTCCTGTACTTCCTCATTCCACCACCAAGTCTCCTTATCTTCCTTCCTCTGTCCAGATGTCACACCAAGTACCTTCCTAGCTATCTCCCTCACAACTTCTGCTGTCGTTGCCCAATCATCCCACCCATCTTTACCACCATCCAACGCCTGTCTCACCTCCTCCCTAAATTTCACGCAACAGTCTTCCTCCTTCAGCTTCCACCATCTGGTCCTTGGTTCAGCCCTCACTCTCTTCCTCAACCTCACCTCTAAAGTCATCCTACAGACCACCAATCGATGCTGTCGAGCTACACTCTCCCCTGCCACAACCTTACAGTCACTAATCTCTTTCAGGTTGCATCTCCTACTTAAGATGTAATCCACCTGTGTGCACTTTCCTCCACTCTTGTATGTCACCCTGTGTTCCTCCTTCTTCTTGAAATACGTGTTTACCACTGCCATTTCCATTCTTTTTGCAAACTCTACCACCATTTGCCCTTCCACATTTCTCTTGTTGAGACCGTACCTCCCCATCACCTCCTCATCCTCTTTATTCCCTTCCCCAACATGTCCATTGAAATCTGCTCCAATCACCACTCTTTCATCCTTGGATACACTCTCCACCACTTCATCTAACTCACTCCAGAAATCTTCTTTATATTCCATCTCACACCCCATATGTGGGGCATATGCACTGATGACATTCATCATCACCCCTTCAATTTCCAACTTCACACTCATCACTCGGTCAGACACCCTCCTCACCTCCAATACCCTCTTGACATGATCTTCCTTCAGGATTATCCCGACACCATTTCTCCTCCCATCCACACCATGGTAGAACAGTTTGAAACCACCTCCAATGCTCCTCGCCTTACTCCCCATCCACTTGGTCTCTTGTACACACAGTATGTCCACCTTTCTTCTCTCCATCATATCAGCCAACTCTCGCCCTTTGCCAGTCATCGTCCCAACATTCAGAGTTCCAACTCTCACCTCCACACTTCTACTCTTCCCCCTCTCCCACTGCCTCCGGACTCGCCTTCCCCGTCTCCTTCTCCTCCTTCGCCCAGCAGTAGCACAATTTCCACTGGTATCCTGCTGACCACCGGTACCGGTGGCGGTCGTTGGTAACCCGGGCCTCGACCGATCCGGTATGGAAATTCGTTTTGTTGTCCGCATAATGATTTGGCATAGGTTTTTACGCCAGATGCCCTTCCTGACGCAACCCTGGTCGCCTCTTACGACACACAGGGATATGGTACACCTATTCTTACCGGGGCATACACCGGGCCCAGTACAACTGGTGCTCATTTCGCCGACCTCGGAAGGATGGCAGGCTGAGTCAACCCCCTGGTGTTTTCGACTTGGTTTTATATATATTTATATATATATATATATATATATATATATATATATATATATATATATATATATATATATACATATATGTATATATATATATATATATATATATATACATATACATACATATATTAATTTAGTGTCCCAACGGGGCTTGAACTCAGGACCTCTTGGGTCCCAAGCCACTGCCCTTACCACTGCGCCAACACCAGGCATACCTGAAAAGTATGTATGTGTATATATATATATATATATATATATATATATATATATATATATATATATATATATATATATATATATATATATATATATATATATATATATATATATATATATATATATATATATATATATATATATATATATATATATATATATATATATATATATATATATATATATATATATATATATATATATATATATATATATATATATATATATATATATATATATATATAGCCTGGTGTTGGCGTTGTGGTTAGGGTAGCAGCTTGGGATCCAAAAGGTCCTGAGTTCAAGCCCCGTTGGCCGCTTGAATTAATACATACCAGGAGGTTGACTCAGCCTGTCAGCCTTCCGAGGTCGGCAAAGTGAGTACCAGTGTACTGGGCCCGGTGTATGCCCCAGTTAGAATAGGTGTACCATATCCCTGTCCTCGTAAGAGGCGACCAGGGTTGCGTCAGGAAGGGCATCCGGCGTGTAAAACCTGTGCCAAATCATTATGCAGATCATAACGGATGATCTGCTGTGGCGACCCCAAAAGGAAGCAGCCGAAAGAAGAAGATATATATGTATGTATATATGTATGTATATATATATATATATATTTTTTTTTTAATGTAAACGTCTGCGTGTAATTTGACGTATCTCCTCCAAAACTGCTGGACGGATTGTCGCCATTTTCATCATGCGGGTGCTCTGTGGTCTAATGAACAGCATGGGCTATGTGAGATCGTGCCAGACGGACACGTTTGGGAATTTTGGGCGATTTTCTAATTTTTACGTTCGTTTGCATGGCGACATGTGACGTCACAGCTGAGAGGCGTAATTCCGTCATGACATCATCGGTCATTCGCTGACGTCATTACTTCTGTCGTCGACAGACCGTCACCGCCGAGAGGCGTAATGCCACTCCTAGAAAACTGCGTCTGCAATGTAAAACCCTCTTCTGCACATGCTGACTACCTTAGAAGGTGAATTTGACACAAAAAATATAACAAGAAACATTGTATTTAAAGTAAAGATTTATTCAAAAAAAAAATATTTCTGTTAACGTCTGTGCGTAATTTGACGTTTCTCAGCCGCCATCGTTACCTGTGTTGTGTCTTGCATGTGTGATCTTCAAATTAAAGCGTCCAGCGGTGTTCGATCGTCGGATGTGCGACAAAAAGTGCCGTTCATTGAAATTTGCATTCTGATTCTCGGTCACCCTCCACTGCTCCTGTTCATCGAGGGTTAGGCCTATATCAGTGGTCCCCAACCTTTTGATCCCACGGACCGCATTCACTATTCCCAAGGATGTTGGGAGCCAGAAAAAATTGATGCATTTTATTGAGAAACTTGATACTGAGAAATATTGCCAGAGTCAATGAGAAACTTGATGCATTTTTAATTTTAATTTTTTTATTTAATGTAATTAATTTTAAATTCTGCCGCAAGATAAATTCAAATTGATTTGATTCCTCCCGGCGGTAAGCGGCAGTGGCCGGCAGCGGCCTTGTGTAAGGCTTTTCAGGTCACGGCGCCGGCCGGCAGTGGCATTGTGTAAACCCTTTAAAATTGCTACATGGAAATGTGTTTTGATTGGAAAGTCCTCGCGGGCCACAGTATAGGGCTCTGCGGGCCGCAGGTTGGGGACCAATGGCCTATATCATGTTAAACTTGCCCCATCAGACGCAAACCTTCCAGTCACACTGCAGAGGATGCAATTTCCAGTCAGACTCGCATACTCGATGACCACAAACAAATCCCAGGGCCAAACATTTGACAAACTCGGAATATACCTCCCAGCCCCTGTGTTCTCCCATTGCCAACTATATGTTGCATATTCACGTGCAAGAGGTTACTCCTATATATCTATCAAAGTGGACAATAATTCCTCACAAGGACTATTCAGCAACAAGACACTCACCCAAAATGTCATCTACAGGGAGGTCCTTTAGAAAACTAAGGACAGGTAACCATAGTGCATCACATCCCTAATGACACCCTCCCCAGCTTCCCATAACATCAACTATTATGCCTCATCCACCTTTTGCCACCCATTCAACTCCGTGCGGAGCACAGGTATATGCTAGTATGTATATATATATATATATATATATATATATATATATATATATATATATATATATATATATATATATATATATATATATATACACACACGAGGTCCATCTAAAAAGTAACAGGACTGAGCCTGCTGTGTGCTCCACTTACACAACTTGAATGAACGGGTTGTGTTAGTCTTTCACAACATTCCAGCAATATATATATAATTGGTGATGGTTGACTGCACTCATTGTGTGATGTTTTTTACAGGTCGTGCTTTACATGTTGTCTTGTCTGAGTCGTCGTGCTATGAGTCGTGAATAGAGAGCCTATCTGAAGTTTCTTGCCAAGCTTGGCAAAACACCTTCCGAATCCTTCGGAATGCCGCAGCAAGTCTACGGGGAAGAAACGATGTCACGTACACATGCATTTGAATGGCACAAGAGGTTCAAAAAGGGACGGGAGGAGGATGAAGACGATCCATGGTCTAGAAGACCTTCAACGAGCAGAACAGCAGACAACATCGAGCGTGTGAAGCAGATGGTGCGCGCAGATCATTGACTCATGGTGCGGATTATTGCTGAGGAACTTTCCATCAACAAGGACACGGTCTGGAGCATCTTCACTGAAAATCTCGAAATGCGCAAGGTGTGTGCAAAGATGGTCCCCAAGCTGTTGTCCGAGGACCAGAAACAGCAAAGAGTCACTGTCTGTCAAGACATTATCGAGCGCCTCAAGGACGATCCAGACCTGCTCGGGAGAGTCATTAGTGGCGATGAATCATGGATATTCGTATTCGATCCCGAGACCAAACAGCAGAGTCGTCAGTGGAAAAGTCCCGCATTACCAAGACCAAAGAAAGCAAGGATGTCAAAGTCGAAGGTCAAGGTGATGCTCATCACATTTTTTGACATCAAGGGCATCGTACACTTCGAGTTTTTACTTCAGGGTCAAACAGTAAATCAATACGTGTACAAGGAGATCCTCCGGCACCTCATGAGATCATTCTGGGACAAGAGGAGGGATCTGTGGGAGAACAATACCTGGGTGCTCCACCATGACAACGCCCCTGCTCACAGTGCCCTGAGCATCCGACAGTTTCTGGCGGAGAGGAATGTGCCAACCCTGGAGCAACCCCCGTATTCGCCAGACTTGGCCCCTTGTGATTTTTTTTTCCTGTTGCCCAAGCTCAAGGGGGTGATCAAGGAGACCCGATTTCCTGATGTGGAGGCCATCAAAAGGGCTGTGACGACAGAGCTCTGGAGGATTCCAGAAGAAGCCTTCCAGGGGTGCATCGAAGCGTGGAAGAAGAGGATGGACAAGTGTGTGAGACTGGAGGGAAACTATTTTGAAGGGGACAAGCTGTGATTTCAATATATTTTTTGGAATAAAATTTCTGTGAAGTCAGTCCCGTTACTTTTTAGTAACGTATACATATACCAGCTGAATGCGCCCGGCTTTGCCCGGGTTCTTTTTCAATGAATTCAATCTTCTGTACATAGATCTGACGCAAGCCCAGTATCAGTTCCCTATTGAGCCACGGCAGTCACAGCCGAAGGGGTTTGGTGAGGGGGAAACACACACTTTGGACTTACAGGACATTTGATTAAGCACACCGCAGGCTTTTCCTGAATGGTTATTCTGATGGTCAAATATGGTTGTGCATCATTTACCTCACCCACCTTTCTTTCACCGACGTTGACGTCCACCTTTTTCTATCGATGTTTGATGCCCTGTTTGGCAGCTCTATGGATGCTGGCTGGCTCTTGTTTGTGTCGGGCTGAACGAGGAAGGAATGATCGCGAGATTGACGGTTGGAGATCACGTGCAGCGATGCGCCAATAGGCAAGGTGGATTTGGCTGAAGTCTGCTTGAGGCTCCGCCCACACTGGTCACCTATAAAAAGGATGGGAGGACCGCTTTCCTGACAGTTTGTGACAGTTGCTCCAGTTAGTTGGTGACAATTCCTGACAGCTGGGTGACGGTTCTTTACAGCAACGGTCAGTTGTTGGACGGTTGGACGGTTGGACCGTTCCTGCTGGTTCTGCTCGCACCTGATTCTTGGCGTCCCTGGTTCCTAGGGATGACGACGTGACATCAATTGGTGTGCGAGCCCGTTTGTGAGTGGGTACACGGCGAGGTCGGGTGCTGGCAGTGGACCAAGGCATGCTCACACATTTTGGGACATTTTGTTGGATGCACGACGACTTCTACCTTGGTAAGCCGAGACCGGATTTCTCTTTGCCCCTCGAATGATCTGCTGGGTGCCCTTGTCTCGTGTTTAATTGTCAAGTGAGGCATCGTGAGTGATAAGCATCTGCTATTTGTCTGTTTTTCTATCAATTCCGTTTAATTCTTTATTTGCTTGAGATTATTTTGATTGATTTGAATTCGCCTATTTTCACCACAAAGGAATAAAAAGTTCTTCAGTTGATAATATTTTTTTCTTATTTTTTATATCTTTTTTTTTTAATATCTAATTTTTTCCAATCTAGCAGAGAAGTCAGAACTCAGAACTCATATGATTGTATATTTGAGTCAACGTCTGAACGATGCCAAATCGAGATACAGCAGACCGAGAGGGACACTCATGGACACTTCTGCCTTCTTCCTCTGAATTTCTCGCACAAGGCTTGAAAAGATACGGCTCCACAATTCACCCAAAAGTGTTTCCATCAGTAATGTTGTCTCCAATCATTTCTTCAAAATCCCACTGATCAGTTTCAACATTCTGAGAACCATCAGATTTGCTAATGACGGTGGAATCAATATCGGAATCCAAGCTCAACATGCACTGTTTCTCCATGTAAACCGCCGTGCAGATCAATATGGACCGCAGGTGTGACGTCAATGGCGAAATCTGCACAAGGGACGTGATTTTTTTAGGACGTGATTGGCAAATAAAATTGAAATTTTTTTTCACTTCAAATTAGAGCATACTTTATGATTTTCAGTGGTTTTCAAAAAAGAAATTTGTTTGGGTTCTCCTTTAACAATGTCTCCTCTGCCAGGGAGCCTGTAGCTGTAACCGTCTTTGGACTTATGTGAGCAATTTTCCCAGTGGTGACTGCGCCATGGTGATCATTGATGACTATCGCAGATTTCCAGAGGTTGAAGTTCCTCGGTCCATGTCTTCAAACACTGCCATTTCTCCACTTGATGTCAATATTTGCTTGGATGGAAATACCGCATGTGGTCCACACTGACAACGGATGATCTTTCAACTCGAATATATTTCGGAAGTTTGCCGAATATCCGAATAACGTGCAAATGATGTTGTTGACTAATTCATGTAAACTTTGTCCAAGGCAATCAGGACTACTAATGTTCAGGGACTGAACTGAAAGCAACACCTCTTCAGTTTTCTCCATCATCATGAAGCAATATTTCACTCCCTCCCAACATCAGTCCAGCAGAAGTATGATAAGGCAGGAAAATTCACACAACTCTACCTTGTCATACATCTGGACATTTGTTCCACGACCAATCAGTTCACTCCAGAGACTTATCAAAAGGAGCGTATGAAGTCATATGCCGACCGACGCAATCATTTAACATTCAAAATCCATCATGGATTCACAACCCATGGATGCCACTACACCTGCTGCACCATCTCCCAGGAGGTTAACACTTATTTGGCATCAAACAATTCATCTAGAGGACCATGTCTGCCAAATAGGGTGTTTTGAGAGTCACGCATTATCGACATTTGATGGATCTTCGTGCATTGTTCTTCGTACGTAAATTTTCGACTCAAGATCTTAGGGCAGAATAATTCCTGATTCATTTCACTTCCATTGGAAGTTGAGGAAATCTATCCTCCTATTCCTCGTGCTGATTTAATTGTTTTCTTTTCTTTAGTCAAGTATTCTTCTTGTTCGTATTCTGTATGTACTCATTCGCGTGGGTGAACTGTACCATTCAGATATAGGTGAACTGGACTCTATAGTGAGTATTGTTAGTGATTCTGAATTTATTTTTGTCTGCCATTCAGTCATGTTTCTTCTTGAGGAGGCTTTGTGGGCTCAAGCATGTTTGTTTGTGATAAAGATTGAAAGCAAACCTTTTGGTGTTTGTATAAATTGCAGTATTCATTTGATTAGGCTTTTCAGGGGAGGAAATCCCTGTTAAAAACCTGAGTTGGTTTTGTGTGGAAAGCTTTTTTTGGAAGATAGTCTGTCCATCCGAAGTATAATGAAGAATTGTTACGATAATTCACAAACTGGTGTTTGTGTGTTTGTTTGTTTGTCGCGCTACTTGTCCTATAGTTCTGGGCTAATTACATCCAGACTTGCTACAAAGGATCAGCATGACCCCAATTAGTGTATAGGGGTGTTTTTATCTTTGCCGGTGGTCTTGGGGGGGTGGGTAGAGCAGAGGGAGGACACAGATTCTCCATGTAAATGTGTATCATGTCACGCCACCTCCAGGTTTTCCCTGGTATTACAAGTGTCCACCATTTACAGTACAGTATTCCTACCCCACCTTTTTCAGTGCTGTGTGTAGTTTTGAATTATATGCAGTAGGTATGTTTTTGCTTCATGGATGTAACTTCATGTGTTATTTATTTTTAATTTTCACTGGAGATCAAGGCAACTATCACTTACTTATAAACCGCCCAAATAAAAGTGTCTGTCAGAAGAGTGTGTTGCATTCTTGGAATAACATCGCCAGTGAGGTGGGTAATCGGCTCATAATAATAATAATAATAATAATAATAATAATAATAATAATAATAATAATAATGGTGGCCTGTACTCCCAACAGAGCTTTGGGGAGTTCATGGCATCAAACGTTTCAAGGCTAGAAGCAATCCCTGGACGGGTCGGCACTCTCACGCAAGACACTTGACTCAAGCTTTTGGAATTTATTTGGGGTGTCGGTAATAACTCACATACTCTTCGTGAAATCTACCGTATGATCTTTTGCTTCCACCAACTACTGCAATTCGAGGGGCTGACCAGTACACCGTCCATCCGTAGTCGCTTCACCCTGCATGCAAAACACCAGGATAGCAGTTTATAGCTGGGAACGCAGATGAGATAGCCCACAAGTGAGTACGTCACTCAAAGCTACCTTGTCAGCTATAATGTACAATTATTATTTAAAAAGTAATTTCATAACAAGCCGGGAGGCGACGATGGTTCGCGGACATTATTGAACAATGCCACGATAGGTACAATTGAGTTAGTGGAAGCTTTTGAGGAAGCCCTACCATAAAAACCTTTCTCTTCCATCAAAATTGACCAAATCAAATCGAATTTTTTTTATGTTGTACTTATGGACATTACGCACAGCTTCTAGGAAATGAAATTGCGAGAAAAAAAAAGTTCAAGTGGGTGTTGCTCTGCCCACAAGGGGCGTGGGATGCCCCTCATACAAAAAGACACAACTAGACCATGATATCTCGCTTGCGTCCAAGTTTCATCAAGATCGCATCAAACGTCACGGAGCTATGCTCTGGAGAGAGTCACAAACAAACAGATAGACAGGCAGAGACACACAGACACAACGAAAATAGTGGTCACTGCTGGCGCCCGCGAACCAACAATTGGGCTTTGGGTACCTGTGTTGAATTGGTATGCGATTTGCCATTCAACCTTCTCATGAGTTCATGAGTTCACCATGAAAATGATTATTTTTCATGATAGCAAACCAACTGGAGCAGCGCACTCGGGTGAGGATCTACTATCAAAGTAATCGTTCTTGAAGAAAATTGCTGCTAATTGCCTGTGATCGTCATGTGATGTGAGGCTTGTTTGGGCTTGCCAAACAAGCGAGCTTCTCTCGGGATGGTATTGAACTGCAGAGCAAATGTGAACATCTTGCCTCAATCCCCATGCACACGTCCCCATGTCCCTCGATGTTGAAACCTACAATGAGAATGCAATATTATAAAAGAAGACCAAATATGAACTACACTTTTTATATACATTGACAGTGCATCGTGGGAGTGACTACCCAAGTCTGACATTGGAATGGAGCTAATATGGACAGGAATTTGGAATTTGTTCAGGGTTACCTGGTATTACCTTTCCTCCTATTTGTGAACGATTGTTGGAGCGTTTACACCCACTGACTAATGTTATCAGACAAGACACTGAGATTAACGTCCATCCGATGGGTCGCACACTTTGCGATGCAACACTTGCTTGCAAATCACGAATCTGACAGTTCATCGTCGGGCTGAAAATGAAATGCATTCGAGGCAGCTCAGAGGTAAGTGGGCTACCTTTCCACCATCGTGTCCTCTCGAGAATACAAAACAAATGTCAGTGTTCTTTTAACAGCTGAAATTTTGCAGGAGCCAAGTCGAAAATTTGAATGATGTCAGAGACCTCATGAAAAACCTTGCTTTTAATCTGAGCCCTGGAAATATATATCAGCCACAACGATCACTCATCAATTTTGTAAATTTGAGTACCAAATGATAATACATTTTTAAGTGGTCAAATTGCTGGAAAAAAATCAATTTGCATCCTTCGTGGATGCCAATATTCCTGGAGTTGGCTTAATGGTGAGAGTGGTGAGCTTGGGATCCAAGGATCCTGAGTTCAAATCCTGCTTGGCTGTCGAAGTAATATCAGGTGGGGTTGACTCTGCCTGTCATCCTTCTGAGGTCGGCAAAATGAGTACCAGTTTGGTGGTATCCTGTGTTCGAGTGGCGACCCGTCCAGGATTGTGCCCAATAGCCCAGGAGACTGCTTAGGCAGGGTTCTGCACAGAGTATGGTCCCGATGGATGGATGGATGGTCTGCCAATTTGCCTCCGAACTGTTGAGCCTGGGTTAGAATTTTGATCCAGCTATAAACTGTCATCCTGGAGTTCTGCGGGTGAGGCGATTCATCCATGTGAGCTCATATGAACATTAAAATGGGCATTCCATCTGTCAGAATAGCTGGTAGACATTAAAGATTCTACAGTGTCCTTGGCAGAGATTGGGTGAGTTATCAGCGGCACCGTGACCAAATTCAATATTCATGCTTTCACCTTCGGCGGCACTGCATCAGTGGTACCGCTACACCTCCAGCAAATAATGCTACCCGCAGCAACGTGCTCCATACAAAAGAAGAAGTACAAGAAAATTTTGCTTTCATTCTTCCTGGAGATGATGAAACGCCGGCACATATTAGACACAATTTATGGGTAAAACACACATGTAGCACCAATTGAGTTTTGAAATTGTTTATTGCACGAGGCGTAGTCAAGCGCCATCTCTCATGTCATCATAGGATATACACACAAGCCTGGTGTTGGCTTGATCCTCAGGGTCTTGAGTTCGTAGCCCCTGTTGTGTCATTGAATCAACACCAGGCCGGTTGACTCAGCCAGCAAAATGACAACAAGCTTACTGGTAACAGGGGGCACTGCATCAGCTGCACAGCTGCACTCCAAGCAAATGATGCAGCCAAGCAGCCAAAGGCTGCCCATGAATAAATAAGCATTGTGAGATGTGGCCAAAAACGATATATAGCACGATATCTGAAAAAGTTATGGACGGGTTCGGACAAAACTTGGTGGATGAGTTGGTTCGGTGACAACAGCAAGCCGATTAGATTTTGGTTCAGGTTCGAATCCAGATCCAGCCTATCAGTGGGATACAAAACGTCAACTGTTCAGACTGGCGTAGGTATGTGCTCTACCCAGTGCCGTTCTAGTCTTAAGTTGTCCCTTGGTGTTCATGAAGCCCATAACTGGAGTCGAACAAGACACTTGCATTGTTGTGATGGCGAACAAGCTGCAAACCTGGAGATGTCTGGCAAACTAAAACGCCCTACATGTGACTATTGTTTGTTTCTCCTTTTTTATTATTATTATTTTTTTTCCAAACAAACCCAAAGTATTTGCTCATAACGACTAAACATGAATTCATTTTCCGTTGAATAGTCAGATTCTTATGAAAGCCAGCCAAGAAAACCCTTTACGGAAAAGGATACCAGGCTTCTTTGATATCCAAGCAAATTCCAGATTGCAGCACAATTGGATAAACACTGTTAGGTTTGAAATAAAGACACAATAATTACAATAATAATAATAATAATAGTTGGTGCATAATTTATAATGATATAACAAGTGAGCGTTAAATGGTGCAGGTTTTCTCTCCTATTGATGCAAAGATGTAGCTCGTTGATGAATGCTCACACCATGTTTGCACAAAGTGGCAGTGGTTGTTATGTTTATGGTAAAATGACTGAAGCTAAGAAAGGAGCTGACACGGTTATTGTATGCAGGACAAGGACATCAGTTGATGATGGACAAATCGACACCGATTTCAACCTGGGATCCCATGCAGCATCACATTCATGAGCACCCCCGGCGAAACGCTAAAAGAGCCAGGTGGTGGAGATGAATTGATGGAATTTAATGTTTTGATGAGAAACTTTTAAAGTACGAACTATAATAATATGAGTTCCCTTTGACCCATCAAGCCTACCCAATGGTTGGTAACCTATGGTTGTTTGTATCATTTTTTTTAAAGGCTTTGGTACGACTCGACAGGGTTCAGGATCTCACCGACTGAACTCTCAAACTCAGAGGGAATGCTCTAACCATGATGAAACCGAGTCTGCATGTTACTAATGTTGCATCACTTCCTGAGCATTTCCTAAGCTTCTACCAATGAAATTATTTCTACATCTGTAATTGAAATCTGATGAATTAGAAATATTAGAGAGATCATAGAACACCTTACTCGGTGCAGTCTTAAGAAAAAGGGGATGGGAAGGATCTTTTTTTTTTAACTCTTGCTTTGCGTTTCAGAGTACAATCCAGATTTCCAAAGAGCCACCATTTTGTCTGAATCTCAATATTCCCCAACGCTAAGTTAGCAGCAAATTTGATTGGTCCAGATGGCACAAAATGGTGTAATATTTTGTCCAAGTACTGCTAAACAGGTTTTTGAAAGTACCAAGAGAGCGATTTGTGTTCAAGTGTGCAACTGAACTGTAATGAAATAAAGGCTTTAAAGGCTGCGGAAATTTTTTTTGGGAAAGTTTACCACCGTTGATGCAGCGTCTTTTACACCACCTTATTTAACACGTTACAATAGTCATTCGTGCCTGTTTGTGTCCCTTATGACGTCCTTAAAAACAGTAAGTTTCCTGTTTGTGATGATTTTCAATTCAGTTTGATTGCCAGACAGGCAGACGGAGGCAAATAATTGTGTCACTCCTCTCTGCGCATACGCGATCGGGATGAGATTCCATGCAAGTTACCAAATTCAGAGCCGTAATACTGCTAAACTGCAGGTTCGTGTTCCGATTTGTGTTCAAAATCTAACAATCAATTGCAATTAAGTTGGTCCACAATCATCGGCTGAGGTCTGCAGACAGACAGACACGGCGAACCGATTGCTTGGTCCCGTATCACACGTGAACGACTCCCTCCGGCTACAAAATGCAACCAAGATGATGATGACTTGCTGCTGGAGCTCAATAGCTACAGCTCCAAAGAACTGAAGGCCAAGCCTACAAAATGTGATTCGTTTGAAAATAGTGTTAAATTGTTGCAAATTATAAACAGTGCATTATCACACATCGGAATGTCATGGTTTCGGTTTATAATCTTATTAAGTTAACATTGAACTGATGTTTAATGGAACAAACTTCACATCATGCTTCACATTTGAATTGGAGAGAACCAGAACGTACTCTCGGACATTTTCACAATCAAGATAAACTTGACACAATGCACGCAGTGGACTCCAAACCCACTTATTTAAAGGGATGCTCATCACATGCTTGTGATGTACGAGCCTAATTCACTGTCAGAATGATTGGCCTACCAAGTCCATTCATTCTGTTAAAACGCAGCTGTTATGTATTTATTTTTTGTACATTTGAACCTCAAGGAAGAGCAAAATGAAAAAGTGCAAAAGGATTTATACACAATATAGGGTCGTCGAGGGATTCTGAAATGTAATGGTATGACGTTGGAGATAGGCTGCGGCGTCTACTGTCATGAAGATCATGGGTGGTGATGGGGGGCGGGGCGGGGCTGAGAGACAGGGGGAGTTGGGCTGCAGCCTTGAAACAATGAAGAAAAGTGGGTTTGAGCAGATGAAGGGACACAGGAAGAAAAGGGGGCAATTGAATGGGGGGTTAGCACACATTTTTGATGCTGGAACAAAGGCCGGTACAAGATGGGTGGAGACGTAGAGCAAGAACTTATCTTTGACCGTGCACAAGCAGCACGTCAGCCTTGGCTACTTGGCGTGAGCTGCTGATGTTGCCCAAAGCTTTGTACATGACTGTTTCCTTAAGTGGATGCTAGACCATTGAGGGAGAGAAATACATTACAGCATTATAACCTTTGGCAGCAACGAGCAGTTTGAGTGGTTTCAGGAAAGACCCTCTGTCAGATATGCCACTTGCCACTAACTCGAGAAGCTTCCACCCCTTCGCATAATATTTTTTATCCCAATTAACCTGACCTCTGACTTGCAGTTTACTGTTTCTCTCTCTCTCTCTCTCTCTCTCTCTCTCTCTCTCTCTCTCTCTCTCTCTCTCTCTCTCTCTCTCTCTCTCTCTCTCTCTCTCTTTTCTCTCTCTCTCTTTTCTCTCTCTCTTCTCTGTTCTCACTTCTCTGTTCTCTCTTCTTTCTTCTATTTTCTCTTTGCTCTTTTCTCTCTTCTCTGTTCTCTCTTCTCTGTCTTCTCTTCCTTCTCTCTTCTCTCTCTCTCTCTCTCTCTCTTCTCTCTTCTCTCTTCTCTCTTCTCTCTTCTCTCTTCTCTCTTCTCTCTTCTCTCTTCTCTCTTCTCTCTTCTCTCTCTCTCTCTCTCTCTCTCTCTTCTCTCTTCTCTCTTCTCTCTTCTCTCTTCTCTCTTCTCTCTTCTCTCTTCTCTCTTCTCTCTTCTCTCTTCTCTCTCTCTCATAGTAACCCTAACCCTAACCCCACTACTACCTTCTGGAGGCATCACCTTTTATCCTCTGTCACCCCGCTATACTGCATGAGCTGAGATTTTGCATATGATAAAATGCCAGCTTGATCATGTTATCAGCTCAGGGAAGGTCATGGCAGATAACGAGACCCAGGAAATGAAGGGACTGACTGGACTTCTTCTAGGATTTTGTAGTCAATGTGGATAGATGCGTTGTCTTAGAGGTATTATGAGAGTATGGCATCTACTGGGAAGTTAATGTCCTGTTCCAGGATTGAAGATCATTCCGGCCCATCTTTTGATCCTCGTGAGGGAGGTAACAGCTGCTGCTCCAGCAGCTGAATGCCAGACTCTTCGACATAGTGTTCAACCGTTAGATACGTTATATAGAGGGGTTCTTCATCGAATCAGAAAAATTGTATCCATAAATAAAAAAACTCAACCTGTCCCATCATGCTGTCTTGTCGCAAATTGGCCTCATCTTGAAGCTTTATTTAAAATGAAAAAAAATCTCAGAGCCATGTGGTTCGCGATCTGAGAATGCGCAAGCTCGAAGTATAGATGTCCTCAAACAGAACAGCCAATGAGTCTGGTAAATCAGGAAGGAACCTGAATGATCTCTCCTGCTGGATATAGACTGGGAGTGGAATGGATAACTTGATGCTGCTATTATGTCATTTTCGAGTGTGCTTACAACGCCGAGATCAGTGTGACGATGGTCGCTCGATATCGGTGTCGTCTACTGGCAGCATTCTTATTGGCAGATCGCGAGGATGCTAACTGTATTTTAAGTTGGAAATACTTTTACAAGGAACTTCAATGGAGGAGGAAACGATTAGGCCTATCAAGCCTGCACAAACCTACCAATATCTAAGTACCCCCCCCCCAATCCCCACTACTTTTAGATACATATCTAAATTTCAAAACCATCGACTTGCTGCTGCCACTACCTGTGCAGGGAAGAGCAGTGACAGTGGTGTGTAATCACCAATAATTTATTTTCAGACCCACTGTTATGGATGGATTGTGATGTGTTCTCTGCCCATCTGGAGCAACATTACCAGCCACATGTTCCCCCATCCCACTCCTAACATACTGCAGGTAGTACTATAATTATCAAGATCAGGAGACAATTTGGCAAAGGTAGCAAATAGTAATTACTTGATCTTAACGATTGAGATCCATCCATCCATCCATCCATCCATTGGGACCATACTCTGCAGAGCGTTGGTTCTGCCTAAGCAGTCTCCTTGGCTATTGGGCACAATCCTGGATGAGTCGCCACTCCGACACAGGATACCAGCAAGCTGGCACTGATTTTGTCGACATAGGAAGGATGACAGGCTGAGTCAACCCCACCTGGTATTAATTCAACAGCTGAGTGCGATTTGAACTCAGGATCCTGAGATCCCAAGCCCACCACTCTAGCCATTAGGCCAACACCAACCATTCGATTGAGATGGATGTTTAAAATGCAAAGCAAAATGCAGACGTGACACCTAGCATTACGTTAATTCAAGAACTGCAGCTTAAAAAGAAGTTAAATCTAACTCAGGTTGGAATCAAACCCGCGACACCCCCTCGGCAAGTATGGTACCAATGCAGATTTTAGTTGCCGCAGCGTACAGCTGCTACTCCAGGAATTTGAAAATACACGCCACTCTTCTGCCAAATCCGTGGAACTTGTTCAGAAGTTTCTGGGGAGTATTATTCGCTTGATCTGAGGAACACAACAGTATGATCTTTCTTTCATTGCAGGCTGCTTTGATCAAATCGGTTTGATTGTTACATTTGCCACAGGATTGATTTGCTTGCAATAGCAAAACCTCCCTGGATGGACTTTCATGAAACGAGACATTTCAGGAAACGAGACTAACTCCTTTCCAGGATTTTGTGGCAAAGGGAGTTTCAGTGTGATTTGAAGGTCCTCATTTTTATGGATAGTGAGCGTGCATGCCAACTTTACTCTTGTCGAATAGTTTACTGATGCAGCCAAATATTTAGTCTCCGACACAAATGCGAGGACAACACATACTGGCCATGGAAGTCTGTGAGCCACCTGTTACTTTTCCTGGCTGTTGGATGTGCCAGTAAATATTCCACATTGTACACTGTCGTGCTGCGACTTGTTTTACCCAATGATCGATTTTTCAAGGTTTCAAAAATGCAGACTCCGAGGAGTTCATAATACTAATTTTCAATGTTATATGTTGAGAATGGAAAACAAAACATTTCATTGGCAACTAGAAGGGCACTCGGTGGAGCGCATACCTCCGCCACATAATGCCTGATCCACGAGAACATATCTGGCCCAATAAATTTTTGAGATATCATGCTAGATATAATTTTTGACCCAATCTCTCAATGGTGAAGAATCACGATAACAATTAAATAATTCTTGTATCCAGATCTGGATTCGGATCTTCATCAAAATCTAATCGGTTCATCCTTGTCAAATACCCAACCTGTCCAAAAATTTCACCCCCAATCCATCCACAACTTTTTGAGATATCCTGTACACAAACAAACAAATGAAATTGCTCGTTGAGAAAGGAATTGCCGGAACAACTTTGTCATATCTCCATGATCTCTGAAAAAACAAAAACCTGGAAATCAATTTGGTTCTTATAAGAATATAAGTCGATAGTGCTACTGTTTAATGAGTTATAGCACTTAGTTTGGTCATGATCATAACTTGGAAGTCAATTGGACTTGAAATGGTGTTTTTATCGCAATTTGAAAGTTTTGACCTGACTCCCCTGACCCCCGACCGCTAAGAAGGGTGTTGGTGTGACACCCCCAATGAGACACATGGTTGGATGCAGAATTGGAAGACGCACATTTTGGATTTGGTTTGAAGTCGATATGACCAATTTAGCGGACGTTATTGCGAAAATAAGAATTTCGGTTTTTCGGTGACCTTGACCTTGACCTTTGACCTAGATTCACCAAAAACGACAAGTGTCTAAGTTGGACCATGGCCAAAGTCTGTACCCAGTTTGGTCATGATTGCTGAAATGGTGTGGCTGCTACAGGGTAAACAAACACAAAAAAACAAACAGACAGACAGACAGACACAGAATGACACACACAACCGACCAACATAATTGCCGAAATACGAAGGATTCCGGCAATTAACAAACAGACAGAAAGGGGTGAAAACACAACTTCCTTCACCTTCGGTGGTGGAGGTAACAAATTCAAAATTAAATAAGTCCTTATCTTTTATTTAGTCGTTCGCACCGTTCTGACATACTATACGCTGTGATGGAACACTGAGAGTTCTGCAACGATAGTTCAACTCTTTCTTCTATTATTACACCACGCGCATGAAGTGACAAGTGGTATTACGCATTTGGTTTACTTGCTCTGTCTGTCTGTCCACAGACATCAGTTTATGATCGAGAAACTACTTAATTACCTCCACCACCGAAGGCGGATAGAGGTTATATTTTCACCCCTGTCTGTTTGTTTGTGAACAGGATATCTCAAAAAGTTGTCTACGGATTCAGAGGAAATTTGTTGGAGAGCTTGGGTATTTGACACCGACAAAATGATTAGATTTTGGTGAAGATCTGAATCTGGATCCGGAACGAAGAATTTTTAAAGTGATTTTTCATCATTGAGTGATCGGGCTAAAATGACATATAGCAGGATATCTCAAAAAAGTTATGGACGGATCCAGACGAAACTTTGTGGATGAGTTGGTGAGGTGATAAGAACAAGCTGATTCAATTTTAGTTAAGGTCCGAATTCAGATCCGACCAATCGGGGGGGGATACAAACGGTAAACTAATCAGCCTGGCGGAGGTATGCACTTCACAGAGTGCCCTTCTCGTTTCAATTGAATTTTAGATTTTGAATACTGTACAACATTAATCGGAACACAAATCTGCAGTTTAGCAGTACTTTGGCTCTGAATTTTGAATTTTTTTTTTTCAGAATCTCTTCCCGATCGATAGTAAGGTAATGTTTTTTTTTTACTTTGCCCGTCTGGCAATCAAACAAAATTGAAAATCGCAACAAACAGGAAACGTTCTGTTTTTTTAGGGACGTTATAAAGGACACAAACAACAGGCACAAAGGACTAATTTAATGTGTTCAATAAGGCGGTGTGAAGGACGCTGCATCAATGGTGGTAAACTTCTGAAAAAAAAATTTTTTTTTTGTTCTTTTTCCAACAACGTTTAAAACCTTCATTTTACTTCAATGTAATGATAAACTTGAATACTGCAGAACACAAATCGCCGTCTTGGAAATTTCAAAACTCTTCCGTTTAGCAGCACTTCGACAAAATATTACAGCATTTTACGTCATCACGACCAATCAAATTTGCCGCTCGCTCACTTGGCATTGGGGAATATCGAGATTCAGACTGAATGGCCGCTCATAGGAAATATAGACTGTCCTCAGAAATGCAGCAAGCAAGATGAGAGGTCCACCAACTAATGCCGGGAGATGGGACGCCCAGTTTAACGTCCATCTGAGGGACGACACACACACTGATGAATTACCCAACCTGTGAAACACCGGGATGACAATTTATAGCTGTGCTAAGATTGTAACCCAGGCAAGAGAGGTTAAATGCGAGTGTGTGTACTTCTAGGTTATCCTGCCACCCCCCTGGTAAGCTCCATGTGGTGAAGATGGCTGCCATGTGACACGGTTCATGATACGAGTGCTGTTGCGATTGTTTCCCTTAATTGTGGAAGCTCAGAGCTAATATTTCCATGAATGTCAATGGAGAAAGTTTGAAAAGTTTTCAATACATTCAAAAGGTCCCAGTTTATACTGTGCAGTATTAGAAGGAATTAAAACCTGCCATCTTATGATATGCCTGGCGTTGGCTTAATGGTTTGGGTGGTGGGCTTGGGATCCAAGAATGGTTCGGGTGGTGGGCTTGGGATCCAAGGAATCTGAGTTCAAATCCCACTTAGCTGTTGAATTAATACCAGGTGGGGTTGACTCTGCCTGTCATCCTTCTGATGTGGGCATTAATGAGTGCTGGCTTGCTGTTATCCTGTATCGGAGTGGCGACCCGTCCAGGATTGTACCCAATAGGCAAGGACACTGCTTCGGCAGCACCAACGCTCTGCACAGAGTATGGTCCCGATGGATGAATGGATGGATCTTATGTTCATCAACTAAACAACTGCAAGCAGACACTGTAGCATTTTATGTTCATTCAAACACACACTTTTATTACTCTCGCCAGAGGAGAGGGAATTGCATTTGGGTCTGTTTGTCCGCACAGAACTTTCGTATTTTTCTCCACAACCGCTTGTTGGACTGAGACTAAATTTTCACTCTCGGTGCAACTACACATGTAGAATGTTTTAATTGTAATTATGACGTCATAGGGCACAGAATGTGGAAGCCATATTGGAAAAACGGAACAAATTTGGACCTCTATATCTCTGAAAGCGCACCAAGGAAAAAATTGAAACTTGGCACATAGCAAGTACTTCTCATGGGGAATGAGTTTCATTTTAATGACGTCATATGTGCACTCGTTATGACATCATAATTGCATATGTAGAATGCCACATCCGATCAGCATGAACATTTTTGAGGGTCATCTAGGGATAAAATGGTCCACAGCAAATTATTTTCGTTATGTCATCGGTCACGTGATTTGGCAGCCATATTGTTGAAAAAAACAAAAAAAAACTTTAAAAATCTTCTCTGTAGTGGCTGAACAAATTGAGGCGAAACTTTATATGTATGACCGCCTGGCCATGAGGAACAAAAGGTTCACACATATAATATCATTGGTCACATGGTTGGCAGCCATATTGGATTTGCCCTAAAACCTATAAAAATACACCACTTAATAGAAGTCCTGGCGTGGGTCTGCAATCTCTGATTGCTCTTTTTCTTGTTCGTATTGCAATTACTTCTGAGCTCGTGGAGCAAAAGCTCCTATATTAAAATAATTATTAGACGGGTCTGATAATTTTAAAGATTGTATACCACTTTATACCATTTTTATTTGCCTGCCAACATGATATACCCATATGTTTCGCCATTATTCTTCAGTTTTGTCAATTATTTGCTGATATTTCGTTACAGCTCTTCATTGACTAAACGACCTTGATATATTTTCTGCTGATGGATCCTGTTTGAAGAATGTTACTATTAACACAAGTGGTGGGTATGTCTGAACTGTACATAGATGTCGTACGGTATATGTAGTGCTGGTTGGTAGTGATAGCGCTTGTACGTAGAATGCTGTATAACTTTCAACTTGAAGCACCAGACCAGACATGACATTGGACAAGGTCCATGCGAACCGGCAGATGTCGCAAGGGTTTTTGCCAGTCATTACTTCAATGATGTCTTTCTTTCCTGATGAATCAAATTTCCAGGAACGGCTCGACTCATTACAGAACCGTAAGCAACCATGAAAGGAAGACACAAAGGAATTGGTCAAAAAAACACAGTACACCATGAGCAGGTGAAGGGATCTCAGGTGATGCTTGGTCAGCACGTCAAAGCACAGCCTTTGAAGATATAAGCAACTGGACACTTCAAGACAAAAAACAATGACATTCTCACGCTGGATACAAGAGACGTATTGGATGACGATGTGGTGATCTCTTTAAAACGAACCGAGATACAGGACATCAGGATATGAATCCTTTCAAATTGATGAGGCCTTTCACTGGACCAAACAAGGCCTTTCACAGATCCAATAGAGAGGAACAAGCTGACCTTGCTCAGTCGACTTCTTCACAGAGAGGTGTCAAAGAGTAAGTTGCAGGTTTCTATCTTGAAAAGTGACTTCAAGCCATCTTTGGTCGATAAACTGCATGGCAAACACGGGATGGCAACCTGGAAAAGTTATTCAGGCATGAGGACAAAGCTTGTCCTCCTTCCTTGCTCAATATGTCCAGTCATGACTTAAAACAAGTCTGATCTCCTGAGATGTCTTAAACGCTGTGCAGAATCCCAAAATCCTTGGTGTAATCATCCTTGGTGGAGCTGCCATTGTTAATATTGTTGCTGCTAAGACTTTTGGTGGTGATGCATTAAAATGTTTCAAAGCACACAGCACATACAAAGTCACCTGCAGCGGGAGAGTTGCACATAAATTGTGTGTGATCTTTAGCATCAGAAACGACTAAAATTCCACACCTGATGGAAACGAGGCAAAGGCATTCGAACAAGAGTGGATTTCAAAACTACACTTCCTGGGAACTGTTGGTGATTTATTTTAGTTAATATAAACCAAGAACAAGTTGTTTGCCTTCTTTGCAAAACCTATCACAAGGTTGGGAACTCACAAACAAGTTGTCACCACTCTTGGTGCAAATATTTATTCCAGTACTTCTTCATTCGTATGCAGCACAATGCTGCGTGGTAGCATCAATGGCTGAGTGTGCGGCTGTGCCGCTGATCTAATGCCTTCTGTTGGTCAGGGCAGGAATTTGGAATTTGACCACCGTGCCGGTGATGGCTTGCCTCCTCTTTGCGAAGGACACCATGGCAGTTTTAACATCCTCCAACAAATGCTTGCAGACAGAACGCCAATTTGACGTCCATCCGAGGGACGGCACACACATTGATGAATCACCGTGCCTGTTTATCGTTGAGTCGGGTTTCAAACCCAGGTTAGATAGCTCAGAGGTGAGTGTGTGTACCTCTGAGGTCTACGCTATCCTGTCAGCCCGTTGCAACACCAACTGTGCCACTTCATGCCTAGCTCCCAATAATCCTGAATAGGCAGGTATGTAAATGATGGTCCACATCGGAGGTGCTATGAAACAAGTTTTTTTTTTTCAGAAGATTTGTCCATGAACAGTTGATACAGATTTCACTGTTCCACTGAAGCTGTTTGTAGGCCATGTTTGCACTGTCCAGACTGGAGGTAATGAGATTAAGTCGTGACATTTGGGACTAGCAGGCATTTCTGTTGAATACCTGTCCATGAAATTGTTGCATCGCAAGGACCTAAAAGGTTTCAAGCACTCACTATTCTCCACGCGTACTTTGACTGTGATACAATAAGAGCTTTTGCAATATTGTCGGTAAGAAGAAAACCTGGAATACCAGGAAGTCACCGCAGAATTTGTCAACCTTGCCCAGACACTGTGGCATATACCAGAAGAGCATACGGCCTGTTCTAGAATACTACACCTGTACGGTCTCACCAGCAGTCTGGACAAATTATAGATAGAGTGCGCAAGGAAATTGATCCAGTTCCACCAACAAAAGCAGTTTTAATGCAGCAATGTATAAGCTTGGTGGTGGCTTAGTGGTTCGGGTGGCTGGCTTGGGATCTTTAGGTCCTGAGTTCGAGCCTCGTTGGCTGCTGAATTAACTAACACCAGGTTGGGTTGGTGAAATGAGTACAAGTGTACTGGTATAGGGGCACAGCATTAGCGGTGTAGTCGTGCCCCAACAAAATGAGAGCTACCCGGCAGCCAAGCTGCCATATGCAAAAAGGAGAGAAGAATGCAACATGTAAGGAGTGCAGTGTACAAAGGTGGACACGACGAGAGACAAGCACACTAGCACCAGTTGGCCTGGTAAATGTGGTTGGACTGATTATGGGGACTGGAAACCACTATGGACCACCATTCCCAAGACTAGAAAGTCCTGTCGAGAACTTGTCTGCTGCAGCCGCAAGAAAGGCAGCAGAGGACGTACCGCAGATGTACGAAAGCAACACGAATGTGTCCAGCTCTGTGTGTTATTGTGTTGGTGATGACGAAGCACGTGTTCAAAGTTAAACGACGAATGCGATTCTCTCCAGTCGACGCCATTGTTTGTTCAGTGCAATCACAGTTTATTGTGTGTGTTCACCGGTGACTAACTTTCTTTAGTGCAGTCACCGTATACATTCCGCGAATGTTGATTTAACATTTTTGCACAGTATCTGGTGCATACGACTTGGAGCATTCTTCCTGTATCAAGAAAACATCTAGAGTGAAGAAAGTATATCTGTTAGCACACGTGTGTTCTCCAAATAACTGTACCATACAGGACTTGCATTATAAATCCATTATGGGGGGTTTAAGTGCGACACCAACACATTTAAATGTATTTGTCTAACATTGTTCTAACATTTTATATCAATATTTTGTGAAAAAAAAAACATAAAACATTACATGTAAGTCACTAAGTTGTCAAACATGTCAAATAGTGCCCGTTAATGACACTGCTGTTGGTTTCTGATGGTCATGTTTAAAATATGGCTGCTCTGGCTGACATACCATGTACATGCAAGAAGAGGTTCCACGTGTAGATATTCTCTCTGGACCACAACATACCTCTCTACAGTTTTATGCTTTCATGAATAATGGCATAATTGGAACACACATCTGCTGGACTATCGAGGATGGAGGTGTTTGTTCTCAATATGATTACAGACAATAAGATGGCACAAAACTCACATTGAGACTTGAGAGTAGAGAGCTGAGAATGTCATCATTGTGATGTCACAAATTACACACGTGACCTTCACGCTGCCTTGCACATTACTCAAGTGTTTTTTGTATGCAGGATCAAAGGTTTGTGGTGGAGCTGCCTGACACGCACGCACGCACGCACGCATGCACGCACACATGCACACACACACACACACACACACACACACACACACACACACACACACACACACACACACACGTTTGACAAGATAAACAAAGCCACTGAACTTGGGAGAAGTACCATCAATGTTGAGGCACTCTGGGCACCAGCAACGTCACAACAATGGCACCGCCTTTCTCACTGCACCTCGTGGGGCATTTTCTCTGAAGGAATTTCCTCCTTCCCATGGATTCTTAGACTTAAAAAAAAACAAACCTGTACCCACACCACCAGAGACCCGCCATTATTGTGGAGCAGATGAATGCACACCCAGAGTTTTCGGTTCGCAAGCAAGTTGCTCTCGCTTTCCAAGCCAGTCGTTCCGGATCAAGCACTTTCCAAGCCGCTGGCCTCGCTGCTCAGCAAGTGGAGCAAGTGATGAAGAGCGGTGCTTCTTTACGTTAGCAAAAGTGGCCGCCGCAGTCAGATTCAAAACGACACTACAACCAATTAAATGTTCAGTCTATACCCTCCTGTTTTGTATCCTCATAATCTACTACTGCATATAAAAGGAGCTCGGTGTGCCTGCATCCGTCCCTGCATGCGTGCCTGCATCCGTCCCTGCATGCGTGCCTGCGTCCGTCCCTGCATGCGTGCCTGCGTCCGTCCCTGCATGCGTGCCTGCGTCCGTCCCTGCATGCGTGCCTGCGTCCGTCCCTGCATGCGTGCCTGCGTCCGTCCCTGCATGCGTGCCTGCGTCCGTCCCTGCATGCGTGCCTGCGTCCGTCCCTGCATGCGTGCCTGCGTCCGTCCCTGCATGCGTGCCTGCGTCCGTCCCTGCATGCGTGCCTGCGTCCGTCCCTGCATGCGTGCCTGCGTCCGTCCCTGCATGCGTGCCTGCGTCCGTCCCTGCATGCGTGCATGCATCCGTCTGTCAACAATTGTCCTGTACACAATTGGCAGCGCAGCATGCACATGTATGTGCAGCATATCATTACACGCATATACATATCTATGTCCACGCAGCATATAACGTGCTGCACATACACGCATGTGGTGAGTTTGTTTCCTGGCACGGCCCCTGCCTCATACGTATCCCTGACAGTTTAATCAAAAGAAGAAAGAGAGGAGGAGGGAGAGGGTGAGAATTTTTTTATTTGTTTTGATCTTCCTCTTCGTGTGTTGTATACTATTCGGAATTTAGCACCTAAAAAGTTGTGATGAATATCCCATTATCACTCTTCCCCTCTTGGCTCCCTGAGTGTGTGGCTCGGTTGGTATCCATACACCGCCTATTTTTAGCTTATCTGGAATTTACATTCCAGATAAGAAGTCGTCATCGAGCGCAGTATGTCTGTCCGTCTGTCGATCTCCTTTTTCGACTTCTCTGGCCAAATCGCCGGGCCCATCCGGCTGAATTTTTTCATCAAAGTTCCTCTCCTCACTGGTAACAGGAATCACAAAGCTCGTTCCGGTCACATGACTTGAAGTATACCAAAATGGCCGACTTGGTAAATTTCTTCAAAAATCTTCTCCAGACCCACCAGTCAGAATGCTACCAAATTTGGGTGACAACATGAGGCCAGGGCAGGGATGTTAATATTATATTGTGGAAGTTATGTGGATCACGTGACCGGAAGTGTGTCAAAATGGCCGACTTGGTCAACTTTTGGGGAAATCGCATTAATTCCTTTAAAAATCTTCTCCAGACCAACAGTCAGAATGATACCAAATTTGGGTGACAACATGAGGCCAGGGCAGGGATGTTAATATTATATTGTGGAAGTTATGTGGATCACGTGACCGGAAGTGTGTCAAAATGGCCGACTTAGTCAACTTTTGGGGAAATCGCATTAATTCCTTTAAAAATCTTCTCCAGACCCACCAGTCAGAATGCTACCAAATTTGGGTGACAACATGAGGCCAGGGCAGGGATGTTAATATTATATTGTGGAAGTTATGTGGATCACGTGACCGGAAGTGTGTCAAAATGGCCGACTTGGTCAACTTTTGGGGAAATCGCATTAATTCCTTTAAAAATCTTCTCCAGACCAACAGTCAGAATGATACCAAATTTGGGTGACAACATTAGGCCAGGGCAGGGATGTTAATTATATTGTGGAAGTTATGTGGATCACGTGACCGGAAGTGTGTCAAAATGGCCGATTTGGTCAACTTTTGGGGAAATCGCATTAATTCCTTTAAAAATCTTCTCCAGACCCACCAGTCAGAATGATACCAAATTTGGGTGACAACATTAAGCCAGGGCAGGGATGTTAATTATATTGTGGAAGTTATGTGGATCACGTGACCGGAAGTGTGTCAAAATGGCCGACCTAGTCAACTTTTGGGAAAATCGCATTAATTCCTCCAAAAATCTTCTTCTCCAGACCCACCCATCAGAATGAACATGAGGACAAAGTTGTGATGTTCAATTGTGGAGGCCATGCCAATCACATGACCGGAAATGTGTCAAAATGGCAGAGAGTATAATTTTTGGAAAATCACATCGAAATTCCTTCAAAAATCTTCCTCAGCAGACCCACCAGTTAGAATTCTACCAAATTAGGGTTCCAGCATTAGGCCAGGGCCCAGATAAGCTACAGGTCCAGTTTTATTTTACAACTAACAACCCTTTTTTTTAGATCCTCGTGGAGGATCTCCAAGTCTTACTCACGTTGTTGTTCTTGTGGACATTTTTGTTTCACAGCCTACAGTTTTCATCGAAACTTCCTGAAACTTGGCATACATATGTATAAATACCCTGCACAGACAGTAACCATCTCCGATTTTGAAAATTCCTCCTAGAAAAAAGTTATGACGTCAAAATATCTCCGCTAATGGAAATCGCCTAAAAACATTATCTCCGAAACTAGGCAAGCTTTTTAAATTCTGTTTGCGGGAATCGAACAGGGCATTAGCAGAGATGAATTACCGCACATATGATACATCACGATGACGTCTTATCAATTTTTATGACGTCATTCCTATTTTTTGACATTTTTTGTTTCACAACCCAGAGTTTTCATCGGATCTTCGTGAAACTTGCCATGTATATGCAGAAAGCCCACGCGCAGGCAGTAACCATCTCTGATTTTGGAAATTCTTCCAAGAAAAAAAAGTCGACGTCATAATATTGCCGCTAATAGAAATCGCCTATAGCATTATCTCCCAAACTAGGCAAGCCGTTTGAATTTTGTTTGCGGGAATCAAGCCGGGCATTAGCACAGATAATTTATCGCAAACCTGATGCATCGCAATGACGTCATATTCGTTTTTTATGACGTCATCATTAAGAGGACGAGGATCTTAGCTCATTTGAGCTTGTTTGTTTTTTAAAAGCAATTGCGCAAAGATTGGTATTCTCATGAGTGAAGTGACGGGTCTTGCATTTTAGTATTATTGAAAGGTGAAATCTCATATTTTACATCTTTACTTTTCATCCTAATTCTCCAAGATCTCCAAACATGCAAAATCCCTCGCCAACATGAACAGTGGTTGTGTCTATAAATAAGCTGGGCAGGGGGGGGGGTCCTCCTTTTTACCTCCCGATTTATTTATCTTTTTTCCCTCTTCCTTAGACTCTGAAACCACTGCCGACACGAGACGCTCGTCTCCAAGACTTGAGCTGCGACCCGACGCAGAAGAAGAAGATCCCCACAAGGCGCAGGTGACGTCACATTAACAGCTCGGATTTTTGTGGCGGGCTCAGTTCATTCTGATGGGGGAGATCGTGGAGGGGACAACCATCACACGTCCCGCTGAGCCACCCCAAACCCATGATCACGTGATGCTGTGCGATTCGCACAACATTATTAACAATTGGATCAATGAAATAGCAAACGTTGTATTAAATTTTAATAAATCCCGAACGTGATTGGTTTATCGTTGTATCTTTAATAGGAGATAATTAAAATTTGCTACGCAGTGTGATGACTGCGGAGATTTGTCATCATTGTACTTTTTAAATGAATGGGAAAAGGCATGGAGGGGGCATTAGGATTGCGCCTCGGGCCCTCGGCTCACAACGTGTTTGGGCCCAAAGAGCACGTGAGGTCAGGATTCTAACCTTCAGTTATCCGGTTTAAACCGCGTCTGCTTCGTCACCGACACCACGGGGGAGACTAATTATCGAGAGCAAAAGCTCGAACTGATTTCAGCATTTTCAGGCCCCACGAGCACAGGTGTTTGCAGTGATTTCAGGTGTGGAAAGCTCGTGCATCAACACGGAGATCGATAAAACTCGGTCACAACGGCCGAGAAGAACTCGTCACGTCGATTAAAACAAACTTCGTGGCAAAATTGCCTTCGTCGGTTAGAAGGAGCGTCTGAAGTTAATCAGGGTTAAGATGAGTCTGTGAGCATCAACACGCCTGGGGGGGCGTGCGTGACGTCGTCACGTGATTCATTGAAGCGGCACACCACGAGCGTCGTGTCGGGAGGAGCGACCCGGTCCCGCTGGCGTCACCGTGCCACGCCCGGGCCCCGATTAAAAGCTTCGCATTGCGCTTCCTTTGGCCCCTCTCCTCCTCTCTCCCTCTTTATTTGATTTTTTGGCCGTTTGTGCGAGGCCGCTTCACCTCGTCCGGCCCACAGCTTCCTCACTTCCCCATCGTCGATTGTCCCGCTCCTGCGGGTACTTGGCGGCAAGGTGGCGGCGCCGCGGAGCACGGGAGGAGGTGAACAGGTCGGTGTGGGCCTGATGGGGAGGCGTGTGCGAGTCGGAAATCTTAAAGAAAGATCTTTGGGAACTGACGACGCGATAGGGAGAGGAGGAGGGTGAGGAGGAGGGAGGGACACGGGAAAAGGTACAGAAGTGAACGTGGGCCGTGAATGGGAACCCGAGAACGACTTGGGATGTTGTGGGGAGCGACTTACACTTAGTTGGTTAATTGATGGTGGTGGTGGTGTAGGGGGGTGTTTCAACCATACTGGAGAGCGGGCAGAGTAATCGTGGTGCGAGTAGGTTGTTCTGAGTTGGGTAAATACTTGTAGAGAGCATATAATGTAATACAAGTGAAAGGAGAAGGAGGGGGTCGGGGCACGGTTATTGAGAGGAGGGGTGATTGAGGTGGCAGACAGACACGTGGAGAGGACGGCGTGATTGAGGTGGCAGACAGACACGTGGAGAGGACGGCGTGATTGAGGTGGCAGACAGACAGGTGGAGAGGAGGGGGTGATTGAGGTGGCAGACAGACAGGTGGAGAGGAGGGGGTGATTGAGGTGGCAGACAGACAGGTGGAGAGGAGGGGGTGATTGAGGTGGCAGACAGACAGGTGGAGAGGAGGGGGTGATTGAGGTGGCAGACAGACAGGTGGAGAGGAGGGGTGATTGAGGTGGCAGACAGACAGGTGGAGAGGAGGGGGTTATTGAGGTGGCAGACAGACACGTGGAGAGGAGGGGTTATTGAGGTGGCAGACACACGTGGAGAGGAGGGGTGATTGAGGTGGGAGACAGACACGTGGAGAGGACGGCTTGATTGAGGTGGCAGACAGACACGTGGAGAGGAGGAGGTTATTGAGGTGCCAGACAGACACGTGGAGAGGAGGGAGTGATTGAGGTGCCAGACAGACACGTGGAGAGGAGGGGTTATTGAGGTGGCAGACAGACACATGGAGAGGAGGGGGTGATTGAGGTGCCAGACAGACACATGGAGAGGACGGCGTGATTGAGGTGGCAGACAGACACATGGAGAGGACGGCGTGATTGAGGTGACAGACAGACGTGTGGAGAGGAGGGGGTGTTGAGGTGGCAGACAGACAGGTGGAGAGGAGGGGGTGTTGAGGTGGCAGACAGACAGGTGGAGAGGAGGGGGTGATTGAGGTGGCAGACAGGTGGAGAGGAAGGGGTGATTGAGGTGGCAGAGACACGTGGCGAGGAGGGGTTATTGAGGTGGCAGGCAGACAGGTGGAGAGGAGGAGGTGATTGAGGTGGCAGAGAGACACATGGAGAGGAGGGGTTATTGAGGTGGCAGACAGACAGGTGGAGAGGAGGGGGTGATTGAGGTGCCAGACACGTGGAGAGGAGGGGTGATTGAGGTGGCAGACAGACAGGTGGAGAGGAGGGGGTGATTGAGGTGCCAGACACACGTGGAGAGGAGGGGTGATTGAGGTGGCAGAGGGACACGTGGTGATTGAGGCGGCAGACAGACGTGTGCAGAGAAGGGGTTATTATTGAGGTGGCAGACCGACAGACAGGTGGAGAGGAGGGGTGATTGAGTTCTCATACAGTTTTGGTGGGTATTGAGTTGGCACTCACAGACAAGTGGAGGTCGTTGGGGGTGTGTGTGTGTGTGTGTGTGATATGTTGGCATAACATGACAGATGTGAGATAGCCAGTCAGCTATACCTATGGGTATTTGTTGTGGAAATTTTCTTTAGGAGGTGCAGAGGTGATTGGGTTGAAAATAAGAGGTGGATCAGAGTCATTGTTAAAATAAAAGTTTCTGGCTCAGTTGGACATGATTTGAAACAAAATGAAGTAGACAAAAGTAAAAAAAACAAAACAAAAAAAAAAACCAATCATTCTTAATACTATCTGTATTATTTTAATAATTTGTAATGCAGGAGAAAGATTAATTTGAATGAATACTTTATCCAGGTGTGATGTCAAGAAAGTTGAATGCGAGTGCTGTTTACAAGTCAGGAAGTTTGTCTTGGTTTGAATTTGGGAATGAATGGGATTTGAGATGTTTATTTAAAATGTTTGAGTGCGAAGCTCTTCACATTGCTGGTCATCATGTGTATGTTTTGCTCTTGGAGAGGAAGCAGCACTCAATGTTCAATCACAGTGAAGTATGGCTTTTGTATTTTTTTATTTTTTTTTATGTTTTTGCACCTGCAATGACACTTGGACATTGTCATTAGCATTTTCAGAACTGAAACCTGAATGTTTGTATCTGTAAAGTCATTAATGGTGGTAAACCTGATGCATTAAGTTAATGATATTACAGTAACTGAACTCCTCTGGCTTGCTGAATAGCGTAGCGTACATGTACGCTCTCAAACCATCGATGTCTCGCCCGAGCTTGAATCTTGACCCAGCGATAAACTGTCGTCTTGGTGTTTCACGTCCACAGGGCCGACAAACGCAAAGCTGTCTGGATGACCCGTCCTCCAGCATGGCATGTCGGTGGACATTGAAGGTCCCTCGGTGTGTCTCGTGCAAAGTTGGCGAACATTCCAAATTCCCATCCTCGGTCGAGTGTGTCGCTCCTGGTCACCCAGTTCATCAAACACTTGGCTGCCCTGCTCACCGCACAAGGCCCCTCGGCCGAGTTTTGATTTGCAGAAAGATGCATCCGCTTCAGAAATTTTTGTATCGGGTTCGGTGATATCGATGCACTGTACCGTGGAAGTATCCGAGCAACTCGTTATCACATTTCACCCTATTCTTTGTGCGTAACTACTTATTGGCATTGCCTTTCCCCCCCGCCCGTACGAGGTGGCGCAAGTTTTTTTCGACTGCTACGCATCTTCATCGTTAACGTCTTCTTGAACCTGATGGCTGGCGAACAGATACTCTGTCGCTGTTTGTTGTTGCCGTGCGACATTGTCAGCCCGTGTTTTCGTCATGTCTGTGCAGTGAAGAACCCAAGTTTTGATCAGCTTTTGGCTTTACCACGTGCTCACGACTCTGACGTCTCGGCGTGCTATTCTTGTCTGGCCATCTGTCTTCTCAAGGCCTTTGGGCTTTGACTAGGATTTCATTTTGGTTATTTATCTATCTTGTGGTTTTGATGTCCTCAGTTTGCTCGTATTTTTATTTTTTTTATTTCTTTATTCTATTTTTGCAAGGGTCATCTGTATTTGCTTCTGTTTTGCAACAGGAACAACTCATTATTTTCATTATACGTCAGGTCACCACGAGACGTTGAAGATCCCACAGTGTCTCTCCCAAAAGAGAGGGTGAGCTATTATCGGCACCTTGAACAAATGACAACTTCCTGCCACAGTCTTGACATCAGACATGGCCAGCCGGTTCCAAAATGACTTTGTCCAGAATTATGTCCCCACTCGCTAACCCCCCAACCCCCTCAAAGACATGAATAATTTGAGCTTTTAAAGAAGATGAAGAACCCTGTCTGGTCTAAGTGACATATTTAAAAAGTGCAATTCAAGTTTCGCTATCTTCAGTCGAGGTGATTTTACTCCGTCACGATGGAGAGTTGAAATGTGGACGTCCTCGATAAGAGATGATTGTCGGCGTATCAGCATGTGCAACCTGTTTGGGCCCCGAGTTGAGTCCGTGCGGAGGTATTTCCGTTCCGCTTTTTCAGAATGCTGTGGTTCGTTGCACCTGTGTCGTGCGTCTGCTGTTAGCTATCAATATATAAACAGGTTATTGTGTGCCTTGCCAACCTGCTTGTTTTCTAAACGTTTGTCATTGCACATTAGACTGGCATGTGCCAAGGCAGCAAATCGGCCAAGGACAGGTTAGGTTACCTTTAGCTTGTTTCTCACCTGCATAATCAAATGTAGCTTGTGGTGGATTTGGTGTTTTACTATTGATGGCCCATTTTGAGATGGTGCCTGGCAGCACAGATGGCTCGGTGGTATGCGCGCTCATCTTTTGAGCTGTTGAGCCTGGGTTCGAATCTCGCCCAAACTATAAACTGTCACCCTGGAATTGTGTGTGTGTGTGTGTGTGTGTGTGTGTGTGTGTGTGTGTGTGTGTGTGTGTGTGTGTGTGTGTGTGTGTGTGTGTGTGTGTGTGTGCCATCCATCGGGAGGATGTTAAGATGGGGTGTCCCGTCTGCGAGCACCGTTTGGTGGATGGTAACGATGTCTTTCGTGAAGCGTATGCAGGTGAGTTTTCACCGGCATCTTGAACAAGTTACGGAGTCGGTCGAACGTCAGGCCTGGCGAGCCGGTCACAGACTTTCACCACAAACTCTCCTGGCCGTTCCCACAAGGTGTGCATACTCGGGGCGGGATTTATTTCATTAGAAAATCTTTCATCGAAGCAGAAACTGCACATGCCAGCTATTCTTCAGCATTGCCACGTTCGTAGCAATTTGCTTCCAGTCGTGAATCCAAATCTGTCTAAGTTCTGCAGCTCTTTGAAGATTCTTCTTTGTCTTTCTCTTCTTGCACCAACTCTCGATCCATGATTTTTTTAAAATTTAATTATCCGTTTTTTTTTTTTTTTGAATCTCCCATTCCAAGAACCGTGGAATTGAACGTCGATCACTTCGGGTCAAATGCAAAGCCAAGCAGAGTTTATCCTGCTTCGTACTTCGACGAACCCTCCATGGTTCAAGGGCCGCATGTTAGTTGGTTGGTTGGCATTCCAGCCTCTGAGCTTGTTTATCTACCCCTGAACTTGTTCTCTCAAGTGTCAGACTAAAACTTTGAGGCCCTGGGTGTTGCATCTTGAAGCATACCTTTCAGATGGGAAATGTAAAGCTGGCTGTTTTGCTTGCATTTGGCTTGTAAACATTCCCACGCCTTCTTGGACTCGAACATGATGTGCTGTTCAGCCCAACTTCCTTGCTTAGAGGTGAAATGGCATCAGCAATGGGATGTCGATATTAAATTTAGTTAAATGTGATTAATGGGGTTAGTTTGACGATAAATCGATGGCGTGTGTGCCAATGGGTCGGGTTTGTGGCCGACTCGGTCGAGTTTCCTTGTGATGTACAATCCTTGTGTCTGTGCACATTGACCAGGAATGTTTGTTCCATCGTTGCAGTTGTCGCAAAGTTTCCTTCAAAGAAATGGCAAAACATCACAGATGTGAACATGATGGTTTGGGTTTTACAAGGTTAATGCTGCTGCTGTTCTCCATTTAAAAATGCCACTCGTGGCTGAAACTCTTGTCTTTGGAACGATAAATTCTGACACATTTGTTAATACACAGTCCATCTTTGTGTGGTGTGTTTGTTTTGGTGGTAGCCAGAAATCGTCTATTTTATGATGGAGTATGATATCTTGTGATAATTATAATTTCTTTCCAAAATGACAAATTATAAAGTGAATTTCCATGAATGTGTAGTCGCACCTTCCCTGCCGACCAAAGGAGTGCCCGCTCGTGATTCACGCGTGAAGTTGTTCACACGTTTAATGTATATGTGCAATGTTGTTCCAATGGACAAAGTGAGAGGTCGTTGGACAGCTTGATTATCCCTATGGACCCAGTGGCGAAACTCGCTCATCCCGAGGTCTCATGTGTATGTGTTGGCGATGCTTCACACGTATGCGTCGAGAATCATTAAACACATGTGATACTACAAGTTGATTTACACACACAAACTGCAGCTTTATCTCGGATCTGAATATTGCCAGATGGTTCAGCACATAGTTGGACAAGTTTAAACGGTCAACTTTTGGTTTATTATGTATCTCTCTCTCTGTCTATCTCGTCTGTCTGTCTGTCTGTCTATCTCTCGTCTGTCTGTCTGTCTATCTCTCGTCTGTCTGTCTGTCTATCTCTCGTCTGTCTGTCTGTCTATCTCTCGTCTGTCTGTCTGTCTATCTCTCGTCTGTCTGTCTGTCTGTCTATCTCTCGTCTGTCTGTCTCTCGTCTGTCTGTCTGTCTCTCGTCTGTCTGTCTGTCTCTCGTCTGTCTGTCTATCTCTCGTCTGTCTGTCTGTCTATCTCTCGTCTGTCTGTCTGTCTGTCTGTCTCTCTGTCTGTCTGTCTGTCTGTCTCTCGTCTGTCTGTCTGTCTGTCTCTCGTCTGTCTGTCTGTCTGTCTCTCGTCTGTCTGTCTGTCTGTCTCTCGTCTGTCTGTCTGTCTGTCTCTCGTCTGTCTGTCTGTCTGTCTCTCGTCTGTCTGTCTGTCTGTCTGTCTGTCTGTCTGTCTGTCTGTCTCTCGTCTGTCTCTCGTCTGTCTGTCTCTCGTCTGTCTGTCTCTCGTCTGTCTGTCTCTCGTCTGTCTGTCTCTCGTCTGTCTGTCTCTCGTCTGTCTGTCTCTCGTCTGTCTGTCTGTCTGTCTGTCTGTCTGTCTGTCTGTCTGTCTGTCTGTCTGTCTGTCTGTCCGTCCGTCCGTCCGTCCGTCCGTCCGTCCGTCCGTCCGTCCGTCCGTCCGTCCGTCCGTCTCTCTCGTGTGTGTGTGTTATTCTGGTTCATCCCCAAAATATATAGTCTGTCTAAAACGTTTTCCATTGTTTTGGTCCCCTACCATCAATTGCAATCTTCTGAGATTTTTATATTTTGAGTCCTTTCGGCCAATCCGAGTGTTGAACATCTGATTTGTTTGCAGTGATTTCACTTCTTGATGCAGCCTGGAATGCATGGCTTCATTTTGTCTGCCTGGCTGTAATTGAAGCTGCGTAGTTACACCACACCCTGGTTCGGGCCTGCACATGAGACTGCTTCCAAGGCTTATGCATTTAACTCTTATATGGCTCTGTATGTGTGGTGGACCGCTTTACTTATCTGTGGGTCCAGGGATAATGGATGAAATCAATCGGACATTGATTGAGGTATAATTGTCGTGGGAAGCTAGGAAAAGCTGACATTTTGGGTGCTAGCCCTTTGTCAGAGTAAAAACAAAATTCATTTGGTAGACTAGCAACAACTTGGAGAGGTGAGGAAGAGGTGGAGGTGAGGATGAGATGGGGTGTTGTCGGCTTTGATCTATATACAACTCTTGATGTATATATTTGGGACGTGTTGACCTTGGAGCACTGCAACGAGTGTGCCCATAACCCTGGAGGGTCATTGCAGAAAATAGACACTGATGAGCCCTTCATGGTGTTTTAAAGGTAAATCCAACATATTAGACGTACAATAAATATTTATTAATCTCGAATGTCTTCCTCAAGCACAATAATATGAATTGAATGAACCAATTAATGGCTTTCCTGAGACTCCCCAGATTAAATAAGTACAAACGTTACAGCAATGCAGCTTGTAGTTAACTCTCAACTCTCGATGTGGCAATTCAGCTAAATCAAGTAGTTCGCACATTAACCCCAGCGGGTTATAAATGGGTGAAGGGTCAGCGGTGAGCCCCTCCGGAAGGATCAGTCCGAGGATGCGCACAAATGGTGAAACCAACACAGGCAGTCAGTCCGTAATGTTCACCAAGTCCTCAGAAGGTGAATCCCTGAATGACCGAAGTGTACAGAAGAAGCCGAGTCGGCCGTTGAAGTTGCAACACAGATAATGAAGACTGGAGCTCCAACCTGAAAAAGACGATGCAGCTGAAGGCCAAAATTGGTTGGAGGGACGAATAGGCTCAGAGAGGAGTATGTGCCAGTCAACACAGAGTACCTTCTCAAAATGGTGCCAACGAGGGAATAAAAGGAGCAACGTTTATATGGTCACTGAGATAACAAGTGCAATGGCCGACGTGCACATAAGCTGAATTTCCCATCTGGACCAGCCCACAGCGGGTTAATGTTGGGTCTCCGTGGTAAAGGAATCGGAGTCGCTAAATCTTCACAGGTATGCATAGAGAAGACCCCAATCCTCCTTCCTGGTGGCTGTCGGATTTATATGAATATGCACCTCTTGAAACAAAGCGTGGCAGCTCGATAGAAGTACCAACACCTCCTCTCTGCTTCATACTTTTATAGCTCACCTGTTCGAAGAACAGAGCTATAGCGATACCCCCAGCGTGAGCGTCAGCGTGAAAATGTTAAAATTTTTGGTGCAAGTTATTTTTTCCTTTCTAATGTTTTAATCTACCACTATTTTTTTATACGCCATATATATATATATATATATATATATATATATATATATATATATATATATATATATATATATATATATATATATATATATATATATATATATGTATATATATGTGTCGTTCGTCCGTCTGTCTGTCTGCTCTAACTCCCAAAGTTTTCAACTTTCACGTTTCATATTTGGTACATTGGTTCAGACTGTGGAGACAGTGTGTCGCGATGTATGTTCGTCATCTAATGTGGTTGCCATGGCAAACAGGATGCTGTTTTCCATGTAGTCGCACAATTCTGTATATACCTTCTTGTTCGGGCATATATTGTGCTCACTTGCACTCTTGTTACTGATTACAATATACATATATTGCTTTAAAATTATTTGGATCAGACTTCACTGCAATGCTTTATAAAAAAATAATTATTATTAGACAAGTCTTTTAAAAACGATAAACGTATTGTTACGAAATGGAACTTTCAACAGAGGAAAGGACGAAGCGAAACGGGGGAACAATTGGACAGCACATTTAATGCGCGACACACGGAAGCACGTATTTACAGCAAAAGAAAGCAGGGAAAGAGTTAAAACCGAATAAGCAATTATTCACAGCACAGTCACTTACAGGACACTGCGCCACACCATTCATACGAAAACCCAAAAGAAATGGAAGTCTCGACTTCCCTGAGCGCGTCGAGTCCTTGGCGACCATAACTCAGAGTCCCTCCGGCGTGGTCCACTGGCTCGTGCCGCGCGCCTGCACGTGTCGTCCGCCCGACAGCTCGGACGAACGAACAGCACCTCCGACCAGGAACGATCACCACAACTCTCCACAATTCCCCTTCAGGGACAAGGGAACAGGAAAGGGAACGACGTTCTCGTCGACCTTCACGCCCATGCCTTTTGTCAATCGTTTGAACGAACCAAGAGCCTCGAGCCTCCTACTCTCCACACCCACGCCTTTTGTAGGGGCCGGCTCCGCCCTTTGCCCAGCCCCATTTCTGTCTCCACCTCCCTTCTGGAAGCTTCCCAAAAAGGGGCGTGCCCTTGCGTTTCCCCCATCCCCGTGCCGTGCGGGGACGGGAAAAGTCAGTTTTGGCTTGGGGCCAGGGAATTATTCCCCCAAAATCAGGCCCCCACCTTTTTCACCTTTGACCCCTGGCTCAAATCGCACCTCCCCCATGCCAAAGCGCGGCGTTTTGGGCGGGAGATCTTGGCGGGAGATATTTAAGCGGGAGTTGCTGTTGCCACTCTGCTCCGTTTCAATCGTCCCGCGGAGATCGTGACCGCATGGTGCTCGTTGAATGTCAAGTGGCGAAGACGTGGTAGCGCAGTTGTGGAAGGTGGCGTTGTGGTGTGAATGGCGTGATTGTTGGCGTAGTGTAGTGAATGACGCGATCGTTGAGATGTTGGTTGCGGCAACGTTCGTTGTTCTTGCACCAAATTAACTACAGCAAAAGAAAAACGGCTAACTGAAGAATCGCAGCCCGAATGGATCACATATATTCCCTCTATACAACGGGTTTGGGCTAACTACACATGAACTTACCAATATATCTCACCTGAGGACCCTTTATGGTGTAATGCGAATTTCCACAACCGTAACAGTATAAACAGGCGAGCATTGGGTGGCTTTGACACAAACTCTGGTTCTTTCCTCCTGTTCCACAAATGTTGTTGCCTTTTCACTCGTGTTGTCAATCCCTTTATCCGGGAACTTAACAGCAAATGTAACTGTTCCCAAGCACAATTTTAGGAGTGTGTGTGTGTGTGTGTGTGTGTGTGTGTGTGTGTGTGTGTGTGTGTGTGTGTGTGTGTGTGTGTGTGTGTGTGTGTGTGTGTGTGTGTGTGTGTATATATATATATGTGCGCACGCACGCACGCACACACACACACACACACACACTTCAGCTTGAGATCTCCCTCGGCTGCAAATGTATCAATCTTTGTACAGATTCGCTGTTTCCTAAAACTATGTGCCATGATCTTTCTTGGGAAAGCCACATTTCCAACCTGGCCTCCAAAGCCAGTCGCCGACTGGGAATCCTCCGTCGTGCAAAGTCCTTCCTCTGCCCACCTGAGCTCCTGACCACATACAAAGCTTCCGTCCGCAGCCTGATGGAGTAGTGCTCTCCCCTCTGGGCTGGTGCTCCTGCGTCTCACCTTTCTCAGCTTCACGCTGTGGAAACCAAGGCATTTCGGATCTTTGGCATCTCCCGCGGTGAGGCTGATTCTTTGGGTCGGTCTCTCTCACCGCAGGCACGTCGGTGGTCTTTGTCTTCTACCGTCTCCTCTCCGTCTCACCCCCCCCTGCTGTCTCTGCGATTTGTCCCCACCATATTTCCGCAGGGCGTTCAAGGTCCGCCAACAACCCCCTTCTTGTAAAACTACCAAAATCACGAATCGCTGCTCAGCTTCATTCTTTCATTCCTCTTTTTCCCACCTTTGGAATGAGCTCGCACTTCAATACCATTCTTCCCTCCAGGCCTTCAAAACAGCTGTTCACCACCACCTCTTATCTTTCCCCATCCAAAACCTCGATCTTTTCTTCCCCCATTAATCAACCCCAAACCTCCCTCCTTCAAATTCCCTGCTTTCCTTCCTGAAAGTCTCTAATGTCCATCTTGTATACCCTGTGTTCCCTGCCCCATCCCTATCTCTTCATGTCTCTGTTCCCCACTATTTTGTCCTTCCATCTCCTACCCCTCTTGTCTCATGCCCCCCCCCCTTTGCTGTGTTAGCTCTCATATGAGCCTCGACAAGGTAGACAAAAAACAACGAGTAATCAAAAATGGAGTCCTCAGTTTCTCTCTTGATGGTCTGCAATCTACAAATTCTACATGTATGTTTCATTAAGATCATTTTGGCTCCCATGTTACCAGCCATATGCACTTTGTCCAGCCAAGAATGATGAAATTTTTGTAAAAGTAAATTTTGTCCCCTCCCAAGGATTATTTCATCCACTTGTAGTTTCTTCCTGAAACTGTATCGGGCAGCAGTTTCATTATGTCCTTTATTTGAAGATTAAACCAAGACAGTCAGCTCAAAGCTGACATCGTTATCGCTGGGCTATCTGTCAGACCCTTCCTGTTGGCTGCACTCAGTTTCTGATAACTTGAGGGAACATTACCACTTTGTCAATTGTAATTGCACAAATTTGAGAAAAATGGCAAAGCTCAGACTGTTGGGCTCTGGAAAATGCAAAATGATTCACAGTGAAAATGATGCTGGTGATGAGGAAGGTGAAGGTAGTGTGTTGGTGTGGGAGTTCAATGGAAATTTTGTTTGGGGTGGAGTAGGCTGGAGAAAGAAGGGAAGACTTGTCTCTTGAGAGATGGGAGTTTACACAATGATATTTGCTGTAGCATTATTTATTTATTTATTTAGTTTTGGCATGCGTTTTGCAACTGCACCGAATGGAGCACATCTGGCATCTACTTGTATAATGTGACTGGGCTGGCAGGTTAGCTGAGTGGTATGTGCACTTGCCTAAGTTGAGCTGTCTCACCTGGGTTACAATCTCGAACCCACCTGTAAACTGTTACTTTGGTGTTTCGCGGGTCGGGCGAGGTATCGATGTCTGGGCCATCTATTGCAAGGACGATGTTAACGATGACGACTCTGCCAGCATTGGTTTTTGGTGGATGTTGGAGCCCACAGTCCCTGTCAAGAACAGAGGGCGAGTCATTGTTGTCACCTTGAACAAATATCAAGTTCCTACCTAAAACGGCAGGTAGAGAGTGGACAGGTCTTGGAGATCCCTTGATAACAGGTTACACTGCTTGCTTTGATTTATCATCTGGGCAGCAGCTCCTACACGATAATTCTATGAACAAATTCGCATTCCCAGGTTGTTAGCAGGTCATGTGATTGGCCGTCTTTGGCCACGAAGGGCAACCATGAGGGTGCTTGAATATATAGATTTTTACTTGGAACTGAGGTTCTTGTGGCCTGCTTTGTCTTGAGGCCAACCTGTCACACCAATCACCTTGAATAACCTTTTTTGAAATAGAATACAACAAAAAAACTTGTCTTTTTTGAGTTGAATAAACCACAGTTTGTAAGGAGAAAAATGTAGTTGGTTGAAAGGAATCAATAATCAAGATCCTGGATCTTATCAAGTGGCATCTGGTTGTTTTATAATGCTCAATTCCATTTTAGATGGAGTTCCTTGTTTAACGATATCTTTAATGTGTACGCCTTTACCTTCATCCTGTAAATCCTTTCTTAGCCATCGGTCTTGCAGTAAACTAGAAGGGCACACGGTAGAGCGTATACCTCTGCCAGGCTGCATGGATTACTTTTTTGTATCCCACTGATAGGCCAGATCTGCACCCGCACCTGAACCAAAATCGAATGTGCTTGCTCTTGTCACCGAACCAACTCATCTACCAAGTTTTGTCATCTCCTTCCACAATGTTTTGAAACATCATGCCATATATCATTTTTGGCCCTTCCTCTCAATGGTGAAGAATCGTTTAGGAAATTAAAAAAAAATTATACGATCCTGATCCTAATCTTCACCAAAATCGAATTGATTCGTCCTTGTCACATACGCGACCTGTCCACAGTTTTGTCCAAATCCTTCTAACTTCTTGAGATATCCTGCTTGGACAGACATAGGTGAAAACATAACCTCCGTCTACCTTGTGTGGTGGTAAGCTCACATAACCTCCGGCTTCTCTCCTGTTCGGCACTCCTGCCTCACTTCTGACATCACGTCCATCAATCTATGTAAGCTCAAGATGACTTCTGGTCAAATCGAGGTTCTTCCCTGTTGGGCTGGAGCTGCACCTTTTTATTTTTTAAAAAAAAAAAATTCTTTCAAAAACTCAAACAGGTGTTTCGTGATGAAAACAACAACATATTTATATACAGTATTTGTCTTGCTCAAATTACTGTGGCTGGAAAAATAACTCTGGAAGAGCAGTTGGACATGTCTTTGAGAATTCGGCCAAAGCTTATCTGCCGATGTGAATTCATTGTGGAATGGCATGTGTGGTACTGCATGCCTTTTACTGAAGAGGAATTCATCACGTGATGTGATATATTTGCTGAAAACTGAACCGCAATATATTTTCTTGTTCTTGAACTTGTTTTGCCCGCACACAAGGAATATCTTTTATTTATTTTATTATAGTCCTTGGAATGACAACTTCCTTCACCAACCACAGCTTTGATTAAACTGAGAGTTTATTTTTGTTCCTATTTTGCATAAGAATTGACATTTTCTATTAACCTGTTTAACAACTTTCCAATTGCTCATTGGTCAAATGTGTTGTTTAAACTAGCCTGCAAACCCAGAAGAGTTAAAATTTTTGTTAGTGTTTTTAAGGAGGTTCAAAAAATGTCAATAGTTTCTTGTGTTCCAGGTTGGCGACTTTTTATTTTTCGACACTACACTTAAACTCGATCGTTCATAGAACATGTTATCCCATGCAGTGTTCAAATATTTACAGTACTTCGTTTGAAATAAAATAATGATTTAAAAGTTCTTAAAAAAAAAAAAATTTTCTTCAGAACTTTAGTAGTATTAAAGCAGTCTTGTACACCACCCTATTTATCACGTCCAAGTACTGTAAAGCTGGAGGTTCATGGAAGTGAAAAAGGTGATTTATGTTGTTCAGTAAGTTTCCTGTTTGGAATTATTTTCAATTTTGTTTGCCAGACAGGTGGACAGAGCAATTTTTTATTATTTTTTAAAAATCTCTTCTCTGCATATGTGCCATCAGGTTGAATTCAGAGCCAAAGCACTGCTAACTCACTACACGTTTGTTTTCCGATTTGTGTTCCAAATATAACATTCATTTTAAGTTGAGATATTCCTCGATCATCAACTGACGTTTTAAGACACAGCGACGGACAGACATGCATAAATTGTTTAACTCTGCTTTTCGCTTTTGTGTGCTCGGGGTAATTACGTCAATTGTACCTGCCTGCCTACCTATCTTTTATACTAATAAAGGTGCGTGCGTGTGCTCCATAACTCCAAAACCATAATAGTAGGGCAGCTAAATAGGCCCCATGTGCACCCCCCCCCCCCCGATTAATTATCCAAACATACATTTTTAGAATCCTTAAGGTGTCCAGTTAACATTTCTAGATGTTAACAAGAAAATTAGGTTGGTCTTGGGGTTGAGTTGGCTGCCATCTTGGATTTTGACATGCCCAATTATCGAAAAACAAATTTTCATCACTTTTGAACCTAACATGCTATAAATACAATTGAAACATCTATTCCATGCAATTTTGACATTTACAATTTTGACCTATTTAGATGCCCTACTATAAAACCTACCAGCCTGAAACTTTGCATGCATACAAAGAAAACTCCAAGGAAGTGCAAGAGTGAAAATTTTGGGTTCATGAAAATGCCCCTTTTGAAGATAATTAATGGCCTTATTTAATTATATCCTTCATTCGGCGCTCCTCCGCCACCTAACTCTGGAATCTTGAGGCGTTTCCTGGGTAAACTCTTTGGGGCCTGAAGTCGCCATGGTTTTTGGCCTGCCAACCACGCCGTGACTTGGAACAGTCCCCAATGATTTCTTGATGCCCCCCCCCCCGTCCCACACTTTACTCACTCATATTATTGAATGCCAGTTCATCATAGCTATTAACCGTTGTATGTATCACTTTTGTCAGTCCTATATTTTTCAAATTAGGAGCTTGGAACGATTTCATGCATTGCACGATATGATTTTCCACAATCTACTCTCACGGACTAATAGTACATCGTCGAAATATTATTTTGGTTTTGAGGATCGGATATCGTCCAGACTAAATAAGTGTCAATCTGGAGTGAAATCTGATAATTTAAAGAAATAACGAGTCTTAAAACTCAGCCAATATACCTATTGACTTGAAGCAAGCAAGGCTATGTTCCCTCCACCATCCATGCACAAGAAAATGTGAAATTTTCAAAGCATTAAACTTATCTTTTTCAACTGTTTGGATAATTATATTGAGTGAACAAGAAAAAAAAATTAGGAACCGAACAAAATTGACCAGCTTCATTGACCTGTATGATTTGATGCATTCACTGCCAGACCTCTTATCTCGTGTCCTGTCCCCCAGAGAGATTTCTTATCGATAGCGTCTGCCAGATCTGTGTCCATATTTATGGAGGTTTCGCGAGGTGCTCTCCAGGGAATTGAAGCAAATCTGGGGAGGGGGGGGGGTGGACGCTTTTACACAAAATAAAAAAGTTGTAACGTTTGTGCAGACCGCGAACAATGTACCCCGTGGCAGGAGCAGGCAAAATGGAATTTCTGCAATGCTTATTTCATGGGAGATTGAACTTTGTGGTGTCTCCAGTGTTCTGCATTAAGCTGCAACACTTGTGGATAGTTATTTTATTTCATCAACTGCTGCGTGCACTGTGAAGACGGGCTTTAAAGTTAAAGGGTTCCTTTATTGTATGCAACGATAGCCCAGCCAACTGTTCCTTATCAACCATTCAATATGAGTGCTTAAGCCACTTGCCGAGCGTCCTTGTCGATAGTGATTACCACGCTACTTCTGATCCAATCAAATTGTTCACACTCTGCGGACGTTTTTGCCACGCCATGTCAGAGGGAGTGGTTCGTGCTCTGTCGCCCTGAGCGAGCCGTTTGCCGTATTTTCTAAATTTCGGAGCCAATTTTTTTTTTTTTCCACCTGTCACACGCAGCTGTTTGTGAACACATCCCAGAAACATGTCAATGCAACGTTGTGTTTCAGTGAAAGCTACTCGAGGTTTCTGGGTTGTATACAGTTCGTACTGGAGTTGATAATCGCACCGACTCGAACTTGCCGATATCGGCCGCGTGCGTATCGATATTGTAGTCAGTGGCTGTGCTTGTCTCATCTAACAGTCCTGTGGTACCTCGTGAATTTGTCCGCATGCAGCTCCACGATGAGCCTTGGATCATGTAACAAAATATATATATATATATATATATATATATATATATATATATATATATATATATATATATATATATATATATATATTGTTACGGTTGAGGAAATTCGCAAACCACCATTCAGGTCCCGTAGGTGAGATATCTCTGTAAGTACATGTGTAGTTAGCCCCAAACCCATTGTTTAGAGGGAATAAATGTGATTCATTCGGGCTGCGACCATTTGAGATAGCCGTTTTTCTGTTCTATCTTTATTTTGAACCAACCACGTCGCAACCGCCATCACACAACAACCACCAACCGCAACGCCGCTTCACAACAACGCCAACAGCCACGACCTTTACCTTCACAACGCGCTCCCGCAAACATCGCATCACCGCCATTCCAAACGTCGCCATGGCCATGGACCAGCACTTTAAACCCTCCACCACCTTCGCCTCTCCTGCGGCCATTCCCGCACTGGTTGTGGGCACCGAGCGTCATGCTGTCCTGGCCTCATGCGGGACGCGCGCCGAGCCGCGGGTGCAAATAGCGGCCTTTCCAAGGAGAAGTCGGATCAGGAATGATACACGCCCACTTCTGTTCCGTCCAATTAGCAAGCGCGGGGCGGTTTGGCCCTGCCTCCAGGCGCGTCGGTGTAGAATCGATATATGCAAATTCGAGGATCAGGGGAGACTCACGCCCCTTTTTCTCTGTCCAATGGGTGAGCGTGCCACCCCCAAGCTCGTTCTGATCCAGAAATTTGCATATGGGTTCTCCTGCCGGACGATAAAGCGCTGGGCGAATTTAGGGAGTTGGAGAAAAGGTCGAGGCAGTCAAGTCGGGTCTGGAGAGGAGCAGTCTGTCGGGGTTCGGAGTCTGTCGGGGAGCTGCAGAGAGGGGAAGCCTGAAGCCTGGAGCGTGGTCGAGGTGGTTTGCTGCAGTTGGCTGAGGAGAATTGGGCAGGAGGTCGAATAGCTCGGGTCCAAGGCAAGGAAGACTGCGGTCGGCGACGAGGTCGCAGTGGAGTTGCTCATCGCGGGACCCAAGCAAGCCAGCTATCCTCTTTCCCCAGAGCATCAACAATTCCCCCCTTTTTTCTCCCCGCGCTGAGATAGTGCGAAAAGGGGGCCCTGTTCCCACCCCACTCCAAGCAGTGCCAACGAAACCCGCTAAGGAGCGCGGAGTCGGGGCGCCGCGACATTTGCGGCTCATCACGACACGGGTAGGATCCACCCGGTCTCGTGGCCCACAGGCCCCGTCTGCCCCCTTGTCTTTGAGGGTGGCCCTTTTCTTTTGCTTTTGAGTAAATGTGTTGTCGGCGCCATCTATAAAGTAAAACTAAGTGTTGCTGTGTGCTCGCGTAGTCGGTAGTAGATCTGCATTGTTGTGTTTCTTTTGTAACATCTGCTTTTGGTGCATAATTGTTGTAATTGTATATGTGTGCTCTCCGTGTGCCGCGGAATAAATGTGAATTATGTTGAACTGTTTTCCCGTTTCGCTTCGTCTTTTCTTTAATTGAATCTCCATCTTACTTCACGTAAAGGGTTGGTTAGGGCTTAATACGCCCGGTAATTAATCGGAACCGTCGAGGCCGACGATAACACCGCTCGGTTATCCCGATAGTACGGAACGGGTCGCTTAAGTGGCCCGTGTCCGGAGTCGACCTGCGGCGAGGTGCGATCGCCCGGTCTACCCTTCGCGTGGTTACTTAGGTAGGTCGAATTTGGCGAACAACCCTATCCCATGCGGGGGGCCGATTGGCACGATCGTGGTGAGGCCGAAAGGCCCGCCCGTGACTAGCTCCCGGCGTTAGTCCGAGAGGGTCACGACAGAATTGTCCGTCCGGTGGGCGACGTGCCGCAATTCGAGTTACGTGGCCGTTCGCACGCCGGCGGGCGCGAATTCGCAACTATATATATATATATATATATATATATATATATATATATATATATATATATATATATATATATATATATATATATATATATATATATATATATATATATATATATATATATATATATATATATATATATATATATATATATTTTGTTGCGGTTCTCGGAACCGCATGCATATAACAGATAGTTGTCCCGAGTCGGTTATGCCATGAATATACGTGCAGATAGACCCCTTCCTTTTGTGTAGTGGGAGGACAAGGGAGTGCATTGCGATGGGCTATTAGTTAGTATTATTAAATCGTTTTCCACTTCCCACTCTTCCTCTTTTCACTCCTGAGGTAAATCTTCCTCGCTTGCCCCCTCGCCTCGTTTACCACAGCGTGATGGTCCACGGTGCCTTCTGCCTCCCTTGCCCCTTAAACATGCCCCTGGAAATCACTTAAAACATGTAGAAATTCAAATATTTTTGTCAAAATGGTGGCCATATTGGACATTGGACTAAGTCCAAAATCTAATGGCATGATCCTTGGACCATATCTAATCCCCCCACCAAGTTTCGTCGAAATCCATCGGAATTTTTCTGTAATACTGTTCACAAACAAACAAACAGACAGGGGTGAAAACAGTAACCTCCATCCATCTTCGATGGATGGAGGTTAATAAACCTTTGTTGTGCCACATGTTTTTCCTCGCTTGCTGTAAATAAATAATTATCCTTAGAAATGTTCCCAGCTCACCTTTGTCTTTTCCCTCATTGGTCCACCATGGTTCGAATACAGGTTTAGCCGGGTCTTTATTCCCAACGGTCCGTTCCTTCAAGCCGGTACGTCCTTGGCAGTGTCGCTCGGCTGCATCCGGTTCGGACAAGGCGTACAGAGGGCATGGTTAATTAGGTAGCCCGATTCCAGAGGTGGAGGACCTGAGGTCACGCGGTTGAGTTATTGGCGTCCACGGTCAGTTAAGCGACCCGCCGCATCACGGAATTATCCGTGACCGACAACCTACAATTCCAGCGAGTCTGGTGGGAATCTATGTTGTTTCCCCCACCTAGTGGTCTTCTATTCTCGCCCGACCCTGCCAGCCCGCAATATTATATAAGATATTGTTGTGGTACTGGCGGTCCAGGTTAATTCCACCGACCCAAATTGTGGTAACCGGCGGTTAACACTGCCAGCCTGCATAGCCGAGCGGTTTTTCCTCAGAGATTATAACATGCAGGGAATGTGTGGGGCGCATTACTGGCAGAGCGACAGAGGCACAGATGGATGCACGGGGTTTATACTCGAACCCCACGACAAATACATGGACACAGCAACTTAAAATAAACACGGGAATTTAATGGCTATCAAAATATTTAAAAGGAACAACAATCAGAATATCTTTATGTGAGGTAAATTAATCCTAAATCAAGGTGCCTATACAGACGGGGGTAAACAAAATCAAAGAAAACCCTTCCTTTATTCTGGCACTTAGCTTGGTCAGACAGGATCATTATGGAATGTGGAATCGAGGCGCTTTGTCTTACCCGTGTAGACACACACAAAATGGTGCCAAGCCACCCTCTCACAGCAGGAACATTCGTCAAGCAATTCGTGAGCAGTATTCAACACCAAGGCTCATTGACTGTCGTGCAGCTTCATCTATCGTGCCTGCTGATGCGCTCTTTGCTGAATGGCACCATCCTCTTCGTTGCCATACCCGAGATTTCCGAGGTCCGTCTCTCATGACCCAACCACCAGCCAACGGCCAGCATCTTGCTCACGATGCGAGCCGATTCTCCTCAGCATGAAGATTAGGCCAAAAAAAAAATGTTGCATTGGTGTAACGGGTCACTGAAAAATAGGGTAGGTCGGTCGGGATCTTTTTTCTTTTTTTTTTTTTTTTTTTTCCCCCTAATAAATCCCTCCCAAAATCTCCCCCGGCTCGAGTACCACCCTTTTTGTCGGCGGGTTCTGTCCGAAACACTTCCGGGTTTTTGCGATCGCGATCGCGATCGCAATCAACAAGATACTTAAACGAAAGCAAAACAACAAAAATAGCAATAAAATAGGGTCGGCATAATTTTTCGATAGCAAAAAAACAAAAAAAAAAAACTTAGGGTCGGGCGGGTTACGCCAATGCAACATTTTTTTATTTTTTTTGGCCTTATCATCGTGCCGTCTTCTTCATACGTCGAAGGAAAACCAGCCATAATGCCCTGTTCTTACAGGCCATCTCCGAGCTACGTTCTCTCGACCGCATGCGTTCCTCCTCTGAACTCTGTCTGACATCACCAAACCACCGTTTTCTCCCAGGGTGTGGCTTGCTCGCACCCAGCCTGGGAAGCCGGGGCTTCTCTCATGTTCGGAACTCCTGCCTCACTTCTGATATCACACCCATCAATCAGTCCGAGGGGTGTGACTTTGCCTGCCGTCAATCTTGGAGGCAGGGCTTTTCCCTACTTTGTCATGCAGCTTGGTTGTAATGGTCCATTGCTGGTTTGTAATACAAAAACATCAGGAAAAGTCACAGGGGGGGGGCAATCGCATACTGGGTAACTTGGCCTTCATCCCTATCTAATTTACACCACACGTAACACTTAAACTCAGTTTCCCTACTTACTTGCATTGCAATGTCTCCTTGCACATCCATGGACCAAACACCTCTTTTTCAATCCTAACATGAAATTCCTCCATCGACCCTCACAATCATAATTTATATGTGTATCTTTGTAATATATATATATATATATATATATATATATATATATATTTATTTATTTATTTGTGCATGTATGTATTTATAGAGTACCAGTCAAAAGTTTGGGTACACTTTCTCATTCAAGGGTTTTTTTTTTTTTTTTTAATGATTTTCTACATTGTAGAATAATAGTGAAGACATCAAAACTATGAAATAACACTTGGAATTATGTAGTAACCAAACAAGTATGAAACAAATCAAAGTATATTTTAGATTCTTCAAAGTAGCCACCCTTTTCCTTGATGACAGCTTTGCACACTCTTGGCATTCTCTCAACCAGCTTCATGAGGTAGTCACCTAAAATGCTTTTCATTTAACAGATGCGCCTTGTTAAAAGTTAATTTGAGGAATTGCTTTTCTTCGTAATGCATTTGAGCCAATCAGTTGTGTTGTGACAAGGTAATGTTGGTATACAGTAAATTGCACTATTTGGTGAAGGACTATTTTGTCTACTACCGTAATTCATATTATGGCAAGAACAGCTCAACTCGGCAAAGATAAATGATGGTCCATCATTACTTTAAGTCATGAAGGTCAGTCAATCTGGAAAATTTCAAGAACTTTGAAAGTTTCTTCAAGTGCAGTTGCAAAAACCATCAAGCACTGTGATGAAACTGACTCTCATGAGGACCACCACAGGAAAGGAAGACCCAGAGTTACCTCTACTGCAGAGGATAAGTTTATTAGTTACCCGCCTCAGAAATCACCAATTAACTGCACCTCAGATTGCAGCCCAAGTCAATGCTTCACAGAGTTCAAGTTTCAGACGCATCTCAACATCTACTGTTCAGAGGAGACTGTGAATTCGGCCTTCATGGTCGAATTGCTGCAAAGAAACCACGACTGAAGAAGACCAAGAAGAAGACTTGCTTGGGCCACGAAACGTGAGCAATGGAAATTAGACCGGTGGAAATCTGTCCGTTGGTCTGATGAGTCCACATTTGAGATTTTTGGTTCCAACTGCCATGTCTTTGTGAGATCCAGAGAAGGTGAACGGATGATCTCTGCATGTGTGGTTCACACCATGAAGCATGGAGGAGGAGGTGTAATGGTGTGGGGGTGCTTTTCTGGTGACACTGTTGGAGATTTATTTAGAATTCAAGGCACACTTGAGCAGCATGGCCACCACAGCATTCTGAAACGATATGCCATCCCATCTGGTTTGCGCTTCCTGGGACAATCATTTGTTTTTCAACAGTGGACAATGACCTAAAACAAACCTCCAGGCTATGTCAGGACTATTTGACCAAGAAAGAGAGTGAGTGCTGCATCAGATAACCTGGCCACCACAATCGCCCAACCGAAACTCAATTGAGATGGTTTGGGATGAGTTGTACCGCAAAGTGAAGGAAAGTCAGCCAACAAGTGCTCAGAATATGTGGGAACTCCTTCCAGACTTAGAAAAGCATTCCAGGTGACAACCTCATGAAGCTCATTGAGAGAATGCCAAGAGTGTGCAAAGCTGTCATCAAGGCAAAGGGTGGCTACTTTGAAGAATCTAAAATATATTTTGATTTGTTTCACACTTTCTTGGTTACTACATAACCATGTGTTATTTCATAGTTTTGGTGTCTTCATTTTATTCTACAATGTAGAAAATAGTAAAAATAAAGAATATCCCTTGAATGAGTAGATGTGTCCAAACTTTTGACTGGTACTGTATTGTGTGTGTGTGTGTGTGTGTGTGTGTGTGTGTGTGTGTGTGTGTGTGTGTGTGTGTGTGTGTGTGTGTGTGTGTGTGTGTGTGTGTGTGTGTGTGTGTGTGTGTGTGTGTGTGTGTGTGTGTGTGTGTGTGTGTGTGTGTGTGTGTGTGTGTGTGTGTGTGTGTGTGTGTGTGTGTGTGTGTGTGTATATATATAGTAGACTAGGCGTAAGTCGGCAGCGTCAAAAAGTCCCGAATTTATCTCATGTTAAATCCCTTTGAATAAAGGGTCATCCCTCTCTAAGTCGTCAGATGTTGTCCGTTTCCACGTAATGGAAACTCGAGTAAATTACCACTCCTAACTCGTCAGGCGGAACTGCTGCCTCTTGAGAAGCCTGATTTCATGGAATCGTGATGCTCGCTCATTGGTTTACACCGTCAGTGATAGGCTATTTATAACTGCGTACACACGTTGATCGCACTGCAGGCAGGACAATGGTGACTAACCTTAAGCTTACAACTAAAACCTACCAAGAAAATACGACATTATCCAGTTTTGCGAGGCAAACCCACTGATGAAGAAAACAGCCACAGCTGAGAAGTTGGACATCAAACGGCAGACATTGAACAATATCTTGAAGAATAAGGGCAAGATATTTGGACAAGTGGAGAAGATCCCGAGGCCGGTGGTAAGTGTGAAACGCGTGAAATGTGTGTCCTTTGAAGATGTCTAACGCGCTCATCATCTGGTTTCGACAAATGTCGGCTCAGCCAAATATTCGGTTGGATGGTGAAATGTTCCTGCTGAAGGCACGTAAATTCGCTGCGGACCTCGGGCATGATGGTGCCGAGACCTTGCCGATGCAATGGATAGACAGATTCAAAGTCAGGTGGGGAATTGGCAAGGTCAAGAGGTGCGGCGAATCGGGCAGCGTGGATTCGCCGATACTGTCTGGATGTGATGTGCCGATACTGTCTTTCGGTGGAGGATTGCCCAGACAACATCATGGAATACAATGACCGGTTTTGAGTCCTTTCTCATGCACCAGATGCCCAAGAGTTTGAGGCACTCAAACATAACGGATTACTTCGCGAAGGAGTAAAGGATCAATCGAGCTTCGTGTTGAAGTCCGATCATGGTTTTATATTGGCTTGTTTTGTACATTACCGCACTCACTTACACATTGGCATTGAGTGGTAATCATCACCACGATGACTGTCATGTAATTTGTCACCATACCATCACCGATGGTATATGAGTTGTCTTACAGTTGTTCATTATCTTTACTTTTGATAAACTGATTCATGAATTCCATCTTTGCTTGATCACTTTCCAACTCACCAATGAACCCCCACCTCTGCCCTGAGGATTGTGTTTTCCTTTTGGTACAATAGCCGGCTCTCACACATACATGTCCAGGCCACGCGCGACTTCATCCTTCAGCCCACAGTCATCATGAATGTTCGCATATGCGTAAGTCGTCATTTCTAAGTCGTCACTTTTTTCTCGGTCCCGATGGTGACGACTTATGCCTAGTCTACTGTATGTATATATGTATATATATATATGTGTGTGTATGTATGTGTATGTATATATATATATATATATATATATATATATATATATATATATATATATATATATATATATATATATATATATATATATATATATATATATATATATATATATATATATATATATATATATATATATATATATATATATATATATATATATATATATGATTAGTTATGGTGGCTAGGATTATATTAATGAGTGACCCCTCCCACACTCTAGCCGAAGAAGCTGCATAAAGCAAGTGTCCGTTGTCTTGTGTGTGGCAGCTTAGCTGCCCGTGTAACTATCATTTCTTGGAAGAGTGACTGTCACTGATGCAGTGCCCCTCCACCAGTACACACTGGTACTCATTTCGCTGACCTCAGAATGATGATGGGCTGAGTCAACCCCCTGGTGTATTAATTCAGCGGCCAACGGGGCTTGAACTCGGGACCCTCGGATCCCAAGCAGCCACCCTAACCACTGAGCCAACACCAGGCTTAAAGCAAGTGTGGGATAAATAAATAACATAATGAAGTTGTGATCACATGGCAAGAAGGTGTTAGTCGTATCCTTTAAAAAAAAATTTTGGCCCCACCCCTGAGGGTGGGGTGAAAAGGTCAATTACCAAAAAATGCAATTGTGGGCACATTTTGAAACATTTAAAATTGAACTTTTACAGTATATGTGACATCAACAATGGGGGATACCTGAAATGTGATAGTTTTTATTTATTTATTTCCTTATTTTTGGGATTTGACCACCGGTTCATTCCCCAGGGTGTGGGGACTTGGGGTCGCAGGGGTCAAAGCTGTATTTATTTGACTCAAAATTTAATGTTTCAGTCTTGGTGGAACCTTTTACCATTTTTGAACTTAACTTTAGGTGGGAAGTGTGGGGATTTGCGATGGTGTGCCATCAACTTCGTCTCAGCCTGAATTGGCTAAGGGGTTGTGTCATCGGCGTTGTCCGTCCAGGCGTCTGTCAACTTTTGGTTTCTGTCAATTTCGAGGAGAACACCTTGTCTGATTAAATCCATTTTTGCAGGGTATGTTGGGGTTGAGTGAGGAAGGTTCCTTTCGAAAATGGGCGCGCTGCGATTTTCAATGTGGCCTCCATGGCAGCCATCTTGAAATTGGTTTCTGTCGATTTAGAGAACGCCTTGTCCGATTAAAGCCGTTTTTGTAGGGTGTGTTGGGGCTGGGTAGAGGAAGGTTCCTTTCGATAATCGGTGCAATCCAATATCCAATATGGCGGCTAGAACAGCCATCTTAAATTTGGTTTCCGGACAATAACTTGAACGGCCTCACACATTTATTTTATTATGGCGAGGTATAATGGGGTTGAGTAGAGGAAGGTTCCTTTCGATAATCGGTGCAATCCGATATCCAATATGGCGGCTAGAACAGCCATCTTAAATTTGGTTTCCGGACAATAACTTGAACGGCTTCACACATTGATTTTATTCTGGCGAGGTATAATGGGGTTGAGTAGAGGAAGGTTCCTTTCCAAAATGGGCATGCTGCGATTTTCAATGTGGCCACCATCTCGAAATTGGTTTGCGTCGAGGGGCTGAGGGGTTCCGCCCGCTTTGCAGAGCTATTTTTTTGTTTTTGTGTACCTTCGGCTGTCACAGCTTTGACCTAATTTCCTTGGTGAAATGTGGAAGATCTGAAATGTCCACACATCAACACTGAAATAGGCTGCTGTTAAATAATCCATGTATTGGTTTTCCTTCGTATGTGAAGAATTCCGTTTATCTGTAACGTAACCTGTGAACTACCTGGTCAATTTGTGTTTTTGTGCATAAGTTGCTGGCCAAACAACCACACTTGAAGAGAGCAAGCAGTGTAACCTGGTGTAAAAGATCCTCTAAGAACATCAGACTGCTTGCTACCTGTGGTCAAGGCAGGAATTTAATTTAGCCATGATGCTGGTGAAGGACACCCTTTAACATCCACCAACTAATGCCGGCAGACTGAGCACCAGGCTTGATCTCCATCCGAGGGACAAGCCCATTGATGCCTCGCCCTTCCTGTGAAACACCAGGATGACAGTTTATAGCTGAGCTGAGATTGGAACCCTGGTAAGACCACTCATAGGTGAACAAAATAACATTAAATTTATTTATTTATTTAATTAGTCCTTTTGTAAGGAGGACTTTTGGCCAGGGCCTGTTGAATTTGGAGAGTTTTGAACCCATTTTATAATGAGTCGTACGAAAACTTGACGCACTTTCTTTTTCCTGGCTCACTGGTACCACGAGCCTCAGACCATGTAGAAACAATTCATGCAAATATTTGATCCAAGTGCATTAGGCCTTTGTGTTGCATGTATTTGCTTCGGATAAATCTGTTTACAGCAAATTAATCACTAGGTTTTTTTTTTTTTGTTGTTGTTTTTTGAGAATGATGAAAATATAATGCAGGAGGGGAAATCAGTTGTAGCAAACTGAGGCCTTTGTAGAACACAATATACAATTTTATATATTTATATATATATATATATATATATATATATATATATATATATATATATATATATATATATATATATATATATATATATATATATATATATATATATATACACACACACACAGTAATTGAGGGGCAGTGTAAATTTCTGGATGCTTGTAATGGTTTTTACCTGATCGCTCATGGCCATATTTTGTGGAGGAGCCCTTGCTGTGAATATCCAATTCATACCTGTTCATATTTAAATATAACACCACGCTGTCATGTATTATCAAAGGCACACCTGTGTATTTGAAATGCATGTTAACTTTGCTGACATGATGCATTTAATTTTGTCCTGACCCCCCCCCCCCCTGCCCATGCCATCTTGCATCCGATCTGAAATATTCTCCACTCTGCATTTTGTCCACTGTTGTTTGAGATCCATTTGCTCTATTCTACCATTGAAGCATCTCAGTTCGTCTCTTCCCCACCCCCAGACCACTTAGCTTTTCAAGCAAACAGAGGCAGATGCCTGTGACGTCAGACTAATGAAGTGTTTTTGTGTCCTTGTTGCTTCTGAAACTCGACAGAAGAGCAAACGGTGGCGACGCGCGCTCCTTCGAATGTGAGAGGATATAAGTGAGTTTGAGTTTTTTATTTACCTGTCATGCGTCTGAGCTTCAAGGACGTGTCTTTTGAACGGTGTGACCCATTTGTAGTAAAGACATTCTGTGCCTGAATGGTGTAGTAAAAAGAAAAACCATTTGATGAAAAGTGGCTATTTTGATGGAAATTGTGCGCGATGCCTTGTTTGCATTATGTCTCATTGGCGTTGGTGTGCTCCTTTCTGCAAAGGTGAACGGCTCTTCAGGAGCGTTTGGCTTTGAGGTAAGAGCACAGTTGTGTCGTCTCGTTAATTTATTTATTTGTATTATTTCAATGTGCCCTCTTGCACCATGTTCTGATCGTTCGTGCACGAACAAGCTTCAGAGATAGGATTATGGACCCGTCGAACTTTTCATTCGTTCTTGCCTTTTAGATTTCATCCGAGAGTTTTTCGGAAGCATATTTGAAAGCGGATTGTTTATACAGCCAAAACCTCTTTGTGCACTCTGCAGCCATTGCTGGAATTTTTGGCATGCTTTGCAAGCTGCCAGCGGGGCTGTCCACCATTCGTCGCTGTGGTTCTTATCGGCATCGACCAATTTCTGCTTAATGCTCCCCATTACCGATGAGCTGCTTACTTCGCTGCTTGGGAGTGACAAACCGGCAAAACTTTTCATTTCGACTAAAGTTGTTGTTGAATTTATTCGTTCTGTGTTTTCGAGGCTGTGGAATGGAAATCGAGGCTGTGGAAGAGCGAGGAGAAAGATGGTATAAATGCAACTCGACAGTGAAGCAGCTGGTTGATGTAAGTGGAGTGGAGTGAACTGGAGCTGCAAGTAAGAGTGTTGGGTTCAAGTAAGGTTAATGGTGGTGTAAAATATTGTGTGTAGGAATGGTCAGGGTGACCTGAGATGGCACACCACTGTTCTGAAGCCCTGGAGGGAAGAGTGGCATTCGATAGCCTCAGGGAGGCAGTTTCACAAACTGGTTAAGAGGAACAAAAGAGCAGAGGTGGTGCAGTCTGTGGATTTTAAGTTTAACCAGGAGGGGATTGCTGGAGGAATGTGCGTCGTGGAAGAGCTATCGAGAATCCGAGCAGAGAAGGCAAGACTGGAAGGAGAGGCAGTTAAATATAAAGGCCACTAACCTGTTTGCACCATGGCAGCAACGGGCCTTGTGCCTTTTCCTTATTGTGGGATCTGCCAGTAATTGTTGAGAGCTTTCGATTATTCAGAAATGAGAGGCATTTGCGAAGTCGGTGCATCACCCCAGACTGTACGATCAGTATTCTATTGAATTATGGACCAATACAGGCCTCGTGCTGTGAGTCGTTCCGATTTGGCAAAAAAACAGAATGATTGAACATCGTGCTCAGTCTGCGGTGGCTTTGGGGATCATCTTTTCTATATGGTCGACAGGGGAGGTTGCGGTTGTTGGTGAGACAGAACCTCTTCCAGTGACTGATCGTGGAAACGGATGGTTGGGTTTGCTCGACTATCCTTCCTGAGCGACAGGGTGAGATATTTGCCAGGATTGAACGACGTGTTGCATTTCTTAGACGAGCATCTAATCAATTCCAGGTCGGCAGAGAGCGAAGCAGCTGTTGTCTCCTTGCCGGTGGGATAGAGTATGACGTACCGTGGAGTTGGCTCGACATAAACGAATACTACAGTTTTTCCAGAGTATTAGCGAAGTCATTTATCTGTACTGCATTACGAACAAGGCTTGGGTTCAAAATCGGAAGAGGAGAGGATTGCATTGATATTTGCAGAACGCTCTTAGAAATACCTATTTACAGTTTTTACAAATACCAAGCGTGGTGCAAATTTATGTTGCCATCATCTGAGTTGGGTGGTACCTGCTGAAAGTGAGTTCCATTTATGACTCAACCTTTTGACTTCTTCTTCTTCTAGGTAAAAAGGTACCTTTTCTCAGTATACATATGCAGACGATAAGGAAAGGCAAACGGACAGCTGGTGTATTGGGGTTAGCCTAATGTGCCACAGATTGGCCATGGGAATTCATCGTCGTGTGCGAACAGGTAAAAGGTCAGCGTGATTTACTGTGTCTTTTGGGGGTTTTTTGCCTCCAAATTATTGCATGGTTTGTATAAATTATTGCGGTTTGTTTTGAGAGGAGCTGGTGCAGCAACTGCGAGTGTAATTTGAGATTCTTCTTGGCATATGGAGCACATTGAGCATCTGCCAAGGATAATTTATGCTAACTTTGTTGCAGCTGTGTTGCCTGTCGTTGCTTCGGTTGTACTAATTTATTTATTTTTCAAATAATCGAGCCTTGGATCTTGCATGGACGTGGCTTAGAGGAGGTATCAAATGGGGTCACGCCATGGAGGCTTGCTTTGCCAGCCCCATCCATCCATTCATCCATCCAATGGGACCATACTCTGTGCAGAGCATTGGTGCTGCCTAAGCAGTCTTTTTTGGCTCTTGCGTACAGTCCGACACAGGATACCAGCAAGCTGGCACTCATTTTGGCAACCTTGGAAGGATGACAGGCAGAGTCAACCCCACCTGGTATTGATTCAACAGCCGAGTGGGATTTGAACTCAGGATCCGTGGTTCTTGAATTTCATTCGGGAGGAAGTTTTGCACTGTCGCTTGGATGCTCCTGCCCGGTGATTGTTGCGTGATGCCAATGCAGCAGCGTGGATGTTTGTGAGCTTAGTGGTAATCGACAAAATGTGCGTTTCCAATGAAGTTGCAAAAGACGCGTGGAACATTTTTTTTTTTATTTTTTTTATTTTATTTTTGTATTATTATTATTATTTTGTTCACGTGGCGTACTCTCGTGTGTGACTTGCATCTGAGTTCAGAATTTGGAAAAGACAAAGGTGCTTTTTTGCTGGCATCTTCTGCCCAGCGTATGCTTCCGTTGTTCTTTACTGACGTGCAAGAAACGTTTTTCTCATCGGAGGATGGAGAGCGATATAAATTTGTGTAAAATTACTTTCCTGCACACTTGCAGTACAAATTGCTTTCTTTCAACATGGTTGCCCAGCAGTTATAAACCAGATAACTGCGATCTCCGAGGGTAGTTCTCCCTCAGCACCCGCGATCCAATGATGGCCGCACTATGTTTGGACCGTCATGACCTTGACTTTCAGCATTTCAGGTGAAATTGTAAATTAAGTAAATGTGTCCCATCTACAATCTATCCATGAAACTAGACATCATCAAAATCAGGGAATTGTTCAGTTGTGATTGAAAAGGTGTTTTTAGTTGGAGGTCACGATTTAAAAACAGTAGGTCAAGTGCACAACTTCAGTGCAGGTACACTGTTGTGATGCAAGAACATGTTGGAAGGCCGAGCGGTCTTTGAGATTCTGCCTTGTCAAAATTTAACAATGACAAATGTTTTTTTTTTTCAGACGGTCATTTGAACTTGACCTTTAACCCGGAGGGGTATGATGTAAATTAAGCTTCAGTGCACCTTGCTCTCGGCCTCTGTTCATTGCACGGCCTGCGAGCCACTGACGGCCCCTGGTGGCCGATAATGCACAAATATGAAAAAAATCCCGTCATGATCCGCCCGCCATAATTGTTATCAAATTGATCCGATGCTTTCGAATGAGTGTTCCAACACGAAGCATTGAAGGAACATCAGGAGATGGCAGTATACAAACAATGATGCTTGTTTGTCCAGTTACCCACAACTAATAAGAGTCCGTGGGGATGGGGCCTAATAGCAGCCATTAAAGTCCTGTAGGTGGTGTGGTAGCTCTCACACCGATGTCTTGTCGGCAAAAGTGACCCCCTTCTCAAAAATAGTGAAGATCACTGCTCTCAGCTATCTCGGGAGGGTAATTTTGTCTGGATTGGACAAACCTTAGTCGAGTTGTTTAAAAAGTAGGTCAAGACCTTAATTAAGTCATGCTCAAATAATTTTCAACCCCGCATCCCTTTTATCCCCATTATTGATGTAAACATTTCAAGCCTGGTGTTGGTTTAGTGGTTAGGGTAGCTGGCTTGAGATTCTAGGGTCCTGAGTTCCAGCCCCGTTGTCCACTGAATTAACATCAGGGGGTTGACTCAGCCTGTCTTCCTTCTGAGGTCGACAAAATGAGTACCAGTGTACTGGTCCCGGTGTATGCCCCGATTTCGAATAGGTTTACCATATCCCTGTGTGTCGTAAGGGGCGACCATGGTTGGCGTCAGGAAGGGTGTCCGACCATAAAACATTGCCTCAAGAAGGGAACCATGATTGCATGGAGCCCGCAAAAAAGCTTACCCTCCCCCAAAAACAAACAAACAAACAAACAAACAAACAAACAAACAAACAGAAAAACCCACCTCGTTCATCATGACCCCCCAAAATAAAAGGATACCATTTTCTTTTTTTCTCTCGAGGTTTGTGCATGAAGCACTGATGTGTTCAAGTGTAAATAACATCATGGAGATGAATATATCATGAATGCATTCATTGTGACCACCGACTTGCGTATGCACTCCGTCGTGCCAGTCGATGGATGGAATCATTCGCTCATCTGTGACGCAAGCCCTCTTCAATTTGATTGCACAATTCCATGACTTTTATGCTCGGCTCCATGAGTTTTGTTTCCTTTCCTTTTGAAGATTTGTCTCTTGAAATGTCCCGTTGGAAATATAATCGCAGGAATTCAAGTCGGGGCTGAGAGCGGGTCGTATCGTCCCACGTTGGTGTCTGTCTGGAAACTTGAAAGAAATGTCACAGTCTTCAAAACCTTAATAGAGAAAGTCAAGGACGACTCTCCCAGTATGAGGAGTTGTCGTGCCCTATCCTGTACAAGAACCATCGCGTGCTGCTGTCTCGATCCTTGTTGCAAAACTCGGTTAACAGGCGTAGTGAGATCCCTGGCCAAATTAACTGTTCCTTCTTTTAATATGAACTTGTCCAATGAATATTGCTTTACTGTATGTTCAAAATTCTTCTGACAAACTTTCCTCCCCTCCCCTCCCCTCCCCAACATTGTCTTTATCTATGATGTGATATGATGTATGCTGCTGCAATATGAATTGAAACACCTCCTGTATTTGACCAATCACATCCTTGCCATCTTACCAATCGATAATCCATTGGCCATGTTGCTAGCACAGGCATGGTGTCGAGGTCTTTCACCGTCACATGATTACACACCAAGACTGTTTGTTTCCTTGTCGTACTCCCCAAAGGACTGTGTACATCATTGGGCAATGACCTGTTCACACAGCATTGGTGGTTTTGTGCGCCATTCAAAATTCCTCAGCTCTGACGGCATTGGCCTCTCAAATTTGTTTTTGATTATGGAGCTAATATGTCGGGGTCCGTTGGAATAGGTTTGGGGGGGGGGGTCAGTTGCGGTTGGGGGTATTCACTCTCGTGAGCAGTTTTCATTTGAACCAATTGAAAAACGTGTAAACATTCTCAAATGAATCACGTTCTAGTAACCCAGTATCTCCTTTGTCAACATTTTTAACTGTCCCAATTATTCCCACCTTGTGGGGATGGGTTTGGAGAGAGGGGTTGTGGTGGAGGGCGTGGGAACGGTTCCATCCTGTCAACATCTTTCTGGAACCAGCTTACTCAACCTGATGTTCGACTGGGGAAGGAAATTTGTGATTTGTTCAGGGTGCCGTTGATAATCGCCTACTCGTTGTGAAAGGCACTACGAGATCTTTAGCGACCACCGATAACCAGTGCAGAGAGACGGATCCTCGAGCTTGACTTCCTTCTGAGGGACGCCGTGCACATCAATGCACGTGAAACACCAGGAAGACAGTTTACAGCTCTGTTGTTGAGATTCGAACCAAAGGCGAGTGCGCTCACCACCTAGCTGCCCTGCCATCCGTTGTTTGCAACGCAAGTATATGTTGTGGTTTCTGAAGGGACCACTTATTATTTCTTCAGTGCTCTGCTTTCACTATTTTCCCATATACTGATTCCGTTCCTGTGGGGGCATCGTTCCTGTGGTGGCATGAAGTCGTGATGTTCGTGCTGGTCTCTTGGTCGAACATTTCCTGAGTTCAGTTGAAAAACAAAAACGTACAAATGAACCAACTTTGTGATGCATATTGGTCATAAACTGGGGAGACTTTCTCGAGTCGAGACCCAAATGGTGACTACGCTTCTTCGGTTGTGCTTGTATCCATCTTTCAATCCAGTGTTGGAGTGGACATACTGCATTCTGCTTTCATGGCTTTGTTTGCAAGTATCCTTCATATGTTGGATCATATTAAACAGCATGAAAATGTCCCAGGCAAGAGTTTTGAGATTATTATTATTTTTATATTTTTATTATTATTTTGTGCAGTTGCCTTTTGCTTCAATATGGCAGGGCCTCCTGCATGGCAATAAAATTTTCAGAGCGTTGCTTTGGTCGTGGGAACACTTTCGTCCATTTGCTTTCTCACATATGGATGTCGCGACAAGAATCAAAGGCAACAAGGAACTTTTCCTTATTCGGTTCGTGAAAGCGTTTTGCTAGTTTGTTTAAGGGCCAGACTTTGATCGTTCTGGAAAGCAATTCTGCTTCCTTGGTAATATGGAAAGGCCTTCCCATGCCATGGGACATTGATGGCAAGAGGTCTTGCGTGTTCTAAAATGCCTACGAAAGATTAACTAGCAATGTGTTCGGTGCATTTGACATTGTTGCAGTGTTGACATTCTGAATTTTGTCCTCCACGACTCCTGAGTTGACTCGTGAAAGGGGAGGGTTGTTGTCGTCATAGTGTCTTTTTGGTTATCCTCTGTTGGAATGTGTCAATATATTTGTGAAAAATCCACATTGCAGGTTGTCTCTGCCTGTTGCTCATTGAAATGTGAATTTATATTTTAAGATTTTGTTTATCAAACTGGTAGCTAATAATTGTGGTTTTTTATATGAAACTTTTCCTAAATTGTGAAGAGGCACTTTATTCATTTTTTTAAATTTTATTTTATTTTAATTTTTTATTACCTCCACCACTGAAGATGGATAGAGGTTATTATTTCATTTACGTTTGTCTGTCTGACTTCTAGCAGGATATCTCAAAAAGTTGTGAACGGATTCAGACAAAACTTGGTGGATAAGTTAGGTTAGGTGACCAGAACAAGCCAATTCGATTTTGGTTCAGGTCCGGATCCAAATTTGGCTTATTGGTTGGATACAAAACGTAAACTGTTCAACCTGGCAGAGGTACGTGCTCTACCGAGTGACGTTCTCATTTTATATATTTTCCACTTGGAAGATGTACGAAAAGGATTTGGATATGAAGCAAAATTTGCAGCATTTTGTTAACAGTTTTATTTCTGGATTGACAGGTTGCTGACCCTTCAGCTGTATCGTTGGAGCTTTCTCGTTCAAGCCTAGTCTTGGAATGCCTTTTTAAAATCTATTTTTTGTTGTTGTGCTTCACATTCCAAAGTGCTGCAGGCTACGTTTGGTCCGATGGGAAAATGCAGGTCATATTGTACAGCTCATTTTATATCCAAGGTACAGATTGAAGGTTTTCCTGTGTCATTGATTGTCTTCAATAGCGCATGTTACAATGGTTTTTGGAGGTCACTTGTTTTATACTCTGCTTTTATATTTTCACTTGCTTCACAATTTTTTTTTTGTATGTCTTTTTACTCATTTTGTTGTTGAGTGGTACATTCTCAGAACAATCGGTGGTGGTTATTCGATCTAATCAGTTTCTTTCAACATACATATATATATATATATATATATATATATATATATATATATATATATATATATATATATATATATATATATATATATATATATATATATATATATATATATATATATATATATATATATATATGTTGCGAATTCGCGCCCGCCGGCGTGCGGACTGCCGCGTCGCCCACCGGATGGACAATTCAGTCGTGACCCTCTCGGAACAACGCCGGGAGCGAGTCACGGGTGGGGATTTAACCCCACCACGACCGTGCCAATTGCCCACCCGCGCAAGATAGGGTTTCTCGCCAAATTCGATCTACCCAAGTACCTGCGCGGATGGTCGACTGGGCGATCGTACCATGCCACAGGCCGACTCCGGACACAATCCGCTTAAGCGGTCCGTTTCGTGCTACAGTGATAACCGAGCGGTGTTATCGTTGGCCTCGACGGTTCCGATTAATTACCGGGCGTATTAAGCCCACTATGAACCCTTTACGTGAAGCAGGATGGAGGGTCAATAAAAGAGGAAAAGAGAGAAGCAGAGTGGGCACAGTTCAACAAGCAAGCATTTTATTCACATGCACACACAGACAAGCACGTAAAGCACGTATTTACAGCAATACACAATCAAAATGCACATATAGTAACCAGAACAATAAAAGCAACGATGCAGAGCTACACCCAAATACGCGTACACACGGCAACACTTAAACGGTTCGTCTTTAGCCAGACTGGCGCCACCCACGGACATTCACACCAAAACCCAAAAGAAAAGAAAGAAAGAAAGTCGCGACTTCCCTTTTGTCTCTGGTGAGTCCCTCTCCCACGACCGTCAGCGTGGTCGCACCTGGCCCCGACCTCTCTCCGGCACTCCCTGTCCGGACGCACAGGTCCACCTCGCAACGGGCGCTGCCGCGTCTCCCGTCCATGCCTTTGTGACAGGCCCGCTCGCCAAGGCGCAGGACCTCTCTCTGATGACCAACCAACCAAACCACCAGCCAAGATGAAGAGGAAGAAGAAGCGTGAGAGGGAGCCTTTTAGGAAATCTTTTTGGGAGCCTCTCGGGGAGCTTTTTTGCGCCTGCCCGTGTCCGTCTTTTATTGCGCGGGACTCCGCCCTTCCGCCCCGCCCCGTTTTCGGCCCCGCCTCCCTTCGAGCTTCTTGGAGAAGCTTCCCGAAGGGGGCGTGCCCTCACGCTTTCCCTCCACCCCGCTCTGTCCGGGGGCTGAGGGAGTTAGTTTTTTGGCTAGGAGCCAGGGAATTATTCCCCCAAAAAGAGGCCCCACCTTCACATGACCTCTGACCTTTGACCTACATCGCCCCTCCTCCCACTCCAAGCGCGGGGAAGTCGACGGAAGAAACAGGCGGGAAAAGCCCACCGCGCGTCCTTGTTGGTTTTTGTTTGCTCCTCCGCGGAGATCGTAACCGCACTGAGCCTGTTGAATGGCAAGTGGCGAAGATGTGGTAGCGTAGATGGTGGAGGTGCCGTGGTTGCAGTGTGGTTGGTGCTGTGATGGGGATGGCGTGGTTGTTGAAATGTTGTGTTTGAAATAAAAGATAGAAAAAGAAAAACGACTGACTCAAAGCGTCGCAGCCCGGATGAATCGCATAAATTCTCTCGACAACGGGTTAGGGCTAACTACACATGCACCTATCAAGATATCTCGCCTACCTGCCCTTTATGGTGCAATGCGAATTTCCACAGCCGTAACAATATATATATATATATATATATATATATATATATATATATATATATATATATATATATATATATATATATATATATATATATATATATAATATTCCTGCCACAAACTGTCATTTGACTGCGGCACATGAGCTTGTATGTCCTGCAGTCGGCCATTGATTACTTCTTCCGGTGTCATTGCATGCTTTGTGTGGTATGCTGCTTTGTCATGCACTCCAAGCCTGATGTAGTTTCCAAACACCAAGACCATTTTAATGCCACGCAAGAGCTGCCTCTTTCTTTATTGCTGCACAGCCAGAATTGGCAGGAAGGCCTTGGTCTTTTGCTGATAATTTTAAGGGGAGTTTTGAGTGTTCCTTGACAGAGTGCCTTCATGGCCACCATGTTCACGTCCCATGATTGCTGTGCCCTTTCTTGGGTTCGATGATGGCGAATAGTTTGGAAACTCGCAATTTATTCCGTTTGTGTCGAGCGTTCCCTGTGTTGGTGTGGGCAGTGATTTCATTTTTATTTACCTATTTTTATTTTTTTGTCGGTCAAGCTTTGTAATCGAGGTTCAATACAGTTGCTTGGGGGTGCACATACAACACCCGCTTGATATTGACCGATAACTTGATCGGAGCACGTTCTCTTCCTCCTTTGTCCTGCCAGTCATTGTTCAATCACATTGACTCTGCCCAAAGGTATTTGCAGTAATCATCATCATCAACATCATAATAATAATAATAATCCATTTTCCGCACATGCATTTCCAGATGAAATTGCCCATTGTGTGAAGTTGCTTTCATTCCCGTAATTTTTACAGCGGCGTTGTGCTGCGTTTTCCTCAGGCCAACTGTCATGCAAGCTGTTGACGAATAGGGCATCACTGCCTATTATTTATACACTAAGCAGCACCAACTGTTACTTTTTTTTTTTTTTTTTTTTTTTTTTTTTTTTTTCCTTTTCTTTTCTTCTCTCTTTCTTTTGTTAAAGCGGTTGAAATATTGATGGCACATTTCTGGAAGTGAGTAGACTAATGTTCTGTTGGCTGGTTCCGCTCATTATGCTTTACAGCTGGAGTTTTCATTCAGTTTGTGTTCCTGTTTGTATTTATTTATTTTTGCTTGAGGCCATCTTGTCAGGTTGGAGCTTATTTTGGCACCAGGGTTACATTTGTGATTAATTTTCCTCCATTGTCTCACCGAAACCATCCTGATGTTTCTGGAAAATGTAGGAATAGGATTGAATGCAGTTCTTGATGTGAATGAACCGTTTCCTGGAGTACAATGGCCTCGATTTAGATTGCGTGGAACAGAAATGGACCATGTTGATGGAGGCCTTCATCCTGCAGTGGACGAAATAGACCGATCGAGTCGAGCATCTCTTGAGACTTGTCTGTACGTGTATCGGTGATGGTGGTGGTTTTTAGTTTATTTCTTTTTAAAACAACTTTTGAAAGTGTTATTTGTGCAGAATATTGATTACATGAGGACGTGTGCATAACAAATACCATTTGAACTCTTTGGTTGTCTCGTCTCTTGTACAGTCGCTGCAGGTAAAGCATTTTGCCAATGGTGGATGTTTTTTTATTTATTTTATTTTGCACTGATTTTAGATGCATGAAGATGTCCCTGCAAAGGGTTTGAATGTTACTGATCATTAGGAAGTCCTCCCCCTCACCCCCTCCCCTCCCTACCTCCCATTGGGATGGACCCTTGAGGCCTGGCCTTATTCTGGTGATTGTTGGTACTGTGGTGATCATGTTAATTTCTATCTAATGAGCAATGTTCCATTTATTTTGCTCACTTGCTCACTTGTTCACTGAAAGATCTCTCAGCATTTGCTTTCTCTTGCATTTCCATTTTCTTCACGGGAGAGCTCGGAGGTAGCAAGCATACTTGTTGTTTTGAGCTTTTTGTCCTGGGTTTGATGGACCTGATTGGTCATTTGATGACTGGCCAGACTCTCATCCTCAAGCTTCACAGGCAGCACGTTGCATCAGAGAATTTGCCTCCTTTTGGAGTTTTACGTGAGGCGTCTCATCTGCCCGCATCTGCTGATGGATTCAAAAGATCATCTTTCCTTTTCATTTTAAAATTATTATTTTCTCCTAAAATAGGCCATTGTATACCGGTACCTGAGTGACATTATTAGTTGCTCCCCTAACCTTTTACATGTTGCGACAGAGCGGTGACCTTTCAGGGTTGGTGCTCGTCCACACACACTGCTTCACGAAAGCCAGGTTTTGATCAGATCAAGGTCACGAATGAGGATGACTGTGATGATTATGCCGATGACATCCACCAAGCTCAGCCTTGGGCTCTTATTGATTGATTTCCTCCACTTTTCTGCTGAATGGTCCAATTGAATTTAATCGGTTGTATGTCTGGGTTCAAGTTTGTTTTTGATTCTCATTGATTTAAGGTGAAAGCGATGAGAGCGGAGTTGTACCTGTTGGTATTGTAAATTGTAGTCACGAGTCTGTTACATTTAGCTTTGCTCATTTGTGGTTTCTTGAAAAGCAGAAATTTTGCCCCCCCCCCACCTTCCTCTAACCTGATGTCCCATGCTCTACCATTTTTTTTTTTCAAGTTAGTTTTTTTACTTACGAAATCGAAAGATTTCGTCAGTATATTGATGACTTCCGTAATCTGTTTGTGTGTTTGTGTTTGTACGGAACGATAACTCGAACGGAAGAAGCTACCAATGTCAAATTACACCATGTGATTCAGGAGGGTGATGGTGAGTGCTGATTAGATTTTGGTCAAAATCGGTCAAAGGTCAAAAATTCAGTTTTTTTTTTTTATGGTTTGGTACAGAATAATCATCGAAACTTCTGGTTTGTGTCGCTACTTCTCTTGAGACAGCTTTTATTAGACAAGGTCAGAGGTCAAGTTGACTATTTCGTAAGTACCAGTCTATGACTGCTTGTTTTTATAATTAATGAGCCTGAGCAAAGTTAGTTGGCTCCGCGTGGTTTAAATTCCTGCTACGTGAAACGCTGCAACCCATGCCTGCAGAAAACGGATTAAAGAAAAAAAAAAAATGTATCTTTTTGGAATGTTGGCCACATTTTCCATCCAATCATGCATCTTTTACCATTGCACACATTTTTATTTCACGAACTTGGTTGTGGGATGGCTTTGAAGGCCAAAAATTACAAGTTGATCAGTTTTTCCATATTGTTGGGAAAGGAGGTGCACAGAGCACGCCACACAAGTACATCGACACTTGCCAATAGAGATGGTTCGAGGCCAAATATTCTGAGCCTGAACCGGGAAAAGGTAGGAATCCCAAATCTATTTCCTGGGAAGAAATGCGAGCTTCGGCTCTTTGTTTGAAAGCTTTTCTCATCTCTAAGTCGAGCGAATTATGCTTGAACCATCTCTAATCTCCATCGTACGTGCCGTGTCAGCGGTGTGTGGCGGAATTGCTGCTGGTGTGACACAATTGACAACATGGAAGGTAATGAGCACTAAAATATCCTGAACTTCGTGTTGACCGGAACTTTGAGATTGTCCTTTTTCATCTCGCTCGCGCAAGGGCCTCTGCTGACATTCCACTACTTGGTCAAGGATGGTTGTGGACGCCTATAACCTGTTATCAAAATTTTTTTTTAATAACCAGGACTATCAAGGCCCATAAAAGTATGTGTTGAAGATGGAGGACGTTGGTGTTCTGTTGCATGGATTACAAGACTGGAGAAACATGGACAAACGGTCACGCAGTAAATGGGACTTGGACCTGGCTTCCCACTGTGCACTACTTGTGTAATAGTTGAACTCGTCACAGTGAGCTGTTGCCTGATTGCGATGCAAAGTGTTCAGCATTAATTGATTTTAAAGTCTCCATAACATTTGCATCCTGTCTGGTCCTTCTCCATCAGCTCTTATAATGCAGCTCCTTCTTTGCTGTCCATTGTTGTATTGCATGCGGAATTTTTCTTCCAATCCCTCGGATTCGATGTCGGCAAATTTTCCCCTCGTCAAATGCTCCCGTTGGAATTCTGCGTTTCTGCAAAATTGTCCCAATTAGTGAAAAAAGTCATTTGATATCACTAATGTTTATCTTATCCTCACACGCAAGATTGTCTTGTCCTCACATGGCACATTCGGTACTGTACTTTGGGCAATTTCTCGTGCACTCGCAGAGCCTGTGCTTTGATATCCCTTATAACCCTCTCCTTGTGTGATGTTTAACTCTGCTCTTGCCTGCCACTCAGCACATTTCTCTGATTTCCTGATCTCCAATGCCTGGTAGTTTTGTGTATTTTTATTTATTTATTTTTTTTAATCTTGCAAATGACTTTCACCACTATGTCATTAATTTGTATTATTCCAAGATGTTTACATTCCATTTGCTTCCATCGTCTGGGCTTCTTTTGAGTTGTAGCTGAAAGTAAATTTTGTTTTTTTCTTGTTTGTTATGCAGCTGTGGCTGCTGGAAGCGTGGCTGTGCCGCTGATGCAGTGCTCCTGTTACCAGGAAGCTAGCACTCATTTTTGAATGGCCGAGTCAACCCACCTGGTGTTATTTCAACGACCCAACAGGGACTAAAACTCAAAACCCGAAGATCTTAAGTCGGCCACCTTAACCGTTCAGCCAACACCAGGCTTTACGTTTGAATTTAAATGTTGCAAACATGCTGCAGAAAACTAATTTAGCAGCACTACCCTTTGCTTTTTTTATTTATTTTTTCTGCCGCTTAGCAGCATCGAGCCTGCCGAATCCAAAGTTACTTCCAAGTCGTCCATCTATTCCGTTCAACCCGGTCGAAAGTAGACTTTTGTCGAAGCTCTTGCCATTCCAGCTGATGTCGTGCGTTCTGGTGTGTGGTGCATCCTGCCAAACGATCACATGATTGTTGTTGATCTCGAGCCCCCCCGACCCCCCCATCCTATCGCGTTCCATTCCACGTCATCACTCATCCTCGGCACGTATATCCACAAAGTGTTGCATACGTTGTACGCTCTTACAAGCACACATGAAACTTCGGTACAAAGATAAGTTTATTCGTTCTGGTGAATATATTCAGATCCAGTGCTCATCTTTTTGATTGAATCAAGATGCTTCAAATTTAACAAATCGATACAATTGTCGTTGGAAATGCTGTATTTTGTTTCTCGGCTCAGACGAAGACAATTGTGAAGGATGCTTATTATTTAACTGTCATCAGCTTTTTTGTTGGGGCGGGGGGAATGAGTGGCATTTGTTTTTAACGAGTGGTAAACTTGTTTGAAAACTTGCATCTTCTTGAGTGTTTGCTTCATTTCAACATTTGAGCTCCACTGAAATTGATGGGACGATGAGATACTCAATTGACACAGTTCTTCCTCCACCTGTCCGCTTTGCGTGACGTACGGGGTTTTTGCTAGTTCTGAGTTTGGATATGGCTGTTTGTGAGATTGAGTTTCTGGATCCCACACCACATTCCAGGATGCATTGAATGGTTAAGAGTTTGGTCAGTTGTTGAGACAAAAGCACACGGTCTGCTATTCGTCTTCTTCAGACATCTTGACTTGCGGGGGTAAATCCAATGACCAACACTTTGTGAAACTTAAGTAAATTGGTGGTATCGAGCTGAAAATTTTTTTTCACCTTCGTCACCTTCATGCAAGCTTTAATTGCCCCACCTGCTGTTTCCACCCTCTCCTGCTTCAGTTCCCCAGGTAAACACGTTTGTGCGAAACTTTGCTGTAAAGTTCTGACGTTGTTGTTGTGTCTGTGTGTGTAATATATATATATATATATATATATATATATATATATATATATATATATATATATATATATATATATATATATATATATATATATATATATATATATATATCTATCGTATCATTCCCAACAATGTCCAAGTTATTCACCCATTTTTCACTCTTCATTCATTCTCGTTTCCCACGTTTGGAACACCCTTCCTGATTCAACTCCATCATTCCTCTTCCCCACAGACTTTCAGCGTTTTCACTCACCGGGACCTCGTGTGATATTGTGTGCACCTCCGGGTAATCTTTCATTAGTTCCTTTCGACTTCAGTTTTCTTTGTCAGTTTATCCATAAAACCGACTTTTGTCTTTCACTCGACGAATAATCTAGATCTTCTTCTTCTTCTTCTTCTTCTTTCGGCTGCTCCCGTTAGGGGTCGCCACAGTGGATCATCCGCATAATGACTTGGCACAGGTTTTACGCCGGATGCCCTTCCTGACGCAACCCTGGTCACCTCTTACGACACCGATATGGTACACCTGTTTTAACCGGGGCATACACTGGGCCCAGTACACTGGTACTCGCTTTGCTGACATCGGAAGGATGACAGGCTGTCAACCTCCTGGTGTGTATTAATTCAAGTGGCCAACGGGGCTTGAACTCAGGACCTCTTGGATCCCAAGCCGCTACCCTAACCACTACGCCAACACCGGGCTTTTGACGAATAACTTAGAAATTCCGTTTAATAATAGATTTAGGATCCATTGTTTGGTGTTCTACCACGTGTCTTTCTGGCGATCGATCTATCTCCAAGTTCTTGCCTATCAAAATTTATTCCATTGCTCCAGACGATGTGCTGTCCATCACACACTGTTCCACAGTGGACTCACCAAGCCTGGTGTTGCCTTATTGGTTCGGGTGACTGGCTTGGGATCCTATGGTCCTGAGTTTGAGCCCCGTTGGCTGCTGAATTAACGCCAGGTGGGGTCGACTCAGCCTGTCATCCTTCCGAGGTTGGCGAAATATGTACCAGTGTACTGGTGGAGGGGCACAGCATCAGCGGCACAGCCACGCTCCAGGAAATGATGGCAACAACCAAAGCAAACGTACACAAGAACAGAGCGGATTCACTTGTCTCCATCGGACTCGCTTACCCATGAGGCGACAGCACCATGTTGTTTGCTCGCTGGGAGTAAAATGTACGGTACTTCCCAATTTCTCATCTGACATCTGAGGTCCAACCAAACCTTCTGCTTCACTGCACAGTTTCCCCACCACTTTTGTGGGATGATTATTTTCGTCATTCTTGCCAGATGAAAGCAGGTCCACGACTAACTCGTGCCGACGCCATCCTTTCTCATAATTTTGACAATTATTTTTTTAGCCAGTTGTTTTGCTCTAAGATTGTTGGTTTCAAGGTGTCCGTTTTGGGTTATTTCGGCCAAATTCTGGAACATCTTGCATCAGTGGTTTAGCTTTGTGTTGTTTATTATTTATTATTGGAGAATCCCCTTGGTTTATAACTTAATATTTGTAGCTATTCGTCGGCACACCTGAGATTCCCATCGTGCCTCCAGTAAGGAATGATTTACGGATGGACGGGGAACGTTGAGGTTAAAGGTTGTTCTGTGCTGTTCCCGGTTTCGCCACACCCTGCCATTGCACCATGTTTGAAGGCTTGGCTATAAACACATCCTGATTCCCTATTGTTTTTTTGTATCCTATTTTTAGCATGTGCAATACCAAAAGGGTGTAGAGTGAGACAGGGCTTTGTGCAGGGTTCGCTGTGTACAAGTATTGTTCTCGTCGCACTCTTCACTTCCACCCTCTTCCCCTGTACACGTTGTCAAAGTTTGCTTAATTTGTTTTAAACTCAACATGGGAAAACGACTTTTGCATTAGCAGTCATCGAGTTGTTTATATTTAATGCGCAATTTTTTTTTTTTTTTTAATGTTTGTTGCAATGCATTTAGAATTTATCGCTAAGCACTTAAATCGATAATTAGCATCACCTACAATGTTGGTACTTGCTTTTGCTCATTATCCGAGGTGATACAGATGTTCAAAATCTCACAAGAGAGAAGGTCTTTGGGTCAGATTAGCGATAATGCGATTCATATTTTGTACAAGTGTTGTATGAATCAATTACGTGGGTGTAAATATGACTATGCCAAATGTAATGTTGGTGCAACTTGCATGGCAACGATTGACAAACTGCTTCGCTTCAAAACTGGTATTATACTGGTTTTTGCCGTCGAGGTCCTAGTTGTTGCTATTCTTGTGGATCATTACGTATGAAGGAGGTGCCAGCAGGACATTGTGAGCGTTGGTAACAGCCTGGTGGCAGACCGAAGTATGAGCAATCCTTCTTCTCAAACAAAGGCTTTCATTCAGTGGTTGTCATGGTGACTGCTGCTGTTATCCAAGCCTATCAATGCTGTTGCTGCTTTTTTATTACTTTGTATTTTGTTTGTGGGGTGCTCTCAAGTAATAGCACTTCCTTTACACGTGACACTGGTCCTCAACCATGCTCAGGCTGATGTCAATGTGCTATCAGTTGTTGACATTTCAGTCCCAAGTCTACTCCTCGCCATATATGCCTTTTTATTTTTTTTCATCGCTGCGTCATAAGGGGAGAGTTGTGTTCATTATTAGTCGACCTATGCGTCACCATCGAGGTATGTGTTGTTTTTTTGGTTTCTTTAACTATTTAATTCATATACAGGAGGCTGCAAAAGTAGGTATACAGTTATGAAAATATATACATATATCCTTGCTGTGTACCTTCTTTTGCAGCCCCCTGTGTATATCTATTTTTTATAGCTATGCATTTTGGTGCAGTGCTTGTACCTTTAAAAACAATAAAAAAAAAATTGTTGACACAACAGGTAAATGACTGATTAGCTGCGTTAGCATTTATCTAATAAAATAACAATGATTGTTAAACCTTTTGGGGGCTGTCAGTCTGAGCGTCCTTCTACTCGAAGTTGACGGACAGATTTCTTTCATATTTGGCATATTTATGCAATAAAATATGGGCACGAGGCAACTCCAATGATTTTGGGATTGAGCCAAAAGTCATGGGACATTGTTATTTATTTTAATTTTATTATCATTATTTTGGCCATTTTTAATCCTTGGAAGAGAATAATACATGATTGGATATGCTTTTGGGAACATTTATTTATATAGACCAAATACCATCTTCACTATCGGCACACAATTTTGAACAATCTACTTTATCATCACCGTGACAGACATGTATCCCTGAATTACTTATTCACATACCTTTTACTATTCTACAACCTCCATACCATCTTGAGTTGGTTATTGGTTTAAACACTTTTTAATACCATCTGCACTACGAACATACCAGCACCTTTCTTTCTTTTTTTTTATTTATTAACAGCCACAATTATTCCCATGTTCTTGGGTTGACTGCAGGAAGTTCTTTGGCTCGAATTTTTCACAAACCGCTGACCATGCCTGATGCTTGACTAAGATACACAACCTTGGATTATCTATTTTTTTTTTTTTTTTTACACTTTCCCATCACTGCTGCATATATATATATATATATATATATATATATATATATATATATATATATATATATATATATATATATATATATATATATATATATATACATACACACATACATACACACATACACGACCTTGAATTTGTCAAGCCTCTCCCATAGCATAGGGGAAGGCTTATTTCTACTATTGGCACCCCCAATTTTTAATGCTACCCACAGAGTTTTAGACCCCGAAGAGTACAAAGCCGGCATTTAGAAAATTATTATTATTTTCTTCCTGTACTCTCAACATACCAAATTTCTGAGCTGTATCTGTACTCAGCTGGGACTATCAGAATTAAATTTTGCAGCAATAGTGGTTGTGGTTGTCATGGTGACTGCTAATGTGAATAGAAAGTATGTGGGGTTGGCTTAATTATTTTGGACTTGACCTAATTTGTAAGTTCATGACTAAATTTTAGTGATTTTAACATTTTTCACCATAACTTGACTTAAGTTTGGCTGATCAGAACAAAATTACCCCCTCTCGATAGCGTCGGGCAAGGCACGTTTAACCCTAATTTACATCATACCCCTCTGGGTTAAAGGTCAATGTTTTGCACCCCTTGGAATACTAAAGCACCATTTTTTTTTTCCTCATTTTTATTTATTTATTTTTTTCTTCCAATGTCTGAGCTGTCTCATAGCTGGCTGGGACTTTCTGAATGAAATTCTGCATCGATGATGCAAATAAAAAGTATGCTGGGTTGACATTTTTTGACCTCGACACAATTATAAGATCCTGATGCAATTATTGACATTTTAACATTTTTCATCACAACTCGGCTGAGGTTTGTCTGTCAGAATGAAATTGTCCTCTCGGCAATCACAAGGTGCATATTTATGCTTAATTTACACAATAGCCTTCCAGGTTGAAGGTCAAGGTCAAATGGTGGTCTGAATAAAATAACACCTTTTTTGTCGTTCAATCTCAAGGACCGCTTTGTCTTCCAAGATGTTCTTACATTGTAATAGAAGACCTGCACTGAAGTTGTGCATGTGACATTTGATTCGTGTACTGACTCTTTTTTTGGATTCTGACCCAATGAACAACAAAAAAAAAAACACCTTTTTGATCACAACTTGAATAATTGTCTTCTGATTTTCATGATGTTGAATTTTTTTTGGATAGACTGTAGATGGGGATGCATTTTCTTCATTTGCACTCTATCACTAAATGTTGAAGGTCAAGATCAAATGGCGGTCCGAACAAAATATGCCATTATTGGGTCGTGGGTGATGGCAGATATCGTGTTGGTAGTATTATTTACTAGTTGTTATTTGGCTAATGGGGTGAGCAGGAGAATGATTATTTGAATTGTTACTCATGCCTTTTTCCTATTAAGCCAAGCGATGGATTTTAACCTCCGCCACCGAAGGTGAAGGAAGTTGTGTTTTCATGCCTTTCTGTCTGTTTGTTAATTGCCAGAATCCTTCGGATTTCGGCAATTATGTTGGTCGGTTGTGTGCGTCTGTCTGTTTGTTTGTGTGTTGTTTTCCCTGTAGCAGCCACACCGTTTCAGCGATCATGACCAAACTGGGTACAGACGGCGGCCATCGTCCAACTTAGACACTTGTCCTTTTTGGTGAATGTAGGTCAAAGGTCAAGATCAAGGTCACCGAAAAACCGAAATTCTTAATTTCGCAATAACGTCCGCTAAAATGGTCATATCGACTTCAAACCAAATCCAAAATGTGCATCTTCCAATTCTGCATCCAACCATATGTCTCATTGGGGGTGTCACACCAACACCCTTAGTGGTCAGGGGTCGAATGTCAGGTGTCAGGTCAAAACTTTCAAATTGCGATTAAAACGCCATTTCGAGTCCGATTGACTTCCAAGTTATGATCATGACCAAACTAAGTGCTATAACTCATTAAACAGTAGCACTATCGACTTGTAAGAACCAAATTGATTTCCAGGTTTTTGTTTTTTCAGAGATCATGGAGACATGACAAAGTTGTTCCGGCAATTCCTTGCTCAACGAGCAATTTCATTTGTGTGTTTGTGTGCAGTATATCTCAAAATGTTGATGGATTCGGATGAAATTTTGTGGACAGGTTTGGTGTGGGACAAGGATGAACTGCTTAGATTTTGGTGAAGATCCAGATCTGGATCCGCCAACCAGAATTTAAGTGATTCTTCACCATTGAGAGTTAAGGCCAAAAATGATATCGTACTGTATCACATGATATTTCAAAAATGTATTGGACCTGATATGTTCTCGTGGATCAGGCATTACAGGGCGGAGGTATGTGCTATACTGAGTGCCCTTCTCGTTTCTTTTTTCTTAAAAAAAAAATATATATATATATATTTGTTTTTTTTTTTGTTCCATCAACCATTTTCACTCAAACTGATATTTCACATTTGCACATTCAGATCATTTCTCAAATGTCACTTCTTTCCATTCTCTGGAGGCTTTAGTTAAGCCTTACAAGCTTGCTTGTCCTTGGTTTAAAGCTTCACCAGTCCTCCATTGAAATCCATGTCAGCAGTGTCTGTGATGCGCTGCACACGTTTTTTTTCCCCTCTCGATTGTTGCCTGATGAAAGTGGTGCAAAGATTCCCCTTTTGTTATTGGTCGAAGCAGCTTTTTATTTTGCTTTATTTTTTTGGAGTTTGTATTCTTCTCTTTTGAAGTGACTCCACAAATGGTTTGTTGATTGGAAATTAAAGAGATTTGGCCCAGCATTAAGGCAGGTATCTTTCAGTGAGAGTGGTTGATGCATGAAATGGTCTCCCTCGAAAGGTCATGGCTGCAGAAAGAATAGATAGGTTTAAATTTGAATTGGATAGGTACCCAGAAGCATTGGCGGTTGAAAAGTACATGTATATTGGCAGGACTTGGAGGTAGTTTGCATGTGGATGAGTGATTGTATCTGGTGTTCGTGTCGAGTTTGGATGATGAACTAAATGGCCTTTTCCTGCACCAATGAACTTCTTGTTATTCCTTGTTGGAGCTTAGCATCCTAGAAAGGGTACTAATTTTGGTATGACTGGGATAATTGGGCCTATTTTGGTGTCTTACCACATGGACAACCATTTGTGGAAGTTCTTAACTTGGCATGTGGACACAGACTGAGACCGGGAGGGGGAGGGGGGACGACACGACACGACACACACACACATACACACACGATTGTTTTTGAATCGGGGAAGTGAGATATATGGAATCCTAGCCGCAGTTCCTGTCATTGTTTCAACGCTTTCTGACCTCGGACTTGTGCCAGGACGTAACCTCAGTCTGATGCAGCTTATTGAATACAAATTTGTTTATGCACAAATTGTACCATTGTGTAGGTTAACTGCCCATCAACAAGTTGCGAGTTGCATGTCTACTTTCTATCTACAGTGCTTTCAGAAAGTATTCACACCCTTTGACTTTTGTTGCTTTTTTTTGTTTTTTTTTTGTTTCAGCCTGAATTTAAATGGATTAAATTTTTAATTTTTATTGTCACCGATCTACACAAAATACCCCATGTAATGACCAAATGTAAGCATATTTTTAGAATTTTTTTTTTTTTACAAATTAATTAAAAATGAAAATCTGAAATGTCATGTCAATAAGTATCCAACCCCCTGGGTGAATACTTTATAGCCTTTGGTGGCGATGAGAGCTTTGAGTCTTCTTGGGCATGTCTGTATCAGCTTTGCACATTTGGATTTGGGGATTTTCTCCCATCGTTTCTTGCAAATTTGCTCAAGCTCTGTCGAGTTTGATGGGGAGTGTTTGTGAACAGCAATCTTCAAATCTTTCCACAGATTCTCAATGGGATTCAAGTTTGATCTTTGGCTGAGCCACTTGAGAACTTTCATGTTCTTGTTCTGAAGCCATTCCAGTGTTGCTTTAACTGTATGCTTTCGGTCATTGTCATGTGACGTAAATCTTCACCACAGTCTAAGGTCTTTTGCACTCTGAAGAAGGTCCTCTTCAAGGATTTGCTTGTATTTGGCTCCATTCATTGTTCCCTCTATCCTTACAAGTCTCCCTGTCCCTGCCACTGAAAAGCATCCCCGTAGCACTATGTGGCCACCACCATGATTATGATTCACGGTGGCGATGGTGTTCGATGGATGATGAGCTGTGCTGCTGTTCCACCAGAAAGAGCGCTTTGCATTCAGGCCAATTAGTCCAATTTTCATCTCATCAGACCACAGAATCTTTTGCCTCATGCTGTTGGGGTCTCACATGCCTCTTTTTTTGCAAACTGCAAGCATGCTGTCAGGTGCCTTTTTCTCAGGAGTGGCTTCTGTCTGGCCACTCTCCCATACATCCTTACTTTGTGAAGTGCTGCAGAGATTGTTGTCCTTCCGGTAGGTTCTCCCATCTCTGCTGAGGAACTCTGTAGTTCTGTCAAAGTGGTTGTTGGGTTCTTGGTCACCTCCTTGACCAAGGTCCTTCTTGCCCAGTTGCTCAGTTTGTTTGGATGGCCAGCTCTAGAAGTCTGGGTAGTTCCATGTTCTTTCCATTTCCTAATGCTGAAGCTCACTGTATTCTTGAACTTTCAACACACTAGAAATTGTTTCATACCCTTCCCCAGACCTATTCCTCCTCACAATTCTATCTCGGAGTTCAACAGACAGTTCCTTAGACTTCATCATAGTTTCTGCTCTGACTTGCACTGTCAACTGTCACCTTGTATAGAAAGATGTTTTTAAGCATGTCCAATCAATTGAATTGGCTACAGGAGGACTCCAAGTTGGAGAGACATCTCAAGAATGATCAAAGGAAATTGGATGCACCTGAGCTCAATTTGGAGTGTCAAAGCAAAGGGGTTGAATACTTATTGACACAAGACATTTCAGCTTTTCATTTCTAATTGTTTTGGAAAAAATTCTCAAATCCTGTTTTCACTTTGTTATTGTGGGGTATTTTGTGTAGATCGGTGGCAATTTTAATATAATCCATTTTAAATTCAGGCTGTAACACAACGGAATGTGATGAAAGTCGAGGGGTGTGAATACTTTCTGAAGGCACTGTATAATGGTCCACAAACATTTAGATATACAGTATATCGTCGTGGACCCAGCATCACAACAGAACCATGATGGAGGGCTGTCTCGGGTTCCTCTCAAGACTCGCCAGGAATGGCATGCCGTCGCACACCAATAACTTTGTTGCGGTGGGTCGCTAATCGACCGCAAATGCCATTAACTTGACCACGTTACTTTAGGTCCTCCATCTAACAACCGTTTACCTAAGCACACGTGACCTTATCGGGGAAATCTCGCCCTCGGTACGTACTTGGGTTATTTTGATTACCTACGAGATCAGATGCAGCCGAGCGGAGCTGCCAAGTACGTACCGGCTATGGAAACAGATTCTTGGGGAATAACCTCCCGGTTAAGCTCAGGTGTGGGCCATGTCGGACCAATGGAGGAGAAGACAAATACGAGCTGCGAACATTCCTAAAAACATTTATTTAAACCAGGATGTGAGGAAAGTTATGGCGCTTATTGCGAATGTTCATCAGGGAAAGAAAGGAATTTGTGGGGTGTGGCAAAAGGCATACAATATTGCAAAAGAAGACAGTGCAGGGTTATCCTGAAAGTTCTTATACAGTCTTAACTTATGACACACACACACGAGGATTAATGACCTCTCGATACCTTGTGTGGCCGGTAGACCTGTGCACCTGGACGTTTACGAAAGGGAAGGAGGGAGAAATGCTCAGGGTGCTTGGGGTGTGTGTTTGAGAAGTTTAAGAGGAAGACTGTGAGGTGCAGGTCACTTTGGTTCGCTCTTGGGTTTTGCTCTGAAAAGAACAGTTGGTCAGGTTTGCCCACGTTGATTGCTCTTTTGCATCCACAGTAGATGAGAGATAGATGGTAGAGAAAAGATCCTATCGTGTCAGTGTTGTAACCTAATGAGTGGCGTTTAAATAGAGCAGTCCCGGCTCCTAGTAGCAATTTGTGACCCCATACCTGGTCACGCTGACTCGATGCTTGTCGTTGCACCATCTGTCTCCCCAGCACGTCCGATGTCTGGCGATAATTGCTCCTGCGATGCTCTCGACGATCTGCTCCTGCGATGGTCTCTCCCCAGATGGTCTCTCTTGAATGAGCAGCATACGTTCTTTTTTATAAGCCCTGGGCGACGGAGGATCCAACCCTTGGATCAAAAGGAGCTCTAATGAAATTGAGCTCTCATTTTGGTCAATAGCTGTTGTAGCCAGGCCCCAGAGGTGAAAAAATGGCTCTGTCACCTCCAAACAGAGCCACGCACAACAGCTTCTGATCTTTCCATGGGGCCGTGGTTTTTGAAGGCGCTCTCTGGACCCAAACGTGTGCTGTCCTTCATTAGAATGTACGATTTTAGGGAAATCCCTGTGCCACCCGTAGGTCTTTAAACAAGCTCTCGCGCATGTTTGCGCTTAGAGATGTTCCTCAAAATAACCCGACCTACCTGCGTGCCCTTCGAGTCTGTGTAAGTGTTCGATGAGGATGTGGCAGTTGAGGCGGTTGTCGAGTAGCAGGAGCGCATTGTGTCGCTTGTCGTGAAGTACCAGCCAGTACGTTGTGGCGTTGTGGGGAAAGAGGTGGAAATTCCTTTTCATGAGATTGTGAATAATTGTCACGTTCGTAATGGAAAATGTAAGCGTGGGTTGTTGCGGATATTTTTAGTAGTCGTAGAAAGTGGTTGTGGTGAGTGGAATGAAGGTCTGCTCGGCGAAATGGTGGTTGAGAATTGGCGAGCAGTTTTGAACGGAAAATTGGCCGCAAATGCACAGTAGGCGCTCGCGGCGCACTTGCTTGGTTCCTTTTGGTTGGTGTTCTTGCTTGCGTGTTTCATGCGAGAGAAAGGCGTGTCGCGAAGGAGTGGAAGAACTGCTGGGGTTGAAGATTAAAGAGGTGTAAGAAATCTGAAGGAGTCCCACGCAATGCATCTTTCCCCTTTTACCCACGAGACATACGGAAAGGACGAACGAATACTGTTGAAATAACTGCCTTGGGATCGCTGTATGTTGTGTGCCATTGCCTTGGAAGCATGCGGTTTTAGAGCCGCAACAATACACAATACGTAAGGAATAAGGATGCTGCGTCTCGATCCTGTGAGCCTGAATTTGATTGCTTCAGTGTTTCATACAGCATTCTTGTCACCACTATTCCTGAGTTGATGTGGATAGCACTGCTGGGAAAAATGTAGGGAAATTCTGTAGCCAATATTTAATCCCTCGATGCATGCTGACAGCTGGATTTAGTGGAATGCTGATGTAACTTATTCGTGCTTTCATTCCAGGCAGTTGTGGAAAGAGCCATGCATGCTCCCCTTGATATATGGCCAGAAAATGGGCTTAAATGATCTCGAGCACAGACTGCAGAAAAATGGGTGTCCCTTAAATCGGTACACATTTTTATTTGTTGAATCGAGTAAGCATCCACAACCTCTGCAGTCGAAACTTGTATGGACGTCCTCTCTTTCTCAATAACTTTCTGGTTTTTATTTTATTTTAAACTTTTTTTTTTAGGGTTTTTTTTTTTTTTTTGTCTGGGACTTCTGTGAAAGAGCTGTTCATGAATTCCTTGATTCAACATGCCCCAACAAGTGGATTGGTCATGGTGGACTGATTACTTGGCTGCCAAGATCCCTGGATTGAGTCTGCTTTAATTATTAAAAATTAATTTTTATTTATTTGTGTTCATCAAGGACAAAGTGTATGCCATTGGCACACAGTCCTTGGATGAGCTTTGAGATGGCATCACTAATGCTGTTCAAGCCATACATATCTCTTGCCATCTGTGTAAGAGTCGTGCACAATTTTTGTTCAGGGTCTGCAGGCATGTAACGAAGGAGAAGCTGACAATGTCGAATACGAAACATAACTTCAAACGTTAATCTAACTGTTCCATATTCAACTTCAAATGTGTGTGTCCTTGTGTTATTTGATGAAATAAAAATAAATATTATGGGTACCCATTTGGAAGGAAGCCGTGTACACCTCGGTTTTAAACGACTGTGATTGAGAAACGGTATTATGCATCGATGCCCGATTCCACCCACCATTTTTCACACGGTTAGGGACGCATTCCCTTTGCATCTTGTGGCTTCTGTTTGGTCTTTTCAGCTCACGCCTTTTGCTGACGTCTTTCCCTCGGAGTTCCACGCCGACGTCACCCGAGACACCGTTGCTCGTGAAACATCAACATGTTGAGCTGTCTTTTTCACTGAAGCTCCTGCCAGACGCGCCCAAACAATCGCCCCTCTTTCAAAGTCGCTGATGTCTCCTCTTGCAGCCACGCTAACCATAATTACAGGCAATCAGGCTTGTGCAGCATTTTTTTATACATGACCCGAAGCATGCTGGAATGTTATTTGCTGAATTTGCACACCTGTGTGGAAGCCGTTGTTTTCAATATTTGACTGCTTGGTATCCCTCATTTACCCAGGTGTTTCCATATATATCTAAATATATAATTATTATTTTCAAAGGTTTATTTTGAAGGCATGGATGGTCCAAGGTCACATGTCATTGTGTTAACAATAAAACCCTCGATCATACAACCTGGATGATATCACTGTGGTCAAAACTTGTCATTCGGAACGTCGCTTCATCAATTGTGTTTTGAACATTTTAGACTTGCAATAATACTTGAGAATGTATTTTGGTTTTTCCTACTGATTTTTGCATGTCTTCTTGGAGTGTGCGCAATAATGCAGACTCCCGAGTGTGTGGACCTTTCTCGTGTTAAGGTTGCGAGCTGAAGTTAATAACTCGACAAACTGTTTACTGTTCCCCATTGCATGGCCACAGATAACCCTCCCTGTGAGTTGCGAATCAGTCCTGCATGTTGTCACGATGGAAAGCAAATGTGTTTCTGGAGTGGAACTGCTTTCTTCCTTTCGATAAAATTTGAGGGGAATCTCTGTGCACAGTCACTTCCTGACATTCTGTTTATTCCTTTTAAGTACCTCCCTTTCCAGTCCACCACTGTGATAAATGACATGCTGACTAGTTTGATTGTCCTGGAATACAACTCTGTCATACGTCTACAAAACCTCGACAAGTCTCTTCGATTTGTTAGGGTCTTGTGAAAATTTTGTTTCTTTTTAGTACGTCGTTTGAAATGTTAACCTGCGTAACCTTATCTTGGCGTACATGATGGCCAAGAGGTATGCACACTTGCCTCAACGCTGTCTTGCCTGGGTTTATCTCAGCCCAGCTATAAACTGTCATCCTGGTGTTTCACAGGTGGGGTGATTCCTCAATGTGTGTGCCGCCCCTTGGATGGACGTTGAACTGGATTCCCATCTGCCCGCATTCGTTGGTGGACATTACAGATCCCATGTCGTCCTTCGTGAAGAGTAGGCGAGCTATCGCCAGCACTTTGGCTAAATCCCAAATTCCTTCCCCAACTAGCAGAAGGCATGACATCGCCGGTGCAGCCATACCCTCAGTGATCTTGATCCGACCTCGCAGCCTTGTGCTGCTTACGGATGAAGAAGAGTATTGATTCGCAACCTCTGGCATGCTTAAACCTCGAAGGGTCTGCAAGACCATTTGTTGGTCTCCAAACTTTTAAAATTTTGTTTGATAGATATATTTTAAATTTTGACCTGCACATGAAAAATTGTAGGTTAATTGAATATTCCCCCCAGCCATTTTTATTAAAAAAAATTTTCTAACATGATCTCTATCCTTTTAAAAAAAAAACTGTTTGATGCACTTTTTGGAAATTCAGTTCACCTGCCTGATAAAGTACGTTTGTTCTGATTTTCCTCCTTCCTTTTGAAATGCTAACTTGCGAGGCAGTGGGGTAAAACTACAAAACTTTGATGGCAGGTCTGTGCACGCATTGCATCTTGTACACATTTTATTCGTTTGTTACCCCTGGGACAAACAACTTTCGCATTGCTCCTAATGTATCGCTTTTGTGTTCCATGGTGAGAGGTGTCGCACGTTTTGTTCAAATGCAACGCCGCAGCAAAACGTTTCTACACTAAAAATGGTGGCAGCATTATGCTCAAATCGGTTGCGTAAATTATCAACCAGTTTGTTTTTATTTTTAGTCGTGCTTTGTAAATACATTATTGAAAAAAAATTATTATTATTATTATTCGTCCATGTGCATCACAAGGCTGTGAGTAGCATCATTGGCTGAGGAAGTGGCTGTGCCGCTGATGCAATGCCCTCTTCAGGCTTGTTTGGCAGAGATCTTTGTTCATGGTGCCGGTGATAGCTTGCCTACTCTTTGCAAAGGACACCATGGGATCTTTAACGTCCATCAGTGCACGCCGGCTGTTGGGATTCCCGTTTAACGTCTATCCGAGGGATGATACACACATTGATCCGAGGGATTAACCACCCTGCCTGTAAAACGCTCGGATGACAGTCTATCGCTGGTCCGTGATTCGAATCTGGGCTCGACAGCTTAATGGCGAGTGTGCGTACATCGAGGCCATCTTGTCAGCCTTATTTGAAAGAAATGTTATGCTTGGATTTTTGTGTCTCCTTAAGCAGACTCTCTCTGGGTGTAGTAGGTTGTCGGTCCGAGTCATTCCAAAGACTTTGCTTGACATTCAGTATTAAACAGGATCAAGCATGGAAAAATAGCCATAGGTTGGCAACCATTGTGTGTTTTTGTATTTTTTGGCTGAAAGGCCTCCTCCTGCACTGAAGTTCCTTGTAAGGGAACTTGTATTATTATAACGTTGATAAACAAGTATTGATTTTGCTCTTATTTTTTTATTTAATTTTTTTTTTGGGGGGGGGGATCTTTTGTCCATTTCTTTGTCGTCCACATGGCGATTGCAGCCTCAACCCATCAAGATGACTCCTGAGACTTTTTAATTGTAAGTCTTCATGGTTTGTGCATCGCAGGCTGTGGCTTTGGTGTATTCATTCATGCTACCGCCCCCCTCCTCCCCAACCACCCCCAGACCAGCCTGGGTGCCATTGCATCATGGTTGAAGTGTGGTAATTGTTTTCTGTGGGCCTTGTGTGCTAACAGAAGCTGCATCTACCAAGGTGTGGTGTGTATGAAAATAGAGTGGCCCTTTATAAATTTTATTTTATTTTTGGTGCAATGTTCTCATTGACCTTACCATGTCACTTGAATGAGGGTTTGACAGTTCCTGACGTTTGCTTCCACCAATCCTGGGGCTTCCGTTTCCTTACCGACGGTAGGCTGTCTCTTGGTGTTAAAGAAATCGTAACTTGTGGCGGTGTTTACATGCGGGGTTATTCTGCCATGCGTTTGTCTGAAACTGGCAAATGACTTCCTTCCTCGAGGAAACTGGCAAATGACTTCCTTTTTGTCAACTGAAAATGCTTTGCTCTAACTTTGATGTGGGAGAAACTTTTTCTTACCCACTGTCTTGAAGACGACAACAATTTTGCAAATTTAATCAACGATGGCATTAATAAACATGTTTTGTTTCCCTTGTCTTGTGGGTAAAATGCCAGATTTTGGGGCAAATTAATGATAACTCACCCCCCCCCCTCCCTGCCTCCAAAACTTTCCCTCAAATGCTCCCTCTCCTCCCTTTTCATCTGTCCCCCATCCTCATTTCTCTCTTCATTTGACTTTCAAAACACGCACTCGCACACCTACACCTGAAATGAGTAGGACATGGTGAGTACTGGTTTTTATCTCGGTCTAAAAGTCGCACAACATGGGATGATATACTCGAGTGTTTGCCTGATGTTGGCTTCATGGTTTGGGTGGTGGGCTTGGGATCTGAGGATCCTGAGTTCAAATCCCACCCGGCTGTTGAATTAATACCAGGTGGGGTTAACTTGGCCTGTCATCCTTCCGAGGTCAGCAAAATGAGTGCCAGCTTGCTGATATCCTGCGTCGGAGTGGCGACCCGTCCAGGATTGTGTCCAGTAGCCAAGGAGACTGCATAGGCAGCACCAACACTCTGCACAGTGTATGGTCCTGTTGGATGGATGGATACGATTGTCACACAACATAATCTGACATTGACACGAGCCCTGCATCTTGAGGACCCGTGAATATACCGTGATTGTTAAATATAGCATCTGCCAATGCAGTTAAAGTATGTTGCAACTCTTGGTATGTTGTAAAATTTAATGCAGCCATTATAAGTCACATTTTTGTGAAAACATGTCTGGCTTTCATCAGAGTGTACTGCTGTTCAGAGTTTGAGATATCCTTTGTGTATGTACCAGTGTAGACTGCTATTCTCTGAGTTGTAGATATGCTTGACTTGTACTCAAGTAGAATGCTGTTCTCTGAGCTGAAGATGTGCTTGCAGCTTACCTAAGTGAACTGCTATTCTCAAAGCCTCATGAATCGTTGCATTTCTATCGTGGAAAAGAAAAGAAAAGAAAAAAAAATGACAATTTTTGAATCTTCAAATCGTTTTGCTGGGTAAATTCTTCAGATTCTCATCACTTCAAACGTGTTTTTTTATCCAATAAACATATACGTGCCGCAAGTTGAGACTTGAAAATGTTGCTAAACAAACGAGTTTTGTTTCGAACTATGGGGACTGCTTGATATTCATCATTTGAGGCCTGACCACGTGTAAAAAGTTTAACTCTGAAATGTGTCCAGTTTCATACGCCAAGGTCAGAGTCGGTCATGTCCAGGCAAAAATGCCTTTTTTTATTTTTAATTTTTTTTTTATCCCCAATATCCACTAGACAGTGCTGCTGTATTTTCCCCAATTTAAAAATGGATTTTGGGCTCGGAATTCTGGAGAATCGTGGACCTCCTTGAGTTTGACTGACTGGCAAATCAATTTTGAAGGCTTGCCGTGGTGCATCCTCCGTTCAGCAAAACTGTGAAAGTGATTGCAATCAAAAAATATTATGATTCACTGTAAATTTCTATAAATTTGAGCTTCAATGTTTCCGTCATTATCCGAAATAAATCTTCCAAAATTGGCAGTCCGTTAGTGTGCAGACAATAGTACTTGAGGGGAAAAAAATTCCCCGCAGTACGAGATGCGACGGCAGGGTTTAAAAATGTTTGAGCTTATTGGGTTCACGTTCTTAGCCAGGCGAAGCAATTCGGTATCTTTGGCTTGGAAGCCTGTGTCGTGTGATCTGAAGAAATATGCCTCACCAATCGGCATTTATTTATTATTGGACATTGAACGAGCATTAAAAAGGGATCTCATAAATCATATTTTATGGGCAAACTCATTCAATTTACTGTCAGACTCGTTTAACTTCATGAAAGCCAACCGTTCTTTCAGTATTCAGTTACACTGTGGTATCGCTGAACCGATATAAAGATCAAACGTGGTGAACTGGAGAGTTTGTAGAACACCTTACCTGCTTGCATTGTTCAAGTGTATAATTCAATTGAAATAATTTTTTTTTTTTGGAGGTTGCATGACCAGGGAGAAAAAAAAAGCCTCTATCTAGAAGTGAGGAGATGCTGACTTTTTCACCATTAGCAAATTACCACAATACCACTTGTACCAAGTTTCAGCTTTAATCAGTCCTCAGATTTACTTCCAACAATTAAAAAAAATTTAATCTCCCAACTGCTCCAGATGAGGAAACTCATTTCAAAATGGAGAAACAGTTTTGCAACTACACAAATTGGCAGCAGAAGAATCTTGTGATCTCACTATGACGAATCTTGTGAACTCGGAATATTGTGGAATCCCTCATCGCAATTGATATGCAAACCTTCCTTTTCTCCAACAACCTCATCTCAAGTCACTAATTTGGTTTCAGACCAGGTCACTCCATTTTGAACATGGTGCTTCCACTTACCCAACAATGGATGCAAACTCTCGATGTCAGGCACGAGTTCAGGGCCATCTCTCTGGATATATATTGGGCTTTGATAGTCTAGCATCCTCTCCAAACTCTCTTCCTCTGGCATCCAAGGTAAATTCCACACATAGCTTCCTGACTTGCACTACTCTCGAAGCCAACATGTGGCACTCAACAGCATTCTTTCATCTCCTCTCCCTGTCGAGGCTGAAGTGCCCCAAGGCAGTGTTCTGGGACCAGCCCGATTCCTGATATTCATCAATGATCTCTCTGACTCTTTGGAAAATCCTCTTTATCTATTTACTGATGATTCCACCCTGTGCTGTTTTCCTCATCCTTCAGACAGTCAGGTTGCTGCAGCCTCTTCCCTCTCTTCAGACCTTTAAAAAAAAAAAATCACAAGATAGTCCAAGGCTTGGAATATGTTTGTCAATCCTGACAAATCTCACACTCTCTATCTCTCTCCCAAAGGACTGTCTGGCACACCATCCCCCCCCACCCCATATACTTTCTTAACAATCCTCTTGAGGAGGTTCAGTCATTCAAACTCCTGGGTCTGACTATCAGATAGGATCTTTCTTCGGCAAGCCAATTTCAAAGTTGTCCTCCAAAGACAGCCACCAATTGGGCATCCTCCATCATACAAAGTCCTTCCTTAGTACTCCTAAACTGTTATCCACCTGCAAGGCCTTAATCTGCAGCTTGGAGTACTGCTGTCTCCCCTGGGTTGGCTCCCCTTCCTCACACCTTGCTCATCTTGATGCTGTGTAAACCAAGGCCTTTCAGATCATTCAAATCTGCTGTGCTGAGGCTGAGTCTGAGCTTATCACTTCACTATCAGACAGGTAGGTGGTCTGTCTTCTTCCGCCTCCTTTCTAGTATTGCACCCTGTGCTCTTTCCCTGCTTTGTGCCACTCCTCCCCCTTCACCCCCCCCCCAGGTTTCTGCAAGGCTCACGTGGTCCACCATCAAGCCGCATCTGCTAAAACCACCTAAATTGCATCTGGCTGCAATGTAGTTGGCACTGAAATTTCATGAACATAATAGCTGTGCAGATCATTCCAGTTTTGATCTTTGACATCAACTTACTGTTGCTTTTAATACTTTAAAAAAAAAATGGTTTGGGTCCAGTTCTTGGTTTGTTTCTTTAAAAGGAATCTAACATTCCTTGTTGCAAAATTTGTGATGTATCACTTCCTGGAGAGATCTCACTGATGGAGTCCTGTGCTCCCCTCTGGGCTGGTGCTCCTGCCTCTCACCTTTCTTGGCTTCTGCTGTGGAAACCAAGGCATTTAGGATCATTGATATCGCTCGTGATGAGGCTTAGTCTTTGGGCCTCTCACTCTCTCACCACAGGCAGGTCGGTGGTCTTTGTCTTCGACCGTCTCCTCTCTGGTCTCACCCCCCCCCCCCCGCTCTCTCTCTGCGATATGTCCCCACCATATTTCTGCAGGGTGCTCAAGGTCCACCATCAAACCCCTCCTGGTAAAACTACCAAAATCAGGAATCACTGCTCACCTTCACTCTTTCATTCCTCTTTTTCCCACCTTTGGAATAAACTCCCACACTCTCTTCATTCTTATTCTTCCCTCCTGGCCTTTAAAACAGCCATTCACCATCATCACCTATCATCCCCCATCCAAATCCTCGATCTTTTCTACCACCCCAAACCCACCTCCTTCAAATTCCCTGCTTTCCTTCCTGAAAGTCCCTGTAGTGTTCATCTTGTATACCCCGTGTTTCCCACCCCATCCCTCTCCCTTCCACAGATCTAATGTCTGTTCCCCACTGTTTTGTCGTTCCCTCTCCCACCCCTCTTGTCTCATGCCCCCCTTGCTGTGCGTTGTGCGTTTGCTCTCATATGAGCCTCGACAATGTGTACAAAAAAAGAAAAGGATGACAGTTCTTTTCTCATCCGAGAATGTACAGCCCATCACTTCGCCCTCTCTGCCTGCATGCATCAGTCTGTCAACAATTGTCCTATAGTATTGGGATACCACTAATCAAGCAATCACGGTACCCCCACACAATCGGCATCACAGCATACACGCACATGTGCAGTCGGGCAGTACACAAACGTACACGCAGCACATACACGCATGATGAGCTTGTTTCCTGGCATGGCCCCTGCCTAATATGTACCCTAGGCAGTTTGATCAAAAGGGGGGTGAGGTGGGGGGCGAGAACTTTTTTCTTTTGATCTTCCTGTTCGTGTGTTGTGTATTATTCGGAATTCAGCATCTAAAAAGGCTGTGATGTACATCCCATTGTCACTCCCCCTCCTCGCTCCGAGTTGTATAGCTCCGACCGTATCTACCCACTGCCTAATTCCCCCCCCCTCCCCATTATCAAGAACCTTTATTTTTATTTCTATTTATTTATTTAAGCAATTGCAAAAAGATTGGTATTCCTGTCAGGGAAGCGACAGGTATTGCATTGTAGTGTAGAGTATTATCTCGATTTACGAACCTCCGATTTACTAACTTTTAATCTTACGAACTAAATTTTTTTTTTATTATTATTATTATTTTTTTTTTTACAACTTCAGTCGACTAAGTTTTCAACTACGAATTCAAAACATGACCTCGTAATCTTTTAGATGAAATTTTTTTTTATCGTGTAATTTGAAATAAACACGAATCTCGCGACTAAACGGCACAGCGGCGCTCACATCCAGTATGGTGATTATGACGTCAGAGCATCGCTTACCTCATTCTCGCCTACGCAGCTAAGTCATTACGTATGTGCTGAAGTGCAGAGTTAAAGTGCATTTTATTTCCTCAAAAGTTCTCGTGCATTACAGCACGGTACTACACTGTAACCGTCCACAACTACGGCTCATAAAAAGAAGGTGAGCACTCAGTGATACGAGTGGAAAGAAAGATGGCAAAGTGGTGTCGTTGGAAGTAAACTGGAAATTCTAAGATTTGTTGGTTCCTGCCTTGTGAAGATAACAGTGATTGCAAAACTCAACATCAAAGCAAAGATCATGGTACATGCTCAATGTGACACCTTGCAGAGATCGTGCAGAGAAATTCACCAAGACATTGACGCTCTCCAAATGGAAAATATGGAGCGCTTGCTGAGTGTTTGCATTGAAAGTCAAACTCTTCAACGATTTTTTTTTTTTTTTTAATGAGCTTTCAATTTAAGAACTGCTTTTCAACAACGCATGTTGCTGGTAAAACGAGATATTATTGTGTATTAGATTTGTTAGTGTAGTTAGGTCCCGACCTTTTGTCTGGTGGGAAGACGAGGGAGTGCGTTGCGATGGGCTATGAGTTAGGTTATTAAATCATTTTTCCCTTTTATTTTATTCCCTCCTCTTATTTTCTGAGGTAAATTTGCCTCGCTTGCTACCCTCGTCCCACTTCCCACAGCATACCACCGTCTACCCGGAGTCTCATTTTCTGAGGCAAAATCCCGACTCGCACGTTCGGCTGGACAAACGCTTTAAGCTGCACCACCATCCATCTGCCCAAGGCCAGACATGCGCGACGTGTCACGTACGTTTTGCACCCAGGTTGGCGGGCTATACCGGCGTCTGGCCGAAACCCATCCCAGGAAGGTGGACCGCATGAAGGGTCTGAGCCAGTCAGAATGCCTGGCTCGGACGATGACTGCGGTTTTGGCATGGCTCCTCCTCGAGCTCCGGACTCTATCAAGACTGAGGGGTCCTCCGTGAATTGAGGGAATTGAAAGAGGAGTGAAGTACGTGTTCCTGCTACTTGTCTCCCACCACACGACGTCGACCAAGCATCCTTCCTATTGCTCCACCCTCGCCCTCTGGACTCCGCCATTCTCCACTCAAGCTCCTCCTACAGACACGATCTTGACACGTGCGGCTGTGGCCTGAACTACGCAACCATTGTCGAGTACCACACCACGGAGCATCCCTTCCCCTGAAACACTCAGGTACCGAAAAACTACAACCTCAACCCCCTCCCTCCCTGGCTGCAAGAGTCCTTTTCATTGGGGTTTCTTTCTGTGTGTGTGTGTCTGTCTGAGTGTGCTGGCGCCCATCTGATGAGTAAGCCTGGAGAACATCTTTTGTTGTTGTTACTGTGAATAATCTCGCGTCAAGTCTGCACTGTCTGCTTTGTAAGTTGCTTGTATAATTACAGCACCCCATATCTCTCATATTTCCCTGCGTTACATACCCAATAAACCTTTGTTATGCCACATGCTTTTCCTCGCTTATTGTAAATAAATAATTGTTGTAGAAATGTTCCCAGCTCGCCTTTGTCTTTTCCCTCATTGGTCCAGCATGGTTCGGATCCAGGTTTAGCCGGGTCTTTATTCTCAATGGTCCGTTCCTTCTTGCCGGTACGTCCTTGGCAGTGTCGCTCGGCTGCATCCGATCCGGAAAGGTGATCTGATCCGGTTTGGACAAGGCGTACTGACAGCGTGGTACCCTGGTGGTTAAACCGCGTGGTTAATTAGGTAACCCGATTCCATAGGCGGGAGGACCCTAGGTCACGCGGTTGAGTTAGTGGCGTCCACGGTCGGTTAAGCAACCCGCCGCGTCACGGAATTATCCGTGAGCGACGGCCTACAATTCTGGGGAGTCTGGTGGGAATTGACGTAGCTTCCCCTACCTCGTGGTCTTCTCACCCAACCCCGCCGGCCCGCAACACTATTCAGCGTGGCCGAGGTACGCACTCCCCCGAGTGCTGTTCCGTTTTGAATAGTTTTCGGCTGCCCAAACACTTTCCACCTGAAACGAACACACAAACAAACAAATAAATAAAAACTTCACAAAACCCCAAACAATATTATTTATTAATTGGTTTTATTATCCTGATTCTACCACGATTGGATGTTTGCTGTTTAGTAATCCGATTGAATCATGAACTCTTTCATCACTTCTGTTTGTTTCGGGTTTTATTGAGTTTTTCATCAGATAATGAAAACAGCATCTCAAGATGCAACAAATCTCATTGTTTTGGCGAGAGCGGGTTAGGGGTGGCCAGGGGAAGGGGGTGGGGGGGGTGAGATTTATTTTATTATTATTATTATGATGATGCACTGGGATTGGAGTGTCATTATTTAATTATCCTTCAAAGCAGCCCTTCATTCACACTGGTACAATCCAAATTTGGTAGCTGCTGTCACTCCATGAGGATATGAAATGGTGTCTGTATGTTGTACTTTCTTTTTCATGGTTTTCCCTGATTTTCTGTGTTCTTCTGTTGATGACTGAAAATTCCAATGATATTGTAAAGGTTTGGCATGAAGAGCAGAGAGTGTATGGATAAATCCCCTGGAGTTTGGGTGGGAGGTTTGGGGAGGGGTGGCCTGATTTCTCAATTTTACAACTGACTATGGCGAGAAAAGTGATGTCACAAAGATAAGATGGTTGCTGCCGGTACTCGGATTGCCATGGGAAGTTACCCAACATCCTGCAAGCTCATCTGCTGTTGGCTCATGCATTTGTCTGCATGTCCTTGTGTGTAATTTGTTTCAGCTTATCCATCACTGGTCTTTGCTTCGAGAAAAAACAAAACAAAAATTTGTGTCTGTTTTTTTGACTTCAACTTCGATTGCGCACACATCTGTAAATGACTGCATTGCTGCACCAACATACATGCTTCTAAAACATCAAGACTGTCATTCACAACTGAATCGGATCAATTGTCAGGTGTTTTGGCCTTTAAAATATTTTTTTTTCATTATTCATAAGAAAAAAAGAGAAAAGTTTTATTTACATTTTTTTTTCATTTACTTCTTTTTCTTTATTTTTTTTTATTCATTTACGGATTCTTTCTGACGGTTCTGTGATGACTCCCCCCCTCTCTTGTGTCCTGGCTTCGATGTCCATCGGAACTCGATTTCAACTTTCTACATCACCCGTAAGGTACCAATCTTTAATATGAGTGAATCAGTAGTTAGAATGAGATGTGTATATGTATATATATATATATATATATATATATATATATATATATATATATGTATGTATGTGTATGTATGTGTATGTATGTGTATGTATGTATATGTATGTATATGTATGTATATGTATGTATATGTATGTATATGTATGTATATGTATGTATATGTATGTATATATATGTATATATATGTATATATATGTATATATATGTATGTATATGTATGTATGTATGTATATGTATGTATGTATATGTATGTGTATGTGTGTGTATGTATGTGTATGTATATGTATGTATGTATGTATGTATATATATATGTATATGTATATATATATATATATATATATATATATATATATATATATATATATATATATATATATATATATATATATATATACTATGTATAATACAACGATAAAAGACCAACACTATCATTATATATCGGTTAAGTTAAGAGTCCTCAAAATGTTCAATGAAATCCAACCAGATTTATCACTCCTTGTAAAGGAAACACCAGGAATCATCATCCAATACATTTTTATTCCCAAATCTCAGATTACAAGGATGTAGCATCGTATCTGCCTGTTCATTTTTTTTTTTTTTTTTTGGTGGGGTAGGAGGAGAATGCCTTATTAAATCTTACCAGTTGAGTGTTTTCTTTGCAATATTGCAATTGTGTGGGAATATTTTGACAGCCTTCTGCAAAAACCAGTGACTATTTCCAGTTTTGGAATTTGAAGTCTAACCTGTGGAGCTGCCAACTCGGCGACTACGAGGAACCGTCGAAGCCACAGATGTAGTTGAAAGTGGAATTTGAAAACAGTTTTACCGGCGCAGACAGTTTGGAGGACGAATTGAGCAAAAGTCCATTGAAGTCTATGGATAGTCCCAAGTGGGACAGACACTCGTCTCCCGATGGAGGGCAGTCTTCGTCGGGGTGCATTCAGTGATAAAGTTGATTTTCAGTTTGATGCGATGGGTCCATGGGGGCTGAAAGTCCTGATAACATTATTGTATTTGCAGTGAAAACTGTGATGAGTGGGTCCTGAATTAATGAAAAATGTTCCATTAGTTTTTTGTTCAGTGAACGGACCCTTAAACCCTTTTATCCCCAAAAGGGATCTAAAGTAAAGTGTTTAAAGAGTCGACATGTATAAGGGCCTGAGTACACAAGTGGCCACATGCCTCGAATCATTCAAGTTGTGATGAAAGCAAATTTGGTGGAGTTGTACTTTTGGCCATTCCTTTTCATTTTAGCTACAGAGCCATGATGAAATATCATTTTGAAGGCTGGAAGTACTTCGTTCACCTTTTAACCTTCACTGTCAATACCAACTTGAGAAATAGGCTAACAATGACCAAACAAAGCAAAGAAGCCCATGGAAACTATATATTTTCAGAAAGGGCAAGGACGAGAGAATATGAAAATAGCAGCGGAAATTTTTTTGGGGACACGTGACCTTATTAGATATTCAAAATGGCTTCCATTGACTAGGAACAATCCAAATATGTTCCATTGGACCCCCCCACCCCCATAAACAGGTCTTTCTTGACTAAATATCAATAAATGGACTGAAATCACGGAGACACATCCCCTGAGCCAAATTGTAGCTTCGTATTGCCAATCGTAATGAAATTGGGTCACAAATGTTAAAAGATTCCGAAGGCAGTTGTTTTTGGAAAAATTTGGTGCGTCAGTCTCTCCAGTCCTCCGATCACCCAAATCAAAAATTATATAGTTGTACATCACATTATCCTAACATTCTAGATTCCCTTAAAAAAAAATGGTTATCCAGCATCATAAATATTATGATTTGAATATTCAAAATGGTGGAAATGTCATGATAAAGTTTGGATTATGAATTTAATGACCAAAGTGACAACACCTTGCTTGTAAGTTTCACCACCCAGCCTCAGGCGACCTTGCACAGGAGAGACTCTGACGACGTGATTTTGTAGCCTAGCTGGAGGAACAATAGCATACTCGACTGGCAAGTTGGCTTCTGTCTTCTGGTGAGCAGAGTCCCTAAACGGTCACATCACGCTTTTCCCTCGCACATTCTTCAGCCACGTGGCTGCTCAACGAAATGGCGGTGGCATGAAATGACCACTTTGCTACGGTAGATTATTTGGATTATTATCTCTGGTAATACCGTCTTGAAAAATAATGTTCTCCTGACTGGAAAACCATCTTGTGCAGGTTAGGTGGACAGACTATGGCTTCCTCCTCGTAGTGCTCACATACACGATTGGCAAAGTCTGTGGATATGTGTATCGCGGTTGTACGATTAACGACTTGCCCAGTTTGTGCTGGTTTTCAACCAGACTCCTTTCTGCTTTTCATTTGCAGTTTCAAGCAATTGTGTATTGCAAGATGTGCTTCTCTGTCACCATTGTTGCTCGGTGTTTGAATGGGATGACCTATGTTTTCCACTGTTGTCGATTAATAGCTGATGTGTTGCATATTTACCTCTGCCACCGAAGGTGGGTGGTGGTTATGTTTTCACGTCTGTCTGTCTGTCTGTCTTTGTTTGTGAACAGGTTATCTCAAAGTTACGGACGGGTTCAGATGAAACCTGGTGGACAAGTTGGTGAGGTGACGAGACGAACAAGCCAATTAAATTTTATCTCAGGTCTGAATCCATATCCGGCCTGACACGGATACAAAACGTAAACCAATCAGCTTGGCGGAGGTACGCCCTCTACTGAGTGGCCTTCTCGTCTGCATTGTTTCTCCCACCTTTTATATTTGTCTAGTCCTCAATATTTGGCCCTTCCCAGATAATTTTGACCAGTGTTATTGAGTTACTTGGCACTGATTCCTTCTGCCAATCTTTGGAGAAGGAACCACAGAAATTCTCCTGTTTCTGCATCATATTCTTTCAGACTATCTTTGCTGCTTTGTCCAGGACCACAGCATCTGAGTCCCTATTGTCACAAACGTGCATCGAAGCTTCCCCGATATCTTTGTCATGGGCCAAAAGCACTTCCCTTCCTTGAGGAACTCTTTGAAATTTGGGAACAATTCTAACAGTTTTACTTTGAGCCTGGTTGAGTTTGCTTTTGATGATTTTGAATCGGAACTCATCTGTTGGACTGTAGCATCAAGCATTTTGGGTAAATCAGACAGTTTAAACACTGGGGATTGTATTTGTTATGACTGCTCGTTGATGTATGCCACCAACTCTGCCAAGGCCACGGCCTCAGCATATACTGTTGTGGGCCGGGGTTCGGTGGCGATAAACGACCACTCGGTGGAGCAGTCGAGCCGTCTCCCACCGAACACCCGGAATTAATAGGTCGTCACCCCGGATAACTCCGCAGTCAACGGGCCACTTAAAGGACCATGATCGCCAATTCTCTGATGGCATGGGGTAGGGTCAATAGCCACATTTCAATATACCTCAGTACCCACGTCGTCAAATTACCGGGGAAATCACACCCTCGGCCGACTCTGTCCAAACCGAGTCGCAGGTACCGACTCGGATCCGGTGTAACCGAGCGGAGTTACCAGAGCCGCGCCGGTCCCAATGACAACTTACGGCACCAACGGCCTTACTAATTCTCAATACGCACCGTGCTGGGTCAATGGGAGAAAACACTGATAACAAACTGGAACATTTAACACGGGGGGGGGGGGGAGGAGAGGGTTGTCGAGGCGTCTCGGAGGCCCACCCCCGAAGAGGCTCCGTAGTAGCTTTTGGCACACTTGCCTCCCATTGGCTGGAGCGTGCGTGCGATGCTCGCCCTTCGCTCATTGGTTGGAGGAAATGTTCCTTGCCCTTCCTCGAGGCAGAGCCTCGATCTGAGGCGATGGAGGCTCCGCCCATGCCTTCAGCCAAAAATACGTGGGCAATGGTGACCGGGTTGAGTGAGGGACGACGACGACGCCGTTGTTGTTGGAGTAGATGTATAAAATAACTAGCAGCGCACACACAAAATTCCCATTAGACATTGGGGATGGATTCTAACTATATATACACATACTTATCGAAATAACTAAGCTTAGGGACTGCTGTCTGTTTGTGTGCAAAAGCTGCCTGATCCGTAACAATGCTTCACTGGAAGAGGAAGAACCACCATGCACCTTGCTGTCAGCATGACGCGCTTGGTTGTGTTCATCAACCAGACAATTTATCACACTGTGTATCTCGTGTACACACCTGACAATGCGAACTTTGCCCTGAGCTTGGAATCGCGGAGTTTTGTTTGCCATTCTTTGACATGGGCATCAATGTTGTATGTCCTTGCTTTACACATGAGACCTCGATCATAAAAGAAGCACTTTGGTTGCTGATAATTTACTTTGGTGGAAATATCAAGGCTGTGTCTTGTTTTCTTTGGGCTGGGTTCATATAATGTATGTTTGGAGAGATGGCTTTCTTTCTTTTTTTTTTTTGCCTTTTGAAGCTTGTCTCGATTTTTCGGTAACGAGTTTTATGGTAAACAGCAATGCCATCGCCATAGTCTATCCTGCTGAGGCCGATTCCCATCGGGGCGAGGCCACGCTTCTCAATTTAAAAAAAAAAAATTTTCCAAGTTGTTTGCAATTGACATGGAGCCAGACGTCCGAGTCTAAGCTTTCTCTGGACATAACAGGGACCTTTGTCTTTTTGGTCTTCTTGGCACAGAAAACTGTGCTCATTCTATTTGTTGCACGGGAAGTAGCTGACTGGTTATGGCACTTAGGTTTTGCAAGTTGGGCATAAATTTGATGTGATTGTAACTACAACAATGACCCCAACCACCGATACCACCACCACGAAGCACTAATGTCCTCTGTCCTTTGCTTCCTTTCCTTGCTTGATAGTTACATGCATATGTGAAAGGAAATTCCAAATTGGTTTAGCAATGGATAGGTTAATTATGCTTATGGTGTACGTTTATACATTGGGATTGAAGGTCACTTCTGACCCCAGCTTTTAACACCATGTTCCTAAAGCAGAAAACAGAAAACTCCAATCATGGCAGAGGCCTTCATTGTGTGTTCACGAGACAAGTACATTCGCACATGAATTTACTGAAAACATCTCAATCTTGTTTTTGATGCTAAGACATTTATGATTTAAAAATGTGGAACCCTCAACTTCCAGCTTATCAATGTCGGCCACAAGGCCCCCTTTTCAAAATTAAATGGTTCCATCCCAGTAAAACATGATGCTATATTTAAAATACAGAATCCAGACTGGTGCAATATGGCTGTGTGCAATATAGAATGTTCCTAAAAATAATAGTTTGCAAAAATGGTTGTTTTATCACATAAACTAGTGTGCTTTTGGTAAAATCAAAACGTTTCTGGGAGGTTAAGGGTTCCTTTTTGAAATCATTTTTCATTGGGGCTCTAGCGCTAACATGAGAAGGTTTGACCGAAATGAAAACTCCAAATTTTTTGCTTTTATCATAAAGTGAACGATTTTTAGCTTATGTACTACTAGGTCTCTAGGATCTCCAAAGGATCGAAATGATGCAAATGTTGAAGGGGTGTCCAAGGTCAAAGGGTGGAAGCAGTCTAATGGGTCTTGAGGGGGAGGGTCTAATGCTTGAATACCGGTACTCAGGAATATGGATGTTTGAATAGCGGCCGGTAAACCATCCACTCGGGTGTATTGATGTTTGAATAGCGGCCGGTAAACCGGCCACTCAGGTATACTGTATTGATGTTTGAATAGCGGCCGGTAAACCATCCACTCGGGTATATTGATGTTTGAATAGCGGCCGGTATACCATCCACTCTGGTGTATTGATGTTTGAATAGTGGCAGGTAATACACTCGGGTGTATTGATGTTTGAATAGCGGCCGGTAAACCATCCACTCGGGTGTATTGATGCTTGACTTGTGGCTGGTATACCATCCACTTAGGTGCATTGATATTTGACTAGTGGCCGGTAAACCATCCACTCTAGTGTATTGATGTTTGAATAGTTGCCGGTAAACCATCCACTCAGGTATATTGATGTTTGAATAGCGGCCGGTAAACCATCCACTCGGGTGTATTGATGTTTGAATAGCGGCCGGTAAACCATCCACTCGGGTGTATTGATGTTTGAATAGCGGCCGGTAAACCATCCACTCGGGTGTATTGATGTTTGAATAGTGGCTGGTAAACCATCCACTCGGGTGTATTGATGCTTGACTTGTGGCTGGTATACCATCCACTTAGGTGCATTGATGTTTGACTAGTGGCAGGTATACCATCCACTCGGGTGTTTTGATGCTTGACTAGTGGCCGGTATACCATCCACTTGGGTGTATTGATGCTTGACTAGTGGCTGGTATACCATCCACTCAGGTGTATTGATGCTTGACTAGTGGCTGGTATACCATCCACTCAGGTGTGTTGATGCTTGACTCATGGCTGGTATACCATCCACTCAGGTGTGTTAATGCTTGACTCGTGGCTGGTATACCATCCACTCAGGTGTATTGATGCTTGATTCGTGGCTGGTATTCCATCCACTCAGGTGTATTGATGCTTGACTAGTGGCTGGTATACCATCCACTCAGGTGTATTGATGCTTGACTCATGGCTGGTATACCATCCACTCAGGTGTATTGATGCTTGACTAGTGGCTGGTATACCATCCACTCAGGTGTGTTGATGCTTGACTCGTGGCTGGTATACCATCCACTCAGGTGTGTTGATGCTTGACTCGTGGCTGGTATACCATCCACTCAGGTGTATTGATGCTTGACTCGTGGCTGGTATATCATCCACTCAGGTGTATTGATGCTTGACTCGTGGCTGGTATACCATCCACTCAGGTGTATTGATGCTTGACTCGTGGCTGGTATACCATCCACTCAGGTGTGTTGATGCTTGACGAGTGGCTGGTATACCATCCACTCAGGTGTGTTGATGCTTGACTAGTGGCTGGTATACCATCCACTCAGGTGTGTTGATGCTTGACTAGTGGCTGGTATACCATCCACTCAGGTGTGTTGATGCTTGACGAGTGGCTGGTATACCATCCACTCAGGTGTGTTGATGCTTGACTCGTGGCTGGTATACCATCCACTCAGGTGTATTGATGCTTGACTCCTGGCTGGTATACCATCCACTTGGGTATGTTGATGTTTGAATCGCGTCTGGTAAAACGGCCGCTATGGTTTAAAGCGTTGAGCAAATTAAGAGGTTAAAATTAGCCGAATCATCTGTTTTGTTTTTTTATTTTAAAAATATGAACAATTTTGTGATGTAATGCACACAGAAGCATAAATCACATTTTGGGTTAATTAGCAAATTAAATCACCACCTGGATGGAAATTTAAAACAGACCTAGATGAGTTTTTGCACATGGATGACATGAATTGTCTTGCCAGGTTTCAAAGTGATCCGTTGTGCCACTTTTGAAGAGTATGGAGAAAAAAACCGAAAATTTGTTTTCAATGGACTGACCGACCGACCGCCTGAAGGATATCTTTATGGCTTTACGAGCCCATCTTGACGGTCATGGGTGGGCTAAAAATATGAGTTGGTATGTCTTGGCCTATTTGTTCGTACAGTATTCTATATACGTTGTTCCTCGAATTCTCAAAACACCCCTCGTATTTAATGGTCCAACTAACATAACCCACGCTCTGCGTGACATGTTGGGGTGGGTGTGTTTGAGAAAGGAACTGATGCAGAGTATCAGTAGTAATTTTACTTTAATGCACTAAGTGGAATACAATTTCACTGTTTCAGAACCATTTTATTTACTTTTTTTTTTGTACCATGCACCTCATATGGTGTTTGAGATAATGAAAGCCGAATATCACGTTACTCGAGCGCAGAACAAAGTCGAAGATAGCGCGACACGAAACCACAAACTCGGAAATAATATATAAGTTGATGAATGTAAGCTATACAAAACTTAGACATGTATAACACGTGATGGTTGTACCGAATGACTGCATTCTATAATTTTTCACAACATCCAATCTTTTGAGCGATTTGTGAGGACACGAATGTCACGCAGCCAGTCATCGATCAGATATGGCAGTCTCCTTTTTAAATCCAGTAAATATCCTCAGTATGTTATAGCCTCCTCGGTTGTATAATTAAAATGAGGCCAATGAGCAGATCTTGTAAGTCTGCATTTTCGAAATCTCGTGCATGTTTCATTTTAACCATGACCTAAATCTGGCATTTTTTAAAAAAAGCACACACGTGACGAGGCCAGACAGTGCATGGTAAATGTCATCCCTGAAGCTTTTAAAAAGATCAAAACTTTTCCATTTCATCAACTCCCATGTATTTAAATCATTGCCTGTCACAACATCACCTGAATTTATATAGCAAGTTGAATCGTCATTGTGTAAAATGTACTCTGTCTCTGTCTCTGTCTCTCTGGGATACTTCATTCCATGCACGAATCAAGGCTCCAACCCCGCTGTTAACCGGAATGTCAGTCAATGAGAAATGTAACATTTGACATTTGAAAGCAAAGAACCTTTTGTAGTTTGCCTCCGTTGGCTTTGTTCCCAACTCCCACCCACTTTTGGAAAATTAACCGTTTGTAGTTTATTATTAATAATCCAAGTTGATGTACAAGAATCTTTTTTTGAATTTTTTTTTGCGGCGTGTTTTCACGAGGGCCCACAGTAACGACTTGTCTCGAACAGTGTCACGGGGATGAGTCTCTGGCATGGTAGAACTAAAGAACTAACTGAACTCTCGGGTGATCAAGTCCAACCAAAGTATTGGACTTTCCCTGTGTTACAACAATTACATTGTCAGGAGACCTTTGACCGACCGTCTGCCATATTAACGCGCCAAAGGACTGGAAATAGACTTGAAAGGTCCTGTAAAGGAACTGCTACTGTTCACGAAAGGACTCGTCACATTTGAAACCAAAGGCGATCATGTTTTCTTGACATGTAGGAAGCAGTTTTGTACACAGTGCCCATGATTTGGGGGGGGGGGAATTGCTCCACTCTTTATTACAAAGTTGGGTTCGGTTGATGTACAGTATTGTATGTTTGGAAGTTTATCTGATTGATGTATTTGACAAGTCGGAATCCCATTTCCAGCGAACGCTGAGCTGTTGCAAAAGCGACCAAATAATTTAGTGTATAAACCTGCACAAACTTGAACCAAAATAAAGTTTTATCACATGGCAGAAGCCTATAAACCTGTACATCGAATGTACCGTTGGTTCCTGCATTGTCAGTGCAAATGTTGACTGAGCGCTGCATTCAAGGTGAATCAGGTCCCTGGTTTCTTGGCTTTACTTGGCATCAAAACTTTACTTGTCCAGGAGCATTATAAGTTGAACATGAAAATACGTATTACTTCAGTAGCCAATTTTTGTGTTTTTAGAGGCATAGTTGCAAATTTCCCGATTGAACAACATTTAAAAAGTCCCCAAATTTGCCATGTGTGCTTTCTTCACAATGAGGCTCATTGTGAGCGTCCCTCTATCCATTGGGACCATCCTCTGTGCAGAGCGTTGGTGCTGCCTCAGCAGTCTCCTTGGCTATTGGGCACAATCCTGGACAGGTCACCACTCCGATGCAAGATTCCAGCATGCTGGCACTCATTTTACCGACCTCGGAAGGATGACAGGCCAAGTTAACCCCACCTGGTATTAATTCAACAGCTGAGCGGGATTTGAACTCAGGATCCTAGGATCCCAAGCCCACCACCTGAACCATTAAGCCAACGCCAGTCAACCATTAAACGAGTGTCTGTGGCCACTTTAATTCATAAAGTTAGTGATCTGTTTCGACGAAACTTGGCTTCCTTATTCACTCGTTGAGGAGATGCTAGTGCTTAAAAATTGGAACACATTTAAATGTCCCTCTCTCCGAAAACACTTTTTCAAAAATAAGTTTTGAGAAATTCCACCCCAAACCCACCTCCTTCAAATTCCGTTTTCCTTCTTGAATGCATCTTGGAGTCCCTTTGCATTGAACAGTGGTGTCATTGGGCTGCCAGCATGATGAATATATAACTGTGGGTTCCAACTGCCACCACTGGGGAATCGTTTGAAGTGCTGTAAGCAAAGCAAGTGTCAGCATCTAACTCTGCATGTTTTCTGAAGATTTCAGCATTCTCAATAACTCATTCTGTGATGTTGCTACTTGGAGAAGACTCATCTTCTTTCTCCCATTTCCAAGGAATTTATTCAGTGATGCTGTATTTTTCAAATTGGATAAAACCAAGATATCTGCATGAGTGCAGGTCTACGCTCTTCAATTCTGCTCTGCTGACTTGGTTGACACAACCCATCATGACCATCGAAAACAACAGTTGCTCTGACTATGTAACGACTCGCTGTTTGACTCGTAGGATGCACAAACTTCCTGGGAGGTAACAGGTTGTGGCCAAGCTACGTAGTGGAACAGATGCACCCCCATCCAACGCAAAAATGGAATTGGGATTTTTTTTATTTTTTATTTTATGACTGCTGACCAGGGACTTCATCATCATTCCCAGAGCACTTTTTGTTTTCTGCACCTGGCCATCTAAAAAGGGAGGGAGAATTGGTTGTATGGGCAGTTATGGAACTTGTTCATGCTGCAGGATAGTTTCCAACTCCAAACTTACGATGAGAATACAGGTTATCCGACTTTACAGCAAGGAAGGATTGAGTGGACCTGATGGAGATGTTTACAATTCTTGGTTGAGTGCAGTTTTTTAGCAGGGTGGATGGTGTTCGGACCTTGGGAAAGCTTGAGCGTGAAAAAAAAAAGATGAGGGTTAGGATGGTAAAGGCAGGGGTGGGAGTCTTTCATTCAGTGCTAATGCATTGGAGGTCGAGGCTTGTGGGGATATCTCCTTGTGTGGATGGTAGGTAGCTTGCATGTGGATAGGTGATGATACCGGGGTTGGTACAATGCAGGCATGATTGGCCGAATGGCCTGCTCCTGCGCTAAAGCTACTTTACTTGTGTATCCTTGTGTGATGTCTTCCCTCGTCCTGTATTTTGATTGTTTTTCATGGCACCAAGTGGTTTCACTTTATCCTTTCAGTGAAGAGTGATCTCGGTGTTTGTTTTCCACATCTTTTTTGATCAATTTGCAGTCTGATCGATTTGGACAGCACTATCACAGTTCACAGAACTATCTGCTACAATCTCAGAAGCGATGCTCACCAAGAGCCCAGATTCATGTCAAACTAGAAGGGCACTCTGTAGAGGGCATACCTCCACCACGTAATGCCTGATCCACGAGAACATATCGGCCCCAATACTTTTTTGAAATATCATGCTACATAGCACTATATCGTTTTTTGGCCCGATATCTCAATGGTGAAGAATCGCTATAGAAATTGAATAATTATCGTATCCAGATCCGGATTCGGATCTTCACCAACATCGAATCAATTCAGCCTTGTTGCATACCAAACCTGTCCAACAAGTTTTCCGTCCGAATCCGTCCACAACTTTTTGAGATCGGTTTAGCACGATCTTTCAACGGTGAAGAATCGCTTAAAAAAAATCCGAGTGGTCGGATCTGAATCCGGATCTTCGAAATCTAATCAGTTTGTCTGTCACACAGCGAACCTGTCCACAAAATTTCATCTGGATCCGTCCACAACTTTTTATGATGTCTTGTAAACAAACAAACAAAGGGGTGAAAACATAACCTCCTTCACCTTCGTTGGTGGAGGTAACAAATGTTGGATGAGCCTCAAGCTAGTGAATGAAGCAACGAAGATCAGTGTTGGCTTTGAGCTCACTGGCTGGACGCAGGTCTTTATGCTGCTCTGACGTTCCTGAGTGCACTGCTGGAAGCTTCTCCAATGCGTTGCAGATGTGGACACATCTGGGAACTCGTGCACCAATTTCAGCAATGCCAACCCTCCCGATTTCATCGGGAGGCTTCCGAAAATTCACCCAAACTCCCGCCCTTACGATCACTATCCTTATCCTCCCGAAATTTTGATATTTTTGCACTGTTCACTAATCAGAATGTACTAGTATGAGAATTGAATGAAAAGCATCGTCTGCTACGTATAGCATGTGGTAACTCCATAACGTTCGCTGCTACCAAATTGTACGTAAAAAAATGCAAATTCAAATGAGGAGCAGCGAAACATTGGGTCTGGATCTCGCTTATGCGATCATGCACTGAGATTTAGTGCATGCGGTATGTATGCACAGTGTATATGCATGCGATACGCTCACTGCATGCAGCTGGGCCCGTACCAGCCCGGCGGTCGCGACCACCGTGCGGTGTTTAACAGCCGCTAGAGTTCTACGAGTCGCGCTGCAGCTGTGGAACATCGACTTCGAAGTTACCGATGCTTCAAGCCCTCGATGTTGATTACGAAATGGCAGAAAGAAGCTTACGAAGACCAAGAAATGGTCTCAGAAGTACAAGACCGAATACAGTCTCCAATACCCGTGTATTCGAAAGTCTGAAAAAGAGGAATTCATCATGCGTATTGTACAGTATGCAGCGTTGATATTTCAGTTGAGCACGGAGGTCGCGATGATATTCGGAGAGCACGTTAGAAGCAAACGGCACACAGACATTGCAAAGGAGAGATCTTCGAGCACGAGTACCGGTACACTTCTGAATTATTTCACCAAACAAGGGACAAGCGAGGAAGAGGATGGTACCCGTGCGGAACTTCTCTTTAGTGGATTTATTGTGGAACATAACTTGCCCATATCAGTCTCAGATCATGCTGGACCTCTATTTCAAAAGATGTTTCCAGATTCAAAAGTTGCTTCAAAGTATGGATGTGCAAGAACAAAAACTTGCAAGATGTGCAAGATGTGCAAGAACAAAAAAAAAAAAAAAAAAAACAAGAACAAAAAGCAAGAAAAAAAAAAGAAAAAAAAAAAGAACAAGAACAAAGAAGAAAAAAAGAACACTGGTCAACAATTTTTTACTTTCTGAATGTTGTCTAGATTTCTACAAGTGAATTAGGGTATTCTGGCACTGCTGAATCAGGAAATGGCATCCGTTTCTCTCCATCAGGTCAGGTTTTTGTGCTAAGTTGATTTGAAAAAAATCAGATCTTGTGACAAAATCAATTACATTTTTGTGGCATTATCAGCTGATTTTTGTCAACACATATCATCCTAAACATGTTTTTAAGAAAAAAAAAATGTTTTGCCAACAACATTTATTGATTACATGATAGAAACATCGATTACTGTCATCTGAATGGTGGGCATTGATAAAGGTAAGTACAAGTAAATTGCATGTTGCGTCACCACTGTTCAAACTTCAGGGCTTGAACTTCCGTTTCTTCGAACTCCTGGAATGTTCAGCGGCAGGGAGGTCTCTCTTCAGATTCCAACAGTAGTCAGCCATCATGACTGCGACCCTGATACCTGGTCTCCATCTCCTTCATGTCCTGATGGAATCTCTCCCCCTGCTCGTCACTCATTGAACCCAGGTTCTCAGGAAACCGGTTCATATGTGAAAATAGGTAGTGCATCTTGATGCTCATGTTGCAGTCCAGGTTTCTGAAAGCAGTCAGCATGTTGTTGACAAGTTCTGCGTAGTTTCTGGCCTTATTGTTGCCAAGAAAGTTCTTCACTACCAAAACAAATGTATTCCACGCTTCCAGTTCCACTTCGTTCATTGAGTTTTTGAACTCTGGATCTCTGATGAGCTGACGGATCTGAGAACCATCAAAGATGCCAGCTTTCAACTTCTCCATGGTCAATCCTGGAAAAGCCTGGCACAAGTAAGTGAAGCAGTCACCATCTTTGTCCAGAGCCTTGGTGAACTGCTTGATTAAGCCGAGCTTGATGTGCAGCGGTGGGAAGAGTATTCTGTCTCTGTCCACCAGAGGGTCGTTGATGACGTTTCTTTCTTTGCATGGCACCAATTCCTCCCGCACAGGCCAGTCCTTCTTCGTGTAATGCTGAGCACGGTCCCTACTATCCCACATGCACAGAAAACATGGGTACTTGGTGAAGCCAGACTGTTGTCCCAACAAAAAGTTCACCATCTTCAGGTCAACACAAATAAACCACTTATGCTGATCATAACCAATTTTCTCCAGCACGTACTTCACCGCTTCATACTTCTCCTTCAGTGTAGTCGAGTGAGCGATGGGTACAGAGGCAAACTGGTTGCCGTTGTGTAGCAAGAACACATTTCAGTGATCGCTTGCTGCTGTCAATGAACAGTCTCAATCTTTGGGTTCGTACTGTGGCACTCCAAGCTTGAGCAGAAGCGCATGTCATAAATTAGGCGCATGTAGGTATTGTACATTCTTCAGAGTTCGTTATTTCAAGAAATACAACTTTTTTTGTATCACATTATTACAAAATCTGCCCCATTAACTTTCGTTTTGATCCACGAACTTTATGCTTTGCCTCACCAATTTTGGAAGATTTTGAGGTTTTATGACTTCAAACTGATCCCTTTTCGACATAATCACCCAGAACTATCGTACCTGAATACTTCTTGTCATTAAAATAATTATTTCCAATCAAAACAATTATTTGACATGACATTTACCCCACCAACTTCTTCTAAAATGCTCCACACATGCGTACATGTGAACAAATATGTAAAAAAACGACATGTGGCCATATCTCAAAAACTTGACCTGATTGAACAAAACTAATGTGAGTTTTGGATTCAGCGCATCCAGATTCGTCCTAAATCAGCTTAAAAATGCAGACAACAAATTTGTTGTTGACCAGTGTAATTGGTGAGTTGTCAAATGTTACTGCTTCATCTATTGCCGATATTGCTAGACTAGCTCCATTTAGCCTAGCTACAGACGGTAGCAATGACAGTGGTGAGGCCCAGCTATATCCTGTCCTGATTTCGTACTATGACAACAGTGCTGGGATTGTGAAGCAAGGTTTGCTAAGTTTGCCTGTGTGCAAACAAGATTCCACTGGAGAAAACATTTTCAAACTGCTTGATCATGAGTTCAGTGACAGGAGAAATTCCGTGGGGAAATTGTGTTTCCTTTTGTGCTGATAATGGCTCTGTCATGGTGGGGAAGCACAAAGGAGTCGCTGCTTATATCCACAAACAAAATCCAGAGTGCTACATCATGGGATGCCCTTGCCATATGATGCACAATACGGCCAAGAGAAAGCGGCTCAGGCCTTCCCCATTGAATTAGATGACTTTCTCATCGATATTTACTACTACTTGGACAAAAGTAGTAAACGCGTCAAAGGAGTGAAAGCACTGCAAGAACTCTGTGATGCCCCGACACACAAGATTCTGAAGCATGTAGCAACAAGGTGGCTGTCCCTTGGTCAGTGCCTAGACAGGCTGATTGAACAGTGGGAGCCACTTCGCCTCTTCTTCAAAGAAGAAGTCCGAAGAAAAATGCAACCAACTGTAGCCAAGACTCTAACAACGAGCAAGAAGGACGGCACTGTATCTACTGCCAGTACTGGCACTGCAGGATCAAGCACTAGTGGAGCAGCATTCACCACTACCACTGCAGTATCTGCTGCGAAGAAGACAGCAGGGACAGCACCAAAACCAATGCTGAGAGCAGGTAGCATCACCGGCCCTTCATCACGTTCATCTACAAAGCAGATCCCTTCAGAGTCGAGAAAGACTGTGATAGTCCCATCTACAGGCAAAGAAGGACCCAAGTTAAGTTCTGCTTTTGCCAAATCACTTGACAGAAGCTCAGCAAAACCTTCGAATCAGAGGTCTTCTTCCTTGGCTGCACCTACCTCAAGCTCTCTCCTCAAACGTAAAATTGGATCTGGTACTACGAGTCTGACCTCTTCTGCTGGCAGTAAACGCAAGTGTGATCTCCCTGCGGCTAAGTGTACTACGAGTTCTACAACTAAAGCGCATCTTCCTCAAACACTGTGCAGGAATCTAGAAAAACGTGTCAACAGGATGTTCTTGTCTCCACAAACAAAACTCTATTGTTTCTTCCTTCGATATGCTAACAAGCTTTTTGAGAAGGGGAATCTTCTGCTCCAAAGAGACGAACCCTGTATTCATCTCCTGATCTTGGTCTTCTGGTCTTCTGAATTGAATGGTCTTCTGAAAGATATCTTCGTACGGTTTTTGAAACCATCGGTGTCATCGGTTGCTCTGGTAAATGTACCCTTCTCTGACAGAAATCATCAGAAGAATGATGAGGACCTCATGATTGGGAACGATGCCAAACTGTATATAAGGGAACAAGGAGTCTCCAAGAAATCCACCTTCACTCTGAGTGAGTCAGACATCCAAGGTTTCTTCAGTGCAGTTCGCTCATATTATGTGAAAGCCTGCAATTACATCTTCAAAACCTGGCCGCTAGGTGATGAATTAGCCAAGCATGCTCAGGTGCTGGATGTTAAGCTACACCAAGAAGTGGGGTTTGACTGTGTGGAGTTTTTCATCAAGAAATTCCCCCTGTCTGTTCAGTGGCGGTGATAGTGACATAGACAGTCTTGAGAGTGGTCGCTCACTACCAGGCAGACGCCTCCATAGCTACAATTGCTACTGAGACAGTGAGAGTGGATGAGCAGTGGCATCGGATTTCACAGCTCACAGATCCCTGCACTGGTGCCAAGAAGTATCCTAATTTGAGCAAAGTGATGAAGGGAATCTTGGTCATTCCTCATTCGAACGCATCATGTGACGGGCACTCAGTCTTGTACGGAAGAATCATACTGAATTTCGTCCCAATTTGAGTGTCAAAACCCTGGAAGCTCTCTTAATTGAAAAACTAGCTCATAGCACCCCTTGCTACCAGAGAGAATACAGCAAAGACATAATCAGAAGGGCTAAAAGAGCCACACAGCTGTCACTCAGCAAAGCTGCCATGGAAAAAGCAAGCAGCAGTAGTACCAGCCAGTAAGGTAAGAAAAATATTGCTTCTTTTGTGCTTTTTGTTAATCTTTGATTGTCCCCTAACTTACTAATATTAACATACATGTAACATTAAAAAGTGCACAATTTTCCCCTTTTTTTGTTCAAAAAGTGGGAATTCTTAACATGTTAAATGCTCCAAAATAGGGCTCAGAGGGCACTAGAGAGCGTCTAGAACCCCAGAGCTTCCAGGGCCCTAAGGCGGGCCATGGACCCCGGCGCAAGGGTCGAGCGCTCCGCGCTCGAGATGTGCGCTTGGCGCACATAATTTGGTGTCGGTTGAAAATCCTCCCTAATTCTGATTTCCAAAAGTTGGCATCTCTGTGACTCGGTGTGCTGTCGGTCATTCCATGACCACATGTCATCCCACCAGATGTTTTCAATAGCCGTACGGCAAACTGCTCCATTGTTTGGTCACAGAATGCTCTATCCCAGAACTTGTGGTGCGTGTACCTCCTGGGTCATCCTGTCAGCCTTACCTGCATGTAGCCACTCCATGACGGCTGAGGAGTAACCTCAACAACATCCCACAAGCCAGGGTGCATCCTTGAGTATTTATGACGTCTAAACACTGTGCTGATCTTTGACAGAGTAATACTGTTCCGGATCCAGGGTTCGCGGCTCGCCACGAGGGTGAACGCTCGGTCCCGAGGCTGTCGAGCACAGATAACTCCGCACACCAGCAGGTTGTTCGGAAACCATGAACACCAATTGGCACGGTCAAGCCGGGCAGGGTTACACCACTTCACATGATACCTTACCTGTCGACAGCCGGATAATTAGGATCACGTTTCCTCAGCTCGCACTCTGATTACTGCCGAGCGTGACAGTGAGTGTGTGCTGGCTGACAGCGCAAATTATTGGGGCACAACTCCCCGTCTAACCTTGCTTGTTCACTGTGTTGGACCAATGAAGGAAAAGACGACCGAGACACATTGTAAGAAATTGTTTATTCATATTTCCAAACACACAATCAAGCAATCATTGAAAAGCAAGTATTTATGAGCAGGAATGCAAAACGGCACATTACAGCAGATTTAACCAGAACGCATATTCTTATTCAATCTTACTTAAACAAAAGACTTTGCCGTCATTCACTCAGGGAAGAAGAATATACCAAGAAGGAGTTGAAAATATAATAATAGTAACGAATGGAAAATAGGAAAGCAGTCTTTTCCTTTCTCCCTCACCTCACATCAATAAATAGGAGAATGTGGAGAAAGATGGGCAATAGTGATGTGACGCAATGGGGACTTGCAGCCGCGTCCCTGAAGTACCCAGACCCAGTCGGTGATTTCTTTCTGGCGTCCCAGTTATGCGAGCTGTGCAGGTGACTCGCCATCCTCTGCCTCTCATTCTTCCTCCTTAGGTCCCCTTCGATGAGGTGCTGCCGTTCACCCTCCCCTTCCTTCGTGGCTGATAGGATCGAGAGGGTAGGATGACGCTCGTGCAAGGAGTGTTCTTTTTTTTTTCCACAGAAGCTCGACACCAACTGTTCATGAAACCTTCCCTCACTGGCCTTCTCGGTCTTTGAGTCTTCTGCTCATGCGTGCTTGTCCCATTTGCTTCCACAGTTCTGCTTCTCTCGGCCTTTCTGCTCTCTGAGCTCTCTTCTCAGGAGCTCTTTTTGTCCCTGCTCGTGCGCTCATTCCCCGTTCGCTTCTGCCTTCTGCTTCTCACGATCATCGACCTCCTTCACGGCATGGATGTTTGCTGACGGGCAAATTTTGTTGCGTTTCATTGTCACCGCCTCTTCTCTCATGAGCTCTTTGCATCCCTGCTCGTGCGAGCTTTCCCCGTGAACTCCTGCCTTCTGCTCTTCTCACATTCCGTTCCATTCTGGTCTCTTCTTCACATCAGCTCTCTTCTCACGTCCCGTAAGTCTCTCTCTCTCTCTCTCTCTCTCTCTCTCTCTCTCTCTCTCTCTCTCTCTCTCTCTCTCTCTCTCTCTCTCTCTCTCTCTCTCTCTCTCTCTCTCTCTCTCTCTCTCTCTCTCTCTCTCTCTCTCTCTCTCTCTCTCTCTCTCTCTCTCTCTCTCTCTCTCTCTCTCTCTCTCTCTCTCTACATCTCTCTCTCTCTCTCTCTCTCTCTCTCTCTCTCTCTCTCTCTCTCTCTCTCTGGTCTGCAGCTGATAGAAGTGGGTCTACAACATCAATTGTGGAAAATATCATGCCGTTCTGAGGGACCTTTCAACGCAGCCCTCGCCCCCACATTTTATGTGCCCAATGCCACGATGAGTTTCGATGAAAGTTCTCGCAAACGTCTCGCACACTTTCGATGAAACTTGACCACAACCTTCATCCCACGATCCGTACCAAAGTTTGTTCACGGCATTAAAAAAAAAATAGGGGTCAATGTGCGTAGAGTGTGGGGGTGGTTGCTCCCCAAAATAGGTATTTGCTATAACATTGGTTCATCGGTACAATTTGCTGAGTCTGTCCCACATGGACTTCCTCCTCAGTATCATTCGTCTAAAAGGTAACGCCCAAGATTATTGCCACAATTAAAAAATAATAACAATAAATTGTGAATAGTGGTGATAGATTAAAAAAAATACTTTTTAACTGGTGAATTATTCGACCTCATGACTACCCACACTGATTGGTTGATTCCAAGGAAAAGCATTCCAACTCCTTGATAGATTTTTGCTTCAGGCTTTGTTGTATTCCTTTTAAAGTTGTTTTTTTTTTTTCCTTAATTTCACTGACATATTTAATATCCCAAATAGCTGTTTTATAATTTGAACCTTTCTGCGAATGAAGGCATCGAGGACCATGTTTCCCTTGTGGTTTTGAATAAATTACCAATATTTGGTGTTGCAAAATGTGGTTGAACTTTTATTGAAATGCTTCACCTTCTAAGGATACCCAATATGCTTCCCTGGAGGCTGCTTGTCTTGCACGTTGGTCCTCAACCTGAGCCTGTGCCTGCTCTGTCGTCCCGGCTGACCTCAAGGCTTATTTTCTTACATGTTGATCATCAACCTCAGCCTGTGCCTGCTCTGTCGTCTCAGCTGACCTGGAGGCTGCTTGTCTTGCACGTTGATCCTCAACCTAAGCCTGTGCCTGCTCTAGTTTCAGCTGACCTGGAGCCTGCTTGTCTTGCACGTTGATCCTCAACCCGAGCCTGTGCCTGCTCTGTGGTCTCAGCTGACCTGGAGGCTGATTTTCTTACATGTTGATCATCAACCTCAGCCTGTGCCTGCTCTGTCGTCTCAGCTGACCTGGAGGCTGCTTGTCTTTCATGTTGATCCTCAACCGAAGCCTGTGCCTGCTCTGTGGTCTCAGCTGACCTAGAGGCTGCTTGTCTTGCATGTTGATCTTCAACCCGAGCCTGTGCCTGCTTTGTAGTCTCAGCTGACCTGGAGGCTGCTTGTCTTGCACGTTTATCCTCAACCCGAGTCTGTGCCTGCTCTGTAGTCTCAGCTGACCTGGAGGCTGCTCGTCTTGCATGTTGATCCTCAACCCGAGCCCGTGTCTGCTCTTGAGTCTCAATTGACCTGTGGACTGCCATTCTCTTGGCATCTGATTTGTCTCTGCCCATCAGTGGTCTTATTTTTTTGGCAGTATTTATAATGCATGTAAGGTCGGTTAAGATATTTCTTTACATAAGTGTTCCCTTGGGAGTTTCCTTGAAAGTTGAGCGAGTCGGAATCAAAATTTCTTTGTAGCCCAGAGGCAGATCACTTGCACTCGGTTTGTTTTCATGACCTGGGAATGCAAAATAAAAATCAAGTAATTAACATCATTATTTGAACCAGTGTAATTTCTGCCAAACAGTTTGGAAGGATTACAGGTGGGGGAGCATGAACATGGCAGTGTTATAATGAACCCAGTGGGTATCTTACCATGCCGATTTTTCTTGACGTGGTAGATTAGAGTTTAAAAAGCAGCAGACGCATTGCACAGAGATAGGGGAGAAACTTACCAAAGGAATAGTGTGTTTATTTGCTTGCATACATACTACCACAGCATATGATCTTCACAATATATATTACTCGATCACGATAGTGTGAAAGCAACATACTCACTCGAGACCTGAACACGGCGTGTTATAATAAACTTGTGTAAAGCTATATATATATATATATATATATATATATATATATATATATATATATATATATATATATATATATATATATATATATATATATATATATATATATATATATATATATATATATATATATATATATATATATATATATTTTAATAACAGGTGAATGTGTAAATACTGTGATTATTAAATTTGTTGTTGAAATCAAATCGCAACAACTTCAATGGAAGATCTTCACAAAACATATTACTCGATTGCTCCTGGGGGGAAGGGGGGAATAAAAGCAGTGTATAAGCATAAGATGCAACTGAGGCCTGAAGGCCAATTAGCTTGTTTTATCTGGGTTAAAAAAATCAACCTCCTGGGGTTATGTACATGGAGCAAAAACATACCCACTGCTTATAATTCAAAACACTTTGCTGTGCTGGAAAATGGGACAGGAATACAGGATTAAAGGGTGTACACTTATAATACCCTCCCTCACCTGTAGGTGGTGCTTCACGATACACATTTACATAGAGAATTTGCATCCCTTCCTCCCCCCCCCCCCCCGACCACCTGCAAAAATTGAAATATCCCGAAACGTAGAATCAGCGTGACCCTAATTAATGTTACAAGTCTGGATGGAATCTGCCCACAACTGCTACAGTAGTAGAATCACACTCGCACTCGGACTCGCACATCGTTCTGTGACTATAAGGATTATATATATATATTTATTTATTTATTTTTATATTTATA